>NC_053027.1:19151551-19510627 GCF_003073215.2 Triticum urartu | reverse complement strand
GTGCAATCTGACGGCTGTAGAGGATCGTCCCTACCCACACTTGTGTATGTGCAGGGTGGCCTAGAGGGTTGTCTGACAGACTCTACAACTCTTTTTTTTCTCTCGCTCTTTTTGGCTGTAGAGCTAGGATCTGGCGATTAGATTCAGTTGTTGTTAATCCAGAATAAATTCAGGTGTTCTTCCATGTGTGCAATCTAATGCAGAATATGAAGGCTGGGGCTGCAGTAAATCTAGAATAAATTCAGTTGTTGTTTCATGTGCACAGGCTAATACAGAATATTAAGGCTGGGCTGCAGTAATCATTTGAAGATGTGATTACTCATGTCCTGGTAACCCAGATGCTCCAGCAGTGATGATGTTCATAAAAATAAAATTAGTGCTTCCTTAGTTTGAAATATTACCAAAAATAGGTTGGAAGACTTTGCAAACTGACAACTGAAACAGAGATGATCCTTTCGTTTTCTGCAGTAGAAACTGTAATACTGATGCACATTTGCTTGCGCAGTTCGGTCTGAAGGCGTCTGTGCCTCTCACCGTTTGGGCAGATGTTGCCCCTGACTGTGTTGCTGGTGTGGTGACTAGCGAGATTGCTAGGAGCCAAGTCTGAGTGGAACAGATCTTATTCCTTTCCAAAAGAAAAGTAGTGTTTGAAGACCACACATGACACCGTGGTAAGATGGCAGAAAGAAGTTCTTCCTTTGCAACATGGTGCTTTTTATTCAGTCTGTCTCTCAGTTAGTAGCAGCCAGATAAAGAAGGTTGACTGGAACTCTGCACCTTTGATTCTGAGAAGGAACTCTGCTCATTGCCTTTGAGAAAACAGTAGGTGGTTTGCCTACTGCAAGTATGCTCAGTAAGGAAAATGCTGTGGAATTCAGAACAGGACTTTCTTTTGCTTGTGGAAGACTGAGTTCAGCTTTTCATTCAACACTTTCATGCATCCGTTACCAGAAGCTTCAGGAGGCAAGAGTGCTAATTGCTTGCTTAAGAATGCCAGGGCCTAATTAGGACAATTGTGCTTCAAATATGGAGACTGATTTCAGCAGGCCAAGTGACAGTCTCCCAGGCCAAAACCATTGAGCATATATCATTTCATCGTATAAAAAAATTCTACATAAACTGAAAACAAGCCACGTAGATGCGCCAAACAATTTAATGCATAGATCCAAGGAAACTCATCCATGCACTGGTCATGAGTTCGAACCAGTTATATTACATCAGTTTGAAGCAGGGATTTCATCCATATAACGATAAAAGAACGGATACAGGACAAATGTTGGCCTATTTCAATATGTATTGCTTGTATATTTTTTCGTTTTGTTATTATATAGCCGGATGGATTCGCATCGGAATTTATGTGCGAAGAAAAGATTACGCAGTTTTATCTATGCCTCCTGTGTGGCCTTTTCCAGTCCTACTAGCTTCTGTTGGAAAATCAAGCTCGGCAACATTTATCTTACACATGCATAAGTAAATTGCTCTTGTATTCATCCAGTCACTTAGCGCAGTGGCCGGTAAAATAAATTGATGCTTCCTTTGACAACAAGACTTCCTTTCTTCCATTTAAAAGCAAGAGGGTTTCATGACGGCCAAAGAGTAAGGATCTAGGTGAACAGATTATTTTTTCGAAACGGAGGCAAAAGATTTGCCTCATCAATTAATTAAGCAGAAGAGAATTGCCCAGTTAATTAACGGAAAACCAGGCGAAAACCGATACAAACCAACTACAGGTGGACTACTCACAGAGTGACCACCATACCCAACACCTAACGTCCACCAACTGCACACTGTTACAACATGAAGACACCCCAACGAGAGTAACTCTGCCGAAAACCACGGGCACCACCAAATCCACGAAGACAAGCCAGACCATAAGGACAACCCAAGAGACTGGTAACCATCCATCAAGCAGCTGCGGAAGCCTTTCTTGTGGCGTCACTCTTCTTTCCTTTGCTCCTGAGAGCCTCCTCCACAATCGCCTTGCCAGATCTAGGGCTCACCCTCTCCAAACGTTTGAGCAAGCTGTGAAGCTCTATTTCGAAGAGAATCTCATTGAACTTGTCACGCACAGAAGCCTACCCAATGGTCACATGCGAGTGGGTGATTGCAACATCGGAACCTCCACGCTCAACAGAGGCGAGCGACTGGTTGGGCTCCGAAGGATCAGGCGCCAACGCACCAACCGCCTCAACATCATCAGTCACGGGTACCACTGGCACGATGGACTCAGGCGTCTCCAGTTGGTCACATGAAAGAGCCTCAGAGTTAGGTGCCAACGCACCTATCTCATCAACCTCGCCACTCAAAGACGCCACATGCACAATGGCCATAGATGAGGCATTGACAGAACCAACCAAGTCTCCACAACCCGGAATGGCGGGCGACTGATAGGGCTCTGACGGTGGTAGTGAAGGTGGCATGGCCACCACCAAGGACTCCAATGCGCTCAACTCCATCGGTAACACCATAGATGATTCCCCACAAAGCTCCTGCAACTCAGGCATAATCTGCAGAACTAGAGCTACGACCTCCGTGATAACCGCATTCCCACGAACAAGCGGCGTCACATGCAGAGCACGAGGAGAAAAATCTCCAAAGCAACATTCAGCATCCTCATCAATGGAACCAACCTGGAGCTCAGGTAGCAAAGGCACAACCGATGCAACCTCAAACTTGGCTAGAGCGTCGCAAAGCTCAGTGCGGAGCAGCTCAACCTCCTGAAGGAGCTCCGTGCGCAGCAGGGCAAGCTGCGACTCCAAAGCAGACACCAAAGAGGTGCAGACATTGGAATCCTTGCAACACCCAGATTGAGACTTTGGCAGCACCGACACACACAATGACGAGTGGCCCACAACCTCAACCCAACTCCTGGCCAGCGAAGGACAAGGCTGGACGGGCGGGGAGCGGCTCCGCTGACGAGGAGCACATGTGACCGGAGAGCGGTCGCGAGCAACCGGAGAGCGAACACGACAGAACCTCTCCCGATGACCAGGGCGACGACAGCGAATGCATCTGAATGGATCACGACATGCACTGACTTGGTGGCCACGCTCGAGGCAACGAAAGCACCTTCCTCGAGCCCAACGCTTGAAGGCGAGGCTACGCTCGAGACCTTCCCTCGACGGCTCGGGGGGAGCTCGTCGGCCGGAACGTCGCCCCCGACCCACATGCACCCAGCCCGCCCCGGCTACAATAGCGGCGGTGGCAGTAGAGAGGCCGTTGCATGCCGACACTAAAGATGGACCAAGCAGAGGAGAGCCCAACTTCTCTGGAGCCTCTGCCAGAGCATTGGGAGCTCCCTGCACTCCTGTTGCCACATCTGTCACAAGCGCCGACACGACCGACATCGAAGGCAGCAACAGGTTTGAGGAGCCAGCCCCCCATCCACCTGGGCAGGGGCACGCAACTGCCCGTAGGAGGGGCGCAGCAGAGCTTCTGTTTCCAGGTCCATCTGAACAGGGGCTGACGATGAGGGCGGCAGCAGCAAGCCGGCGGAGGCGCCCGCAGAGGGAAACGCGGCCAGGGCAGCAAGGGCGGCAGCCGGTGGTGCCGGAGTGGCCGCCGTCGGTGCCACAGCAGCAGTCGGGGTTGACGGCGCGGCGCTGGCAGGAGCAGCGTCAGCACAGGTCGGGGACGGAAGACACCCAAGCCCTCCATCCAGCAGGCCAGGGGCACGATCTGGAGCAGTATGCGCGACGTCTAGGGCGGACAACGCGGCGACGCCGACCGGACGGGGGCTCAGCAGGGAGCGCAAGCTGGAATGCGCCGTCGGAGATGCTGCCACATCCGGCCTCGGCGGGAGTCCGGCGCGGGACAGACGGCCACCAGCTGCCGGGGCGGCCCTGCGGGCGGCAAGTGCAGCCGCGGCCAGCGCGGCAGCAGCAGCCGAGGCGGCCGACGGAGCCGGAGATGACGACGCGGACGCGAGGGCCATGGGCAGCTCAGCGAGAGCCTGGAGGGGTGAAGGAGTGCATCTGAGAGAGGAGGCGAAGAGCATCCCGGATCTGGTCACGCCGGCCCTGAGGAGGTGAACAAAATTCAGTGTCTGGTTCATGCATTCTGACCTCTGGGCCAGGATTCACCTGATGGGTGTCATCTGGCTTCACTATTTTTGTTTTGCATTTGCAGCTCCAATTTTTGGCAACATAACTTCACGGTTCTTGTTCGAAAACATGCTCAGATGCAAAGTGGCCTTTTGAACTTCTTCTTTACCCACATAACATAATGCCTCCTTGAACACACCCAATTAAAGCTTCGTTACATTCAGCAGGCCAAGTAACAGCCTCCCAGGCCAAAACCAAATAGCATAGGGCAGTGCTACTCAGTCGGTAGATTTTCCTTCTGTCTGTGACGTTCCGTTGTCGCCGCCTTCTTCTTCTCTCCAATCTGGCACTATGTCTGTTACTTTGGTAATGGCCGACTGTAATTTAATTTTGTATAAAAGGTAAAGGTAACAAAAACCAGGTGTCATAAAAAAAAGTTACAGTAAGCATTGTTCGAAATTGTGCATTAAAAGTACGGACTCTGCAGCATTTGCCAGATATTTAAACTAGATCGAAATCTTCACAGGCTCACAGCTGAATGTTTCTCTGATGGATGGGCCGGGCTTTGCTCATTCTCGTGCCAAACTACATGGGCCACGGACCCTTCTTTCAAGCTCTGCCTGAGGAGGCGCTGCTGCATGTGCCTGCCCTACTTAATTAGTCCCACCTCGCTAGTTTAGACGACGACGGAGTGGTTTATAAGGCGTGGCACAGCTGAAGGAAGCACGACCTTACTTGAACAGGATCTGTTCTATAGGCTCGTACCGCTGCATCCTTTACCAATAAGGAGGCAAGCACTTCAGTCTGGTTGATGCATTCTAACCTCTGGTCCAGAGCGTGATTAACGGCCCGGGTTTATCCTGATGGGATCAATCCAACGGGGCTGTAGAGGATCGTTCCTGAATTGGCTCATGCCTCTCCAGGGTGGCCTAGTGGTTGTCTGACAGACTCCACAAATCTTTTTTACTTTCTTTTCTTTTCAGCTGGCGATTAGATTCAGTTATTGATCCACATGTACATAGTAATACAGAATAGATTCAGTTAGTATTCAGGTACCCAATGCAGCATCAAGTTCAGGGTGCAAATCTATGGATTAATCATCTGAATTAGCTAACTTTTAGGCATCTATTCTGTATTGGGTATCCAATGCAGCATCAAGTTCAGGGTGCAAATCTATGGATTAATCATCTGAATTAGCTAACTTTTAGGCATCTATGAAAGGCCGGGCTGCACGCTGCACTAATCCTTTGAAAATGTGGTCACTCATGTCTTGGTAACCCAGATGCTCCAGCAGTGATGATGTTCATAAAAGAAGATTAGCTTCAGAGTTTGAAAGACCATCGAAAATATCAAATCCCAGATTAATGCCAGGGCATAACTAGGAGGTCTTTGCAAACTGACAACTGAAACAGAGGTGATCCTTTGCTTCAACTGACCCTAGATGTCTCAGACTTCATTTTCTGCAGTACAAACTGTAATACTGCTGCACATTTGCTTCCGCAGCTCAATCTGAAGGCGTTTGAGCAGATGTTGCCCCTGACTGTGTTGCTGGTGTGGTGACTAGCGAGATTGCTAGGAGCCAAAGTCTGAGTGGAATCGATCTTATTCCTTTCCAAAATAAAAAATAAATTAAAAAAAAGGTTGAATGGAGCTCTGCACCTTTGATTTTGAGAAGGAACTCTGCCCATTGCCTTTGAGAAAACAGTAGGCGGTTGCCTACTGCAAGTGTGCCCACTAAGGAAAACGCTCCCTTGTTGATCCGGCTATGGAATTCAGGACAAGACTTTATTTTGCTTGTGTAAGAGTGGGTTCAGCTTTTCTTTCAACATTTTCATGCATCTGTACCAGAAGCTCCAGGATGCAAGGGTCAGCGTTGCTCTCTAAAAAAAGGCTTGTTGATGGCTAATTGCTTGCTTAAGAATGCCAGGGCCTAATTAGGACAAATGCGCTTCAAATATGTAGAGACTGATTTCAGCAGGCCAAGTGACATATATCATGTCATCGTATACCCTATCTAGAAAAAGATTGTACATAAACTGAAAACAAGCCACGTAGATGCACCAAACAAAACAATTAAATGCCTGGATCCAAGGAAACTCATCCGTGCATTGGTTATATGTTTGAACCAATTATATACACCGGTTTGAACCAGGGATTTCATCCATACAATGACAGAAAAACGACCTCGGCCTCCCATTGTCCGTCCACCGGCTCAGGAAAATCGATCTTCAACACTTAGTGGACAAAGCCAAAGGGAAGTTGGTACCTTGGAAGGGCCGGTTCATCACGGCGGCTGGGCGAGCCAAGTTGGTCCCGCCGAGTTGGTTCATCACGGTGTCAGGAATCTGACCTTGGGCAACGCCAATGACTTTAGTCCCACCTCGGATATGGGAGGAGGCTAGGACCTCCTTATAAGGGAGAGTTCCACACTCCCTTCAGGCCGGTCTTTTGGGATGTAGTGGGCTCTCCGCTTGTAGTGGAGTGTCTGATGCGCACTGGAAACGTCCGAACATATGCCGATGGACCGGGAGCTGGACCTGGGTTGCTAACAAGTGGTATCAGAGCTGGGCCCCACGCCACCCTAAGGGGGCTTTCCCTAGGGGGGTGGGGTGTCAGGAACCTGACCTTGGGCAACACCGGTGACTTTAGTCCCACCTCGGATATGGGAGGAGGCTAGGACCTCCTTATAAGGGAGAGTGCCACACTCCCTTCAGGCCGGTCTTTTGGGATGTAGTGGGCTCTTTGCTTATAGTGGAGTGTCCGATGCGCACCGAAAACATCCGAACATATGCCGATGGACCGGGAGCTAGGCCTGGGTTGCTAACAAGATCTTCAACACTTAGTGGACAAAGCTGCAGGGAAGTTGGTACCTTGGCAGGGCCGGTTCATCACGGCGGCTGGGCGAGCCAAGTTGGTTAGATCAGTGACCACATCCCAGACCACTTTCCATGCCACAACGATTAAACTCCCTGAGAGTACTCTGTGCAATCTCAATAAGCTTGAGAGGGCCTTCCTTTGGGAGGGAGCTGAGAAGGTCTTTGGTGGGCAATGCAAGGTCAACCGGAAGGCCGTGTGCAGACCAAAGAGCCTGGGCGGTTTGGGAGTCCTCGACCTTCACTTATATGCGGGAGCTTTGCGCCTAAGATGGCTATGGTACGAATGGAAGGAACCCGATAGACCTTGGGTGGGCATGGGAAACCCATGCGACTCCACGGATAGAGAGCTCTTTTATGAGGCGACAACTATCACCGTGGGGGGACGGTCGGACGACACATTTTTGGCACTCCCCATGGCTAGAAGGATAGAAGCCCAAGGACATCGCCCCGCTCGTGTTCGCGAGCTCATCCAACAAGAACAAATCTGTAAAGGAGGCCACGCAGGATCAAAATTTGGTACACTGGATTAACATGGAGGATGGGCCTTCGGTTCACCATATTGCACAGTTCTGCACGCTTTGGGAGAAGCTTAGCCAGGTTGAACTTCGGGATGACCTAGCCGATGACTTCAAGTGGAACCTCACAACCAATGGCACATACTCGTCCGCCTCGTACTACATGGCGCAATTTGAAGGGGCGGTGGCAACCAACATGAAGAAAGTGGTATGGGGAAACTGCCCCCCCCCCCCCAAGTGCAAGTTTTTCGTGTGGCTCATCAACGAGAACATGATTTGGAAGGCGGACGGACTACAACGGCGATGGTAGCCAAATTACAATTTATGCCAACTCTGCAAAAGGGAGCCAGAGACGGCGGCACATATTATGTTCCAGTGTAGGTTCTCCATGCGCATTTGGAATGTGGTGAGATGTTGGCTTGACACGCCGGAGCTTGACACCGCCGACTGGGCTGGAATCTCTTCGGTCCATGAGTGCTGGACTAGAACGGCCCTTAGTCGCGGACACCGGAGGAAGGCGACCTCTTCGCTTATAATGCTAGTCTCTTGGGAGGTTTGGAAAGAGAGAAACACGAGGGTGTTCGAGAAGAAATCCTCAATGTCTACCATGGTGCTAGAGGGCATCAAGGTGGAGGCCAGAAATTGGGTTTTGGCCGGGGCTAAACACTTGGGATTCTTAATGCCGCGAGAGTAGTCCTTTTTGTTTTCACATTTGTTGAGGAGTAATGGCCCTCATTGAGACTTTGTTTTATACTCCTTCTTTATTAACGAGATGAGGCAAAGCTTTTGCCTCTGTTTCAAAAAATAAATAAATACAGGAACAAAATTGCAATGACATTTCTTGGAGAGCTAAACCCTTTTCTTTTCTTTGGATAGTAGAGGAGAAAACTTTGCATCAATCTTTTTTGTTGTTGCAAAGAGCCTCAATCTACCACTCCCTTTGTCCTAAAATAAGTGTCTTTTTTTGGCGGGAACTAAAATAAGTGTCTCAACTTTAGTAGAAGAGAGTATTAAGTAAGAGAGTGTCACAAACATAAGAAACAACAACAAGGTTGTGACAAAAATAAAAAGACTACTCTCCTGGCCGCCCCAGCCCGATAGTCCACTCTCCACAACATCTCTCATTTGACTCCAATCGCTCGAGTGAAGGTAAAAAACGAAAAACCTGACCAAGAATTTTTTCTTTGAGGGAAGACAATCATTGCTAGCTTTATTGAAATTCAAATAATAATTACATAATTTGAGATCACTCAAGTAGGAAGTTTGGAGGATCATCGTTCCAATAATTAGAAATCTTTTTAAAAAAATTAAACTTTGCTAGCTCATGAGCCACTACATTAACTCTTCTAATATAATGCTTAAACTTGACCTTCCTAATTAAATTTGCAACATCAAGAGACTTAGTGTAGATAACTGCCGCCGAATCCCGCCACTGAGACCGACCATTGCAAAACCCCTGACCAAGACCTGACCATGTTCCAAGTGCTAATAGTGTAGGGGCACTTCAAAAGGGGGGCCCTTTGGAAATGACCAATAGAGGCCGGGCTCGGAAATATCATGCTTTCATAGCGCAAAAAAACCCTGATATAGAAATAAATGCATAGCATGTTCGAGAAAATGTTTTATAACAATATACTTTCATATGGCATAGGGAAAAAAGACAAATACGTACATGAAAATTGTCCAATTTTTGTTGTTGTTATAGGCCAGGAATTTTTTTTGCACAACATGCAAATCATAATATTTTTGAACGAAAATTTACTGACCCGTCGCAAATATGTACAACTTTTGACAGGATTATTTTAATTTTTTAAAACCTGAAAATGTCATTTTCGAATTATTTTTTTTGCAAAAAATCCTCCAAAACACTGTATATGGATTTTTTTAATTAGTTACAACAAGTCAAAAATAGTTCAGAAGTTTTTTTTAGCATAAACTTCACTTTCTTTTGCACTAGTATATAAATTTTCACGTATAAAAATCCAGCCTTGACTTCTGGGCAAATTTTTTATTTGCTATTATAGCTCACTATTCACACTATTTTGGCCAAATTTTTGTCTTTTCTTCAAAAGAGGTCAAAGTTTTTTTTTAGAACGGAGAGATACGTTGCAAGAACAACTAGCTAGTTAGGGAACCAGCAGTGCGTCGTCTTGTGCTGTTTCCTCTTCGTCTCCTCCATAGCCATAGAGAACCAGTGCGCGGGCTAGTGGCAGGATCTGGCCTTTCTTGACGAAGAAAAGGAAGAGAGGCACATGTCGACGCCGAAGCAACGGAGGTTGTTGTTCTCCTTGAACGCCCAGATCTCCACCACGTCACCCCCACCCCGAAGCCGCACTTGACGACGCAGACGCCGCGGCTCTCCCACGGCGTCAGCTGCAGCTCCCTGACGCCGGCGCGGTACTCGATTGCCAGCACGGGGAGGCCGCCGTGCTTCCTCCCCCGTCTCTTCTTCCTCACCGCCTTCTCCTCCCCAGCCCCAAGGGCAGGGACGACCTTGGGCAGCCTTGGCCTCAGGGTTTCGTCGTGCAGCAGGTTGGCGGCCTGGAGGTCGAGGGTGGAGAGGACCGGGCGGAGGTTGCGCATCACGCCGTCGACCGGGAGGCGGAACCGGTTTTGCTGCGGGTCCACTTCGGTGGCGGTCACCGTCTTCTCGTCGATGAAGTGCACGGGCAGGTCGACGCGGAGCCTCAGGTACGGGAGCAGGCGCGCGCGTGTCCACCGCGGCTCGGCTCTCTCCTTGTCCTTGGGAGCGCAGTCGGCGAGCGGCACGGCCTCGATGTGCTCGCCCGCCACGTGTGGTGGCACCACCAGAGCACCGGCATCCGCCGAGAGCAGTGGCGAATCTAGCACGACATTGGAGGGTAGGCTTAAAACATAAATTTTCTAAGTCTAATTAACAAATGCAGTGCAATTGTTGCATGTAAAGCATCAGAATATATTTGTCAAGCGGTATGTTTAGCTTAAATATAATTTTGAAGGATAGGCTTAACCCTATTGAAGCCTCCCTAGTGGAATCGCCACTGGCCGAGAGCGTTGCCGCACCGGCATCGGCCCGTTGCTCCGCTGCGGCTGCAGGATCGTACACGGCCAGCGTCTGCTTGCAGCCTGCGCAGGGCGGCGCCGCCCTAGTAGGAAGGACATCTCGTTCCGGCGACGGAGCTCATCGTGAATGTGTTCGTCCTGTGTGGCTGTGTCGCGGCAAACGGGTTATGTCGTCGTTGGTACGTGGTTGACCAGGCGCCGGCGTCCCCGTATATATGTACTATCCATCCACTTTAGCTACATTGTAGTCAGCTGAAATTTCACTTTTGGGTCAGCCAATTTTGTGGCCATTGATTTTTCTCTGAGATTTATGCTGCGTTTTTTCCTGACCTATGTTGTTTGTTGTGTGGGCTTTTTTTTGACTGACCCCTTATTTGGGTCAGTCGATTTTCTTCTGAGCCGAAGCCCATCAACTGTGCGTACCAGCCCTCCTCTCTCTCCCTTCGTTTTTTAAATATTTTTTATTTTTATGTGCTCTTACTTTTGTTTTTCTGTTTCTCTTTGTTAGTTGGTTTTATTTTTTATTTTCTTGATATTTTTTGGGATGTTGGGTGAATGTAATGTACACACTTAAATAATTTGCAATATGTGCGAAAATTGCGCTACTATATAATTATTGTTTGCGTACTAAAAAAGTGTAATTTAAGAGCGAAGTTGTGTGCAAGTTTTGCAAACTTTTTTTATTTTTTAATAGGTAACAGTAATGCTACTAATTCATTCTTCCTTATTTTAATTAGTTAATTTGTTTTTGTTTTTCTTAAAGAGTAAAACTAATGACACAAATTCATTCTTCCTTGGAAACCTCGTTGTTTTGATTTTGTTCTAGCTTCTATCTCATTTTATTTTTTCTTAAAGAGTAATACGTAAGCCACTAATTCATTCTTTCTTGAAAACTTTGGTATTTCAGTTTTTTAGTATTATTTTATTTCCTTATCCTTTAATGATAAGACCAACGCCACAAATTCATTGCTTCTCGGGAAACTACCTTTTTGTGAAAATTACACTATTATATTCTTATTCCTGCATATTTTAAAAATGCGCAACTTCTGTGCAAATTGTTCGCTAAATATTTTATTATTTGTTTTATTATTTTCAGTTCCTTTTGTCTTAATGGGAAATCAATGACACTAATTCATTGTTTCTTACAAAAAAATCACTATTTTAATTTGGTTTAAGTTTTTATTTCATTTTCTTTATTCTTTAAGGGTAATACCAATACCTACTCATTCCTACTTTGGATTTTTTTGTGAATTTTCACTATTTGTGCTTATTCCTGCATATTAGAAAAAAAGCGCATTTTCTATTCAAGCCTTGTGCAAATTTTGTCATTGTTGTTTTTTTACTTTTCTTTCTTCTTAAAAGGTAGTACCCATACCACTAATTCATTATTTTGATCTGGAGAAGTAGAGACACCATGGATCAAATATCAATGCCACTAATTCGTTCTTCCTTTAGAAAATTTTCTTTTTGGGAAAAAGTTCACTATTATGTGTTTATTCTTGCTTATTATAACAAAGCGCAATTTATGTGCAGATTATATGCAAATTTTGTCACTATATACTTTTAGTTTTTTGTATCATTTTCTTTCCTATTTTAGGGTATTTTTGCTTCCCTTTTTTTTCTGTTTGTTTCTATGGGTTTTTCTTTTTCCCTCTTTCTTTCCTTTATTGGTTATTTTTGTTTTTTGTGGGTTTTTGGCTGAGTGTAATTATATACAAACAAATAGAATATAATATGTGCCAAAAATTCATGATTATATGCACACTAAAAATGCACAACTTTTGTGCAAATTGTTTACAGATTATTTCATTATTTGTTTTATTATTTTCAGTACCTTTCTTCTTAACAATAAACCAATGACACTAATTCATTGTTTCTTAGAAAACTTCACTATTGTAATTTTGTTTAAGTTTTTATTTTATTTTCTTTATTTCTTAAGGGTAATACCAATACCTCTAATTCATTCCTACTTAGGAATTTTTTTGTGAAATTTCACCATTTGTGCTTATTCTTGCGTATTATAAAAAAGTGCAATTTCTATTCAAACTGTGTACAAATTTTATCATTATTGTTTTTTTACTTTTCTTTCTTCTTAAACAGTAATACCGATATTCATTATTTTGATCTGGAGAAGTAGAGACACTGTCGATCAAATGCCAATGCCACTAATTTATTAATTTTTTTTTAGTTTTCATTTTATTTTATTTGTAAAGGTAATACCGATGTTACAATCCATTACTTTTTAGTAAACACTATTTTTCGCGGAAATCTCACTAGTGTATGCTTATTTTTCATCATAACAATACATTTTTGGGGCTTCTTTGATCCAAAAGAATTTTATAGGATTTCTGGAGGATTGAAATCCTTAGTATTTTTTTCCTATGTTGGTCCTTTGATTCATAGGATTGGATCCCATAGGAATTTTTCCTATGGAATCTTTTGTACTACATTTCATAGGAAATTTAACATCCAATCCAACCTCTTTTTACAATTCCTTTGTTTTTCCCGTGACATCAAACAATCACTGCTAATTCTATAGGATTCAAATGGGCATTGCCACTCCAACCCTACGCTTTTCCTATTCCTACGTTTTCAAAATCCTACGAATCAAAGAGGCCCTTGATATATTCCTATGCATATATGTATTGTATGCATCTATAAAACTAAATATACATGTGTGAGATTGCAAATATAAAATAAATAATTCATTCCTTCTTACAAAATTTCTTTTTTGCATAAATTGCACTCCTATATGCTTATTTTTGCATATCGTACAAATGTGCAATTTTTTTTTTTGCAAGTTGTCTGCATTTTTGTTTGTTTTCTCTATTTTTGTTTTTGTTTATCAACGGGCCATTGTTTTGCATTGGCCCATGAAGTCTTGTGAGCCTTTGTTGGTTTTATATGCAAAAAGACTTAAGGTGTGCTATAACACTAAAATTGGCTGACCACAATTTTGGTTCAGTCGATTGGTTAGGAATCGACTGGCCCATTTCCCAAAATCAGGTGATTGACCAGTAGCCGGTCCCCTATCCATCAGCCTATGGTACTGTCCGACTCGAATGCCAGAGATTTATATTCGTGCAGGAGTCCAGTTGGTAATCCAGTCCAAAACCGACTACTTGTGCTTCCCCTCTCCGTCCGGACGCACACATGCGCTTGGAAGGCATATCGTTTCCCATCTCTAATTCGGCCTGGAAGAGACTTGAAAGAACTTTTGCTGCTGATTCCGAGTTTATATTAGCTACTATATATAGCAAAACGGCCCACGCGTTACAACGGGAGAAACAACAATCATAATCTCCAACGACCATGACCATATTTTGCTGCATCACCGACATACATTATCATTCTTATTTTTGTGAAATCGTGAACAATTTTTGTAAATCATGAACATTTTTTTAAACTCATGAACATATCTGAAATTGTGAACATTTTTACAGACTTCCAAACATTTCTAGAATCCACGAACATTTTTTTACAGTTTTTCAAACATATCTGAACTCATGAACATTTTATACTATCTGCAAACATTTTCTAAAATATTTTTCTTGAATAGGCGAACATTTCTAGAGTTGTCACATCCCTGGTTCTGGTATGACCTAGGCTAGCTATGTCATGTGTGCATCATGTTTAAATTCCATTTAAATTTGAAATGGAGATTTGTGAAACCCTCAGAAATTATTTCTGGAAATAACCCAGATAAAAATTGCTCCAAAAGGGTCCAAGAAAATGTTCATGTTGCTCTCTGAAAATATTGGTCAGAGTTAAAATTCTAATAAATATTTTCAGGAGCTCATAAATATTTATTTTGGACATTTGGAATTAATACAGAAATTATTTGCGTTGGATAAATATTTATATATATATAAAATATTGTCCAATAATTCTGAATTTTGGTGAGGGGCTTTGGAATAATCCCTTAGGCCCCTGCAAAACTTGTCAGAAGAAAATTAATTGATTTAGTATTTTTATTAAATCAAAACAAAGGTCAGAAAATAGAAAAGAAAACAAATAAAGGTAAAAGCTCACCTGGCCTTACCTGCCTGGCAGCCCAGCTGGCGGCCCAGCTCCTGTGCCGGCCCAGCACTGCTGGCCGACGCCAGTCGTCGCCTACCTCCTGCCAGGAGGACGGTGCGCGTGTGCCCGGCGTGCGCGAGCACGCGCCGCCCACCTCCTGCTTCCCGCTCGCTGCTGGAGGCCCTCGACGTCGCCACGCAGCCTCCCCGACCCCCTCTCACTTTCCCCCGTGCTCCTCCTCTCCTCTGTCACCCTCTCTCGCCCGCACCCGAGCGCTTCCGTCGCCGCCGCACGCCGTAGCCGCAGCCACCATGCTTCCCTTGCCCCTCTGCCCTGTCCAACGGGTCCTCCTCGACGCCGTGAAGCACCAAGACGAAGCACGCGCCCACGGGACGCCTGAAACGACGCCATCGTCTTCGTCTTCCTCGTCGGCCACCGTGATTTCCACCGTCGATTTGCCGCCATCCGAGCTTCCCCGAGCCCGCTTCTACGGCCCCTGCAACCGCTATGAGGCCACGATCTTTCCCCCCTAAACCGTGCTTGATCCCCTCCTCTAGCCACCTAGCCACCGGAGCCGAGAGCTCCGTGCCGCCGGCCATGGCGCCGCCGTGGCCAGAGGCCGAGCCAGCCGCTCCCGCGCGCGTCACCGTGCTCCTGGTGACGCCAGGAGGCCGTAGAGCCTCTCCGCTCGCTTTCCCATGCACCGCAGCCCTCGCCCGCACTTGGCCGTGCTCCGGCCGCCCCTGCCTCCCCACTTTCTCCATTCGGTGCGGACGAGCGCGGGCTACGCCTTGGTGCTCTCCGCCGTCCTTTTGGTCGCCGGAAGGGTGATCCTGCGCCCTCCACCGCGTCTGCTGCCGCCGGCGGCTAAACGCCGGCGTGTTAGCCCCAGTTGACCAGGGGGTTTGACCTCCCCTGGCTCAATGACAGGTGGGGCCCGGCCCTGCTAATTCTAGTTTAGGATTAGTTTAACAATTAATTAACCTCTCTTAATTAACTATAACACTGACAGGTGGAGACCACCAATCAGATTTGACTTTGGTCAATGCTGACATCACCATGACTTAGTGCTGACGCAATATATCTTTTTCTGGTTTTAAAATAAATCAGGAAATTCCAGAAAATGGTATAAACTTCAAAAATTCATAGAAATTCAATCGTACCTCAGATTGAAATAATTTATATATGAAAAATTATCAGAAAAATTCAATCTTTCCATCTGTACCAGTTTCATGCATGACAAAACAACTTATACCTGCTGCATAGGTGAAAACATATAAATGGCATATATAAGAGCTTAATTTGGAGTTGCACTTGAACCCTTGGTTCAAATGGACTTCATTCAGTTTGAATACTAGTTGCATTAGCTCAAACAGCATCACATCTTCATGCCATGTTCATGCATCAGATTGTTGCATATGCTTGTGTATTGATTGTTGACACCGTTCCTTCTCGATAGGTCCTGCTCCGGAGAGTGTTCGAGAGTACCCGTCTGAGGAGCAGTGCCCTCTGTTGATCTACCAGGCAAGCAACCCCCCTTGTTCATTCCGATACAATCCCACTCTCTCGCTCCCGCTCTCTTTTATTGCATTAGGACAACAACGATTCAACTGCTATTTTATGCTGCGGTAGTTGAACCCATTCCTCTGCATGACCTGTCATTGCCACAGTAAATAGTTAAAATCCACTAGCATGTGTAGGAGTTGATTGAGCCATGTTTCTCTCCTACCATGCCATGCCTGCTATTGCATGAATTGGAGTGTTATGATATGTTCTGGTGCTGAGAGTTAAGCGTGTGAACACGATTTGGTAAAGGTAGCGGTGAGAGGCCATGTAGGAGTACATGGTGGGTTGTCTCATTGGGACTGTCCTTAAGAACTGAGTTCTGTGTAAGTTGTCCAATGACTAGCTACTACCACACATTGGGATCCGGGCGCTCCAAGCTCTCTCGACTTATTAACCGCCTTGATCTCTGTCCAGGAGTTGCAAATAGTTTCTGGTGTTTGTAGGTAGTGCTATTTTTCTACCGAGTGGCACCCGGCAGGGTGGACTTGGGACAGACTAGGCACACGTGGCCCGGTGTACCGAGTGGCACCCGGATGGTGGGCTCGGGAACCCTGTACACATCGTTTGGGGCCGTGAGCGAAACCCCGGCCGGATCTCCTTGCGGATGGAACCCGAATAGGCGATAAACCTGGACTAGAGTCTTGTGTGGTTAGTCAGGTCGTGGCCGACACCCTCGCCAGGCTTCCGCTTGAAGGTTGCCGAGATACATGACGTGTACATGGTGATGAAGTGGTGAGAGCGTGTGTGAAGAAGTACACCCCTACAGGGTTAACATGATCTATTCGAATAGCCGGGTCCGTGGTTATGGACTTCTTGGATGCTTACGTGGTACATAGACAACTTAAAGTGGATACTCTAAAATGCTCAAGACAAGTGTGAGTGCTATGGATGGCCTTCTCGTAAGGAGACGAGGATGGATCCATAGTAGTGTATTGATGTGGTGATTAGTGGACTCGTGCGCACTGCCTTCATCTCAAAGAAGTTTCTCGTTGTCGTAGAACAGGATAGCCACCGAGTCAAAGCTGCTTGCTGCACTAACCCCACATTACCTTCTTGATACAAATGCATATATGATAGGATCTGATGTAAGTCTTGCTGAGTACCTTTGTACTCACGTTTGCTTTATTTATGTTTTGCAGGTGAGACATCTGTTTCACTAGTAGTACCGCTTGGACTTGGACGAGTAGCTTGTTACCTCAGCTACGATCTTTGTCCCTTGGGAGGGACTTGTAGATAGTCAGGCTTCTCAGCCCTTTTCTTTCGTAGTTGTCTGTACTCAGACATGTAATGCTTCCATTGCTTGTATGCTCTGAATGATGGGTCATGTGACCCCTGTTTGTATTTATGCTATGTGGCTCTTCTGAGCCTTTATCTATATGAGTTTGCGTTATGTTGTGATGCCATGTTGTACAACCACATACTTGCATGTTATGCGTACGTGTGACGTGTATTGCTATGTGTGGGATCCGACAATCTAGTTGTTTATCCTTGGCAGTCTCTCTTATGGGGAAATGTAGTCTAGTGCTTCCTTGAGCCATAGTAGTCCGCTAAAGGCTGGTTCACCGGAGTCCTGCTAGCCCGGCACTACTGCTCAGGACACTTGATTGGCCGGCATGTGTTTCACTTCGCTCCAGTGTCTGTCCCTTCGGGGAAATGTCACGCGGTGACAACCGGAGTCTTGCCTAGCCTGCTACAGCCCGGGTTCCCCGGAGTCCTGTTAGCCTAGTGCTACAGCCCGGTTTCACACGCTGCTGACCGACACGCTCGATGTGAATCATGTATGCCTGTTCCCATAGGTTAGTGCCGCTTTGGGTTCACGACTAGCCATGTCGGCCCGGGTTTCTCTGTCATATGGATGCTAGCGACACAATCATATACGCGAGCCAAAAGGCGCAAACGGTCCCAGGCCAGGGTAAGGCGACACCCGTGGGGATACCGTGCGTGAGGCCGCAAAGTGATATGAGGTGTTACCGGCTAGATCGATGTGATTTGGAATCGGGGTCCCGACAGCTTTGGTATCAGAGCCTGACTGCCTATAGGATTTCCAAGCCAACCTGGTCGAATTTGAGTCTAGAAATTCTTTAGTTATGTAAGGGAATTGATTGTGGAAGGGAACGTAAGGCTCTTTTTACTCCTTATATCTCATGCCCTTCTGATCTGAGTCATCCTATCTTCCTACGGGGTTAAGGAACTAGGATTTCGCTTTCGTCTATCAGGATCACGTGTTACTACTCCCTAGTCTCTAAGGTTTGGCTGATCTGAGTCATATCCCAGTTTGAGTACCTCCGGTGTAGCCTATTTAGTAATATCTCAGAACCTTGAGTAATGATGTTGAGTATGGTGCTACCCCTTCATTTGCAGGATGTTTCATTTTGAGCATTTTACTGCCGTTATGCTGCCGGAATTGTCCTAGGAGTTCAAGAGATAGTATTTTTCTCATACTATAATCTACATCCTTATGGTGATGCTGAATCCATCCTTGTTTCCTTGGTTGGTTCTTCAGGATGTCGTCAGTTAACCAAAGTTCTGTTGCTCGTATCCGGATCCACGGAGATGGTAGGGATGAGGATCCTCCCGACCAGTCTTCGTTGGCAGAGTTCATGTTAGAGGTTGAGAGGAACAAGCGTGAGTCTAACCGCTTGCTAGCACGTATTGAGGAGAACACCTCCCATCAGCACAAAGAGTTTGTGTCCATCCATGACTTCATCGGTCTGAAACCACCTACCTTCCATCATTCCATTGAACCACTTGATGCAGATGACTGGCTCCGCAGTATCACACACAAGCTGCGTTCTGCGAGCGTAGCTGAAAGTGACAGGGTCACCTACGCTGCTCATCATCTGTAAGGTCCTGCTAGTATTTGGTGGCAGAACTATGAAGCTATGCTTCCAGCTGGCCAGATACCTACCTGGAAGGATTTCACTGAGGCTTTTCGCGAGCATCACATTCCTCAAGCCCTCATTGACCGCAAGAGAGAAGCGTTTTGTAGTTTCACCCAGAGTAAGATGGCTGTTGATGCTTATAGTAGAGAATTTGAGAACTTTGCCCGCTATGCTACAGAAGAAGTGTCCACGGACGCCAAGAAGCAGGCTAGGTTCCGGAAGGGTCTCAACCCCAAGTTGCGTCGTGATCTCCACTTGCACCATTGCAATACATTCCAGGCTCTTGTGAACAAGGCCATTAATGCAGAGACAGCTCAGCTCACTTACGAGGAGTCTCGTAAGCACACCCGTGATTTGGTTTCTTCCTCCGGTTCTACTTCGCAGAAGCGCCGGATTTGGGTTCCGAACTCCGCTCTTCCACCCAGTTACTCACCGAGGCCCTCTTATGTGGCGCCTCACCCAGTTCAGCAGTATGCTCCACCCAGGCCTATTGGTAGACCGCTTGTCAAAGCGGGTCCACGTCCTACCTCAGGGACTTGCTTCACATGCGGAGAGCCAGGACACTATGCACGTGACTGCTCTCAAACCAACTATGCTCCACCCCAGCCTGAGCAGTCTGTTGGCCGTGGTAAGCCATCACGCAAGATGATTAGTGTCAAGTCAGCTCCCACTGAACGTGGATGTGTGCATCACGTCTCAGCTAAAGACACTCATGATGATCCGGATGTCGTTCTTGGTACCCTCCTTGTCAATTGCCATCCAACTTCGGTTCTGTTCGATACCGGAGCATCTCACTCCTTCATCTCTGAAGGCTATGCTCGTTTGCACGACATGTCATTTTGTGATATGCCAGCTCCACTTGAAATCCTTGTTGACAGACTTGTATTCCTTGCATCACTTATAGCCCTCAAGTCTACAGATATTAACATCATCTTGGGTATGGACTGGATGAAAGCTCATCATGCCAAGATCGATTGTTACACAAGGTCTGTTCAGCTTACACACCCATCTGGTAAGATAGTCACCGTCTCCACTAGAGTTGCAAAGCGTCAACTCTATTCTCTTAATGCCAACCCTCTTCCAGACCTTGAAGATATCCCAGTAGTCTGTGACTTTCCAGATGTCTTTCCAGAGGAACTGCTAGGTATTCCACCTGACAGAGATGTAGAATTTGTCATAGATCTTATCCCAGGAACCGCTCCAATCTCTAGGAGACCTTACAAGATGGCACCCTTAGAACTAGCTGAGCTTAAGAAACAACTCGATGAATCCTTGCAAAAGGGTTTCATCCGTCCTAGTTCTTCTCCCTGGGCTTGCCCCGTCCTCTTCGTCAAGAAGAAGGATGGTACGGACCGGATGGTTGTAGATTATCGTCCCGTTAATTTGGTCACGATAAAGAACAAGTATCCGCTCCCCAGGATCAACGACTTGTATGATCAGCTCGCTGGATCCTCAGTCTTTTCCAAGATGGATTTGAGGTTAGGCTACCATCAAATCAAGATCAGAAATGGGGACATTCCTAAGACGGCTTTTGTCACTCGTTATGGCCAGTATGAGTACACCGTCATGTCCTTCGGTCTAACTAATGCTCCAGCTACTTTCTCTCGCTTGATGAACTCGATCTTCATGGAGTACTTAGATAAGTTCGTCGTGGTTTACCTCGATGATATTCTTATTTACTCGAAGAACGAGGAAGATCATGCCGAACATCTTAGACTTGTGCTAGAAAAACTCAGAGAGCACCGCCTTTATGCCAAGTTCTCCAAGTGCGAATTTTGGTTGCCAGAAGTGACCTATCTCGGCCACGTAATCTCTGGTAAGGGCATTGCTGTCAATCCCGAAAGAGTTCAGGCCATTCTTGATTGGACTCCGCCTGAAACAGTTAAGCAAGTTAGGAGTTTCCTTGGTCTAGCCAGTTATTGTCGCCGCTTCGTTGAGAACTTCTCCAAAGTGGCCAAACCTCTCACGGAACTTCTCAAGAAAGATAAAAAGTTTGAGTGGTCCCCACAGTGTGAGCACAGTTTTCAGGAGCTGAAAAGACGTCTGACTTCTGTTCCCATACTTGTGCCACCGGACTTCACTAAGGACTTTATTATCTATTGTGATGCCTCACGACAGGGACTAGGTTGCATTCTTATGCAAGATCGCCATGTGATTGCCTATGCATCTCGACAGTTGCATCCACATGAGGAGAATTATCCTACACATGATCTAGAGCTTGCAGCCGTAGTCTATGCACTTAAGACCTGGCGACATTACCTTCTTGGTAAACGTTGCGAGATTTACACCGATCACCAGAGTCTCAAGTATATCTTCACCCAACAAGATTTGAACCTTAGGCAAAGACGTTGGTTGGAGTTGATCTCAGATTACGACTTAGGGATTACCTACACCCCAGGTAAGGGGAATGTCACGGCTGATGCGCTAAGTCGTAAGTCCTATTGCAACAATCTCATGTTGCAGCAGGGCCAACCACTTCTTCATGAGGAATTCTGTAAGCTTAACCTTCACATTGCTCCTCATGGATTCCTTTCTACCTTGGTGGCGAAATCTACTCTTATGGATCATATCATAGAAGCCCAGAAGAAGGATACGGGAATTTCCTGGATCAATAGAAACATTAACAAGGGAGTTGGTGGTAGTTTCTCTATAGATGATCGTGGTGTTGTTTTCTTTGAGAGTCGCTTGGTGGTTCCCAAGAATCAACATCTTCGACAATTAATCCTTAAGGAGGCGCATGAATCTCCTCTCACGATTCATCCCGGTAGTACTAAGATGTATCAGGACCTACGCCAGAGGTTCTGGTGGACTAGGATGAAGAGAGAAATTGCTCAGTTTATTGCTAACTGTGACGTTTGTCGTCGCGTTAAGGCAGAGCATCAAAGGCCTGCTGGCACCCTTCAACCTTTAGCTATTCCTGAGTGGAAATGGGATAAAGTTGGTATGGACTTCATCACCGGCTTTCCCAGTACCAAGAAAGGGAATAACGCTATCTTCGTAGTCATTGATCGTCTTTCCAAAGTGGCTCACTTCCTACCTGTTCGAGAGAATATCACTGCTAGTTAGCTCGCTGACTTATATACTTCTCGAATAGTGTCACTTCATGGTGTTCCACTAGAGATCAATTCAGACCGTGGTAGTCTTTTCACTTCTCATTTCTGGGAGAGTTTCCAAACTGCCATGGGCACCCATCTTTCCTTCAGTACCGCTTTCCACCCTCAATCAAGTGGTCAGGTGGAAAGGGTCAACCAAATTCTTGAAGACATGCTTAGAGCTTGTGTTATCTCATTCGGTATGGATTGGGAGAAGTGTCTTCCCTTCGCCGAGTTTGCTTATAACAACAGCTACCAATCCAGCCTCAAGAAAGCTCCTTTTGAGGTTCTGTATGGATGAAGATGTCGAACACCTTTGAACTGGTCAGAAACCGGTGAAAGACAATTCTTTGGACCGGATATGATCCAGGAGGCAGAAGAGCAAGTTCGCGTCATTCGTGAGAATTTGAAAACAGCCCAATCTCGTCAAAAGAGCCAGTATGACCGTCGTCATAAGGAAGTGGCTTATGAAATTGGCGACAAAGCTTACCTTCGGGTTACCCCTTTGAAGGGTACCCATCGATTCGGTATCAAGGGCAAGTTGGCTCCTCGTTACATTGGTCCCTTTCTCATTCTCGCTAAACGAGGAGAGGTTGCCTACTAGTTGGAACTACCCCCACATCTTTCCAGAGTGCACGATGTCTTCCACGTCTCTCAACTCAGGCGTTGTTTCTCGGATCCCATCCGCGGAGTGGACCACGAAACGCTTGATCTCCAAGATAACCTCACATATTGAGAGTACCTGTTCGCATCCTTGATCAAGCAGAGCGTGTCACCCGACGTCATAACATCAAGTTTCTCAAGGTTCAGTGGTCTCATCATTCCGAGAGAGAAGCTACTTGGGAGCGTGAAGATCGTCTTCGACTTGAGTACCCCACTTTCTTCCCGCCGACTCCTGAATCTCGGGACGAGATTTCTTCGAGTGGGGGCGAGTTGTCACATCCCTAGTTCTGGTATGACCTAGGCTAGCTATGTCATGTGTGCATCATGTTTAAATTCCATTTAAATTTGAAATGGGGATTTGTGAAACCCTCAGAAATTATTTCTGGAAATAACTCAGATAAAAATTGCTCCAAAAGGGTCCAAGAAAATGTTCATGTTGCTCTCTGAAAATATTGGACACAGTTAAAATTCTAATAAATATTTTCAGGAGCTCATAAATATTTATTTTGGACATTTGGAATTAATACAGAAATTATTTGCGTTGGATAAATATTTATATATATATAAAATATTGTCCAATAATTCTGAATTTTGGTGAGGGGCTTTGGAATAATCCCTTAGGCCCCTGCAAAACTTGTCAGAAGAAAATTAATTGATTTAGTATTTTTATTAAATCAAAACAAAGGTCAGAAAATAGAAAAGAAAACAAATAAAGGAAAAAGTTCACCTGGCCTTACCTGCCTGGCAGCCCAGCTGGCGGCCCAGCTCCTGTGCCGGCCCAGCACTGCTGGCCGACGCCAGTCGTCGCCTACCTCCTGTCAGGAGGACGGTGCGCGTGTGCCCGGCGTGCGCGAGCACGCGCCGGCCACCTCCTGCTTCCCGCTCGCTGCTGGAGGCCCTCGACGTCGCCACGCAGCCTCCCCGACCCCCTCTCACTTTCCCCCGTGCTCCTCCTCTCCTCTGTCACCCTCTCTCGCCCGCACCCGAGCGCTTCCGTCGCCGCCGCACGCCGTAGCCGCAGCCACCGTGCTTCCCTTGCCCCTCTGCCCTGTCCAACGGGTCCTCCTCGACGCCGTGAAGCACCAAGACGAAGCACGCGCCCACGGGACGCCTGAAACGACGCCATCGTCTTCGTCTTCCTCGTCGGCCACCGTGGATTTCCACCGTCGATTTGCCGCCATCCGAGCTTCCCCGAGCCCGCTTCTACGGCCCCTGCAACCGCTGTGAGGCCACGATCTTTCCCCCCCTAAACCGTGCTTGATCCCCTCCTCTAGCCACCTAGCCACCGGAGCCGAGAGCTCCGTGCCGCCGGCCATGGCGCCGCCGTGGCCAGAGGCCGAGCCAGCCGCTCCCGCGCGCGTCACCGTGCTCCTGGTGACGCCAGGAGGCCGTAGAGCCTCTCCGCTCGCTTTCCCATGCACCGCAGCCCTCGCCCGCACTTGGCCGTGCTCCGGCCGCCGCCCCCGCCTCCCCCACTTGCTCCATTCGGTGCGGACGAGCGCGGGCTACGCCCCGGTGCTCTCCGCCGTCCTTTTGGTCGCCGGAAGGGTGATCCCGCGCCCTCCGCCGCGTCTGCTGCCGCCGGCGGCTAAACGCCGGCGCGTTAGCCCCAGTTGACCAGGGGGTTTGACCTCCCCTGGCTCAATGACAGGTGGGGCCCGGCCCTGCTAATTCTAGTTTAGGATTAGTTTAACAATTAATTAACCTCTGTTAATTAACTATAACACTGACAGGTGGAGACCACCAGTCAGATTTGACTTTGGTCAATGCTGACATCACCATGACTTAGTGCTGACGCAATATATCTTTTTCTGGTTTTAAAATAAATCAGGAAATTCCAGAAAATGGTATAAACTTCAAAAATTCATAGAAATTCAACCGTAGCTCAGATTGAAATAATTTATATATGAAAAATTATCAGAAAAATTCAATCTTTCCATCTGTACCAGTTTCATGCATGACAAAACAACTTATACCTGCTGCATAGGTGAAAACATATAAATGGCATATATAAGAGCTTAATTTGGAGTTGCACTTGAACCCTTGGTTCAAATGGACTTCATTCAGTTTGAATACTAGTTGCATTAGCTCAAACAGCATCACATCTTCATGCCATGTTCATGCATCAGATTGTTGCATATGCTTGTGTATTGATTGTTGGCACCGTTCCTTCTCGATAGGTCCTGCTCCGGAAGTGTTCGAGAGTACCTATCAGTGAAGCAGTGCCCCCCTGTTGATCTACCAGGCAAGCAACCCCACTTGTTCATTCCGATACAATCCCACTCTCTCGCTCCTGCTCTTTTTTATTGCATTAGGACAACAACGATTCAACTGCTATTTTATGCTGCGGTAGTTGAACCCATTCCTCTGCATGACCTGTCATTGCCACAGTAAATAGTTAAAACCCACTAGCATGTGTAGGAGTTGATTGAGCCATGTTTTGTTCCTACCATGCCATGCCTGCTATTGCTTAGAGTTGTGTCAGGTCTGATTCATCGGGAATGAATTGGAGTGTTATGATATGTTCTGGTGCTGAGAGTTAAGCGTGTGAACACGATTTGGTAAAGGTAGCGGTGAGAGGCCATGTAGGAGTACATGGTGGGCTGTCTCATTGGGACTGTCCTTAAGAACTGAGTTCTGTGTAAGTTGTCCAATGACTAGCTACTACCACACATTGGGCTCCGGGCGCTCCAAGCTCTCTCGACTTATTAACCGCCTTGATCTCTGTCCAGGAGTTGCAAATAGTTTCTGGTGTTTGTAGGTAGTGCTATTTTTCTACCGAGTGGCACCCGGCAGGGTGGACTTGGGACAGACTAGGCACACGTGGCTCGGTGTACCGAGTGGCACCCGGATGGTGGGCTCGGGAACCCTGTACACATCGTTTGGGGCCGTGAGCGAAACCTCGGCCGGATCTCCTTGCGGATGGAACCCGAATAGGCGATAAACCTGGACTAGAGTCTTGCGTGGTTAGTTAGGTCGTGGCCGACACCCTCGCCAGGCTTCCGCTTGAAGGTTGCCGAGATACATGACGTGTACATGGTGATAAGTGGTGAGAGCGTGTGTGAAGAAGTACACCCCTGCAGGGTTATCATGATCTATTCGAATAGCCGTGTCCTCGGTTATGGACTTCTTGGATGCTTACGTGGTACATAGACAACTTAAAGTGGATACTCTAAAATGCTCAAGACAAGTGTGAGTGCTATGGATGGCCTTCTCGTAGGAAGACGAGGATGAATCCATAGTAGTGTATTGATGTGGTGATTAGTGGACTCGTGTGCGCTGCCTCATCTCAAAGAAGTTTCTCGTTGTCGTAGAACAGAATAGCCACGGAGTCAAAGCTGGCTTGCTGCAACTAAACCCCACATTACCTTCTGGATACAAATGCATATATGATAGAATCTGATGTAAGTCTTGCTGAGTACCTTTGTACTCACGTTTGCTTTATTTATGTTTTGCAGATGAGACATCTGTCTTACTAGTAGTTCCGCTTGGACTTCGATGAGTAGCTTGTTACCTCAGCTACGATCTTGTACCCTTGGGAGGGTCTTGTAGATAGTCAGGCTTCTCAGCCCTTTTCTTTTGTAGTTGTCTGTACTCAGACATGTAATGCTTCCGTTGCTTGTATGCTCTGAATGATGGGTCATGTGACCCCTGTTTGTATTTATGCTATGTGGCTCTTCTGAGCCTTTATCTATATGAGTTTGCGTTATGGTGTGATGCCATGTTGTACAACACATACTTGCATGTTATGCGTACGTGTGACGTGTATTGCTATGTGTGGGATCCGACAATCTAGTTGTTTATCCTTGGCAGTCTCTCTTATGGGGAAATGTAGTCTAGTGCTTCCTTGAGCCATAGTAGTCCGCTAAAGGCTGGTTCACCGGAGTCCTGCTAGCCCGGCACTACTGCTCAGGACACTTGATTGGCCGGCATGTGTTTCACTTCGCTCCAGTGTCTGTCCCTTCGGGGAAATGTCACGCGGTGACAACCGGAGTCTTGCCTAGCCTGCTACAGCCCGGGTTCCCCGGAGTCCTGTTAGCCTAGTGCTACAGCCCGGTTTCACACGCTGCTGACCGACACGCTCGATGTGAATCATGTATGCCTGTTCCCATAGGTTAGTGCCGCTTTGGGTTCACGACTAGCCATGTCGGCCCGGGTTTCTCTGTCATATGGATGCTAGCGACACAATCATATACGCGAGCCAAAAGGCGCAAACGGTCCCGGGTCAGGGTAAGGCGACACCCGTGGGGATACCGTGCGTGAGGCCGCAAAGTGATATGAGGTGTTACCGGTTAGATCGATGTGATTTGGAATCGGGGTCCCGACAAGAATCAATGGACATTTTTTTAGAAATTGGTGGAATTAATTTTGAAATTCACAAATTTTTTGATTTGATGTTTTTTTAAATGCATGATCATATTTTGAATCAGCTAACATTTTATGAATCAACAAACTATTTTGCAAGTTACGAATATTTTTTTGAATTTTTAGGACATTTTCAATTCATGAATATTTTTTGACTTGACCAAAGTTTATTAATTTCATTAACATTTTTAATACATTTAAAAAAATCATGAACATTTTTTGATTTCCGAACATTTGTTTGCAAAATGGCGAACATTTTTTGATTACGCGAACATTTTTTGAATCCACAAAAATTTACGAATTGCTAAAATTTTATCTCAAAATTCTCATTTTCTTAATTTTTGAAACTTTTTTTGAATTCCCAAATTATTTAATGTAATAAAAGCGAAGATGGAAAAGCAAAACGAAATTTAAAAAGTAGGCTGCCCAGACATGGGCTGGCCCAAACAGCGTGTTGTGTCTTCTCCTAGCGCACAGAGTGCAGTATAGACTGTTCCTATTACATGGGCCGGGCAGGGATTCCGCTGTGTGAAATGTTTTATTTTCACTTATAGGTGACACTGGTGGATAATATTTTGCAAATTTGAGTGCGATTTCGGTGACGTACCGCCAGAAGCAATAGCCCCTTTATTATTAGGGGTATAGATATATAAATTGATTTCATGTGCACGTAAGTTAGAGCAACTCCAACGCCTCTCTTAAAAAACCTTCTACTCCCTCCGTTCCTAACTATAAGTCCTTTCAAAGATTTCAATATGAACTATATACGGAGCAAAATAAGCGAATCTACACTCTAAAAAAATATATATACACATTTGTATGTAGTCCGTATTGAAATCTCTAAAAATTGTTATATTTAGAAACAAAGAGAGTATAAAACTGGTTTTACGAGATGTTTGTAAATAAATATCAGTGCAAGTTTTCTGAGAGCTACTTTTGTCAGATTCTGTAAACTTATTTCATTCTTCTATTTTTTATTAAAGAAAAATGCAAATTACACACGCATATGCCTAAATATCATTGTAGTAACTAAAACAATGGTAGACCGGACTGCACAACATCAATCCCGAGGGATAGCTTTGTAGGCTCGTGGGGCTGAGCACCCCATGTATGTTCTGCTCCTAGTTCACTTCCGTGCCTTCTTGCGTACATGGCTTAGTGAGCTCTTGTAACCCCATGTTGTAAAAGAATGCAACGATACGCATCCTCTGCGTATGTGCGAAAAAAGATCAAACTCGCGTAGAGTTGATAATAATTCAAACATAATAAATCCGAAGTAGGCTTAATCAAATGGTTCAAACATGAAGATGAAACATACGATATATGGTTCATGAAAAGAAGGACATAAACAAAAGAAAATGATAAATATGAAGATCACTTGTAGATCATCACGATTGACTTCCACCACCGTTGCTAGTCCCAAAACCCTGTCCACATCCAGCTTTGATGCTAAAATTTGTGAGTTCATGATCTGTAGATATTGCATCGCTTCTGGGTCAAGCCCGCAACATGATCTTGTACTCTTGCTCCATCTTTTTTGTCTGCACTTCCTCTTGAAAGGCTCTCAGTTTCTCTTCTTCGATTGTCACTTTGTGCTCCTCCATTACCTTCAGCTCTGTCCCACCTCATGGCCTTCTCCAATTTCGGCGAAAGGATGCTGGCTGTCCCACATGTGGGCGAAAGGAAATATAATTGTTGTCGATGACCTAAGTAGGAGCAAAGAACCGTGCAGCATACTCTAGTTTTCCACTTGAGTACTAGTACGACGGAGGAGTGTGAAACATGGCAGCCCGATGAACTAGCATGCGATATGGCGATAAAAAATAATGTATACTATAGTCCAGCCTTTAGCATGTAAAAATACGCCACCACTTCCTCCTCTACCCGTCTATCCATATATCTTCCACAATACACTTGAACACACCTGCATCGTCTTCATTCTTTCGTTTATTTTTCTCTTCTCTCCTTCCAGGTGGCCTTTTTGCTTGGATGACGGGAGTAGTAGGAGTATTTGCCACTTCTTCCAGATCATCATCATCATCGCTATCTTGTGAATTTTATTTATCCTTCTTGGATTTAGCTGCACAGTCTTCCTATTTTTTCACTTCTCATTGCTCTTCAGCAACGCCCAACAGTGGTACAACAAAAAGGACCTATTTTTGGGATCCCTCTGCTTGTACATGCCGTTTAACTATCTCATCTGAGAAGTTAGCAATGTCATATTAGAATTTTGGATAAACAATTCAAAGAATAATATGCACAAAAAATACTCACCAACATGTCCTTTGTCATTCCACTTGGTTTCGCACGATGAACATTACTAACACAACCTGTGCAATGACTGCAATATTCCTGAATGAAGCCCCATCGACCCTGGAATGACTTTAATGTTATTGGGATTGGGCTAGTGACATTCTGATCATAATGATTTGAAATGCGCTTCCAGTAGGTTCTCATGCTTTCATCAGTGACTGCTATTGGATCAAGACTAACACTCTCCCACGCGAGGACCAATGCTTTGTCCTCATCGTTGTTGAAGTTGCTTTGTCTCTTCTTTGGTACTGAACTCAATTCTTTGTCTCTTCTTTGGTACTGAACTCAATTCTTTGTCACCCTCAGTGACTGCTATTTGGTACTGAACTCAATAAGTTCAGTGAAGTGGAGAAAGACATGTCATCTATGCCTACCGCATTGCTCATCAACTCCATATATAAATGATGACTACAATATCGTAATTTTGAACAAATAAGCACTATAACAAATCACGTGTACAATGATCGTGTGAAGTACACAATATATTTACCTATCAAATCATCATCGTAGATATTGTTGGCGTTCGACCAAGTAATCATCCTCGTTTGTGTAAGGCGATGGCATGTTTGTGTATGTCACCGTACATATTTGCGGCAAAGACGATGACAACATGAAGGGGGAGCTGGCCGATACAACACCGCTCTTCGCCTTCCTCAGAGCATGAGGCTTCTTCGGCACGGTCGAAGATATGTGGCGGGAGACGGCAGGGGGCCGATCTTGATCGACGATTGCCACAGACTTGCCCGACGACAACGGCGGCCAGCGATGGAAGCAGCGGGGGCCGCATTGGCACTTGGAGGCGGAGGAAAGGAGGCCATGGCGGCGTCGACACTCATGCGGCAGCAGCAGTGATCTATCAGGAAGACACTCTTCTTTTTCGCAATGGTACCTTTCAGTTATTTGAAGGGCCCGTTCATAGAAGCATCGATGTTAGAAGGCATGACTATGTACTTTTCAATTGAGAATTCATTGAGAACTTCTATTATATCTTTAACTTCTTGACGGATAAGATTAGGACAACTCTTGCTTAAGAAAATAGAAGATTAGTTTGGTGTGGGTGCATTGTTCGGAACCTGGTATAAAGAGTAAGAGCAACTCCAACCGGGCGATCGAAACGGAGGCACCATTTGTCCGCATTTTGTTCGTTTGAGTCGGCCCAGCGGACATTCATATCCGCTTTTGCTTTGGGACCGGCGCTTGCGTCTAATGCTGGCACGACACATTTTTTAGGTCGCTGATGAAAAAGTCAATAACACAAATATTTTGAAATAAAAAACATAATTAAACATAAATGCTGGCGAGAGTCCACGCATCCACATTTTACATTAATTAAAAACATTTAATAAAACTAAAAACGAGGAAGAGGCGCACTGCCTTAGGAGTCCTCGTCGTCAGTGTCGGGGCAGGTGAGGTTGACGAGCATCGGCGCCGGGCCAGCCCAGGGGAACGCCGTCTTGCAGGCTGTGGCGACGTCCTGCAGCGCAGGCGTGACCGCCGCTGGCTGGGCTGCGCGGGCCCGACGCTCCTCCTCCTCCTCCGCCTCGCGTTGCTTCTCCCCCGTGTCACGTTCCCACTGCTCAAGGCGCTCGCCCTCGCAATGCTCGTCCATCAGCCAGCGCTTTCGCCACTGCTCGACGTAGATCTTCTCCTGCGTCGTCGTCGCCCCAAACCAGATGGGTGGCGCGCTGACCCACTCGCGCACCTCTCCTTTCAAGTGTACCGTTGGGGCGTCAGCAGATCCGGTGACGGCACCAGCTCGGGATTGACGGGGGACGACAGCATCAACGACGGCATGACGCAGTTGCCAGAAGCGGAGAGTGCGATGGCGTCCGACAAGGCGCGCTTGGTACGCCGCCTCCTCCTCCGCCGCCGCCTTGCGCCGCTCGTCCTCTTTGCTTTCTTGCATGGCAGCCGCCAGCCCCGCATGGTAGGGGGCCTGCTCCCCTTGGTCCTCGTCGCGCACGAATGGGGGCGGTAGGGTGCCAGCCCACACGTGATGGATGTGAAGGAAATATGCCCTAGAGGCAATAATAAAGTTATTATTTATTTCCTTATATCATGATAAATGTTTATTATTCATGATCGAATTGTATTAACCGGAAACATAATACATGTGCGAATACATAGACAAACAGAGTGTCACTAGTATGCCTCTACTTGACTAGCTCGTTAATCGAAGATGGTTATGTTTCCTAACCATAGACATGAGTTGTCATTTGATTAACGGGATCACATCATTAGGAGAATGATGTGATTGACACGACCCATTCTGTTAGCTTAGCACACGATCGTTTAGTATGTTGCTATTGCTTTCTTCATGACTTATACATGGTCCTATGACTACGAGATTATGCAACTCCCGTTTACCGGAGTAACACTTTATGTGCTACCAAACGTCACAACGTAACTGGGTGATTATAAAGGTGCTCTACAGGTGTCTCCGAAGGTACTTGTTGGGTTGGCGTATTTCGAGATTAGGATTTGTCACTCCGATTGTTGGAGAGGTATCTCTGGGCCCTCTCGGTAATGCACATCACTTCAGCCTTGCAAGCATTGCAACTAATGAGTTAGTTGTGGGATGATGTATTACAGAACGAGTAAAGAGACTTGCCGGTAACGAGATTGAACTAGGATTGAGATACCGACGATCGAATCTCGGGCAAGTAACATACCGATGACAAAGGGAACAACGTATGTTGTTATGCGGTCTGACCGATAAAGATCCTCGTAGAATATGTTGGAGCCAATATGAGCATCTAGGTTCCGCTATTGGTTATTGACCGAAGACGTGTCTTGGTCATGTATACATAGTTCTCGAACCCGTAGGGTCCGCACGCTTAACGTTACGATGACAGTTTTATGTGTTTTGATGTACCGAAGGTTGTTTGGAGTCCCGGATGTGATCACGGACATGACGAGGAGTCTCGAAATGGTCGCGACATGAAGATTGATATATTGGAAGCCTATGTTTGGATATCCGGAAGTGTTCCGGGTGAAATAGTGATTTTACCGGAGTACCGGAGGGGTTACCGGAACCCCCCGGAGGTTATTGGGCCTTATGGGCCCAAGTGGAGGAAGAGGAGAGGCGGCCAAGGGGCAGCCGCGCGCCCCTTCCCCCCAAGTCCGAATTGGACAAGGAGGGGGGGGCCCTTTCCTTTCCCCTCTCTCCTCCTTCCCCCCAAGTCCTAATCCAACTAGGAAAAAGGAGGGGAGTCCTACTCCCGGTGGGAGTAGGACTCCTCCGGCGCGCCTCCTCCTATGGCTGGCCGCACCCCCTTGCTCCTTTATATACGGGGGCAGGGGGCACCCCATAGACACAACAATTGATCATTGATCTCTTAGCCGTGTGCGGTGCCCCCCTCCACCATAGTCCACCTCGATAATACTGTAGCGGTGCTTAGGCGAAGCCCTGCGTCGGTAGAACATCAACATCGTCACCACGCCGTCGTGCTGACGAAACTCTCCCTCAACACTCGGCTGGATCGGAGTTCGAGGGACTTCATCGGGCTAAACGTGTGCTGAACTCGGAGGTGCCGTACGTTCGGTACTTGATCGGTCGGATCGTGAAGACGTACGACTACATCAACCGCGTTGTGCCAACGCTTCCTCTTTCGGTCTACGAGGGTACGTGGACAACACTCTCCCCTCTCGTTGCTATGCATCACCATGATCTTGCGTGTGCGTAGGATTTTTTTTTGAAATTACTATGTTCCCCAACAGTGGCATCCTCGCCAGGTTTTATGCGTTGATGTTATATGCACGAGTAGAACACAAGTGAGTTGTGGGCGATATAAGTCATACTGCTTACCAGCATGTCATACTTTGGTTCGGCGGTATTGTTGGATGAAGCGGCCCGGACCGACATTACGCGTACGCTTTCGCGAGACTGGTTCTACCGACGTGCTTAGCACACAGGTGGCTGGCGGGTGTTAGTTTCTCCAACTTTAGTTGAACCGAGTGTGGCTACACCCGGTCCTTGCGAAGGTTAAAACAACACCAACTTGACAAACTATCGTTGTGGTTTTTGATGCGTAGGTAAGAACGGTTCTTGCTAAGCCCGTAGCAGCCACGTAAAACTTGCAACAACAAAGTAGAGGACATCTAACTTGTTTTTGCAGGGCATGTTGTGATGTGATATGGTCAAGACATGATGCTAAATTTTATTGTATGAGATGATCATGTTTTGTAACCAAGTTATCGGCAACTGGCAGGAGCCATATGGTTGTCGCTTTATTGTATGCAATGCAATCGCCCTGTAATGCTTTACTTTATCACTAAGCGGTAGCGATAGTCGTAGAAACATAAGATTGGAGAGATGACAACGATGCTAAGATGGATATCAAGGTGTCGCGCCGGTGACGATGGTGATCATGACGGTGCTTCGAAGATGGAGATCACAAGCACAAGATGATGATGGCCATATCATATCACTTATATTGATTGCATGTGATGTTTATCTTTTATGCATCTTATCTTGCTTTGATTGACGGTAGCATTATAAGATGATCTCTCACTAAATTTCAAGATAAAAGTGTTCTCCCTGAGTATGCACCGTTGCCAAAGTTTGTCGTGCCCAGACACCACATGATGATCGGGTGTGATAAGCTCTACGTCCATCTACAACGGGTGCAAGCCAGTTTTGCACATGCATAATACTCAGGTTAAACTCGACGAGCCTAGCATATGCAGATATGGCCTCGGAACACTGAGACCGAAAGGTCGAGCGTGAATCATATAGTAGATATGATCAGCATAGTGATGTTCACCATTGAAAGCTACTCCATTTCACGTGATGATCGGTTATGGTTTAGTTGATTTGGATCACGTGATCACTTAGAGGATTAGAGGGATGTCTTTCTAAGTGGGAGTTCTTAAGTAATATGATTAGTTGAACTTAAATTTATCATGAACTTAGTACCTGATAGTATCTTGCTTGTCTATGTTTGATTGTAGATAGATGGCCCGTGCTGTTGTTCCGTTGAATTTTAATGCGTTCCTTGAGAAAGCAAAGTTGAAAGATGATGGTAGCAATTACACGGATTGGGTCCGTAACTTGAGGATTATCCTCATTGCTGCACAGAAGAGTTACGTCCTGGAAACACCGCTGGGTGTACCACCTGTGCCAGCAACTGCAGACATTGTGAATGCCTGGCAGTCGCGTGTTGATGACTACTCGATAGTTCAGTGTGCCATGCTCTACGGCTTAGAACCGGGACTTTAACGACGTTTTGAACGTCATGGAGCATATGAGATGTTCCAGGAGTTGAAGTTAATATTTCAAGCAAATTCCCGGATTGAGAGATATGAAGTCTCCAATAAGTTCTACAGCTGCAAGATGGAGGAGAATAGTTCTGTCAGTGAGCATATACTCAGAATGTCTGGGTACCATAATCACTTGACTCAGTTGGGAGTTAATCTTCCGGTTGATAGCACTACTAGGGAAAACCTTATACACAGAAATTTAGCAACAACGCGGGTTAAAAAAGGGCGCTAGTGCTAGATAGCAGTAGCGGTTCAGAATAAACCGCGCTGCAGATACGATCCTAGCAGTAGCGCGTGTGCCCGTAAAAGCGCTACTACTAATATTCCCATTGCTGGAACGATGGGCTACGCATAGCAGTAGCGGCCTTGCAGGAAGCACGCTACCACTAGGGCATGAGTAGCAGCGCGTTTCCCTGTAACAGCGGCTAATGGAAATAAAATAAAATGAAAAACAAATAGAAAAGTAAATGAAAATGAAAGAAACAGAAAAAGGAGAAAGAAAATAAAAATAAAATGTAAAGCAAAATAAATGAAAAAGCGAAAAAATAGAGAAAGGCTTAGCTGTAGCGTGTGTTAGTAAGAGGCGCTATAGCTAACGCAGCTGCAGCGCGTTTCCAGGACCCCCGCTATAGAAACAGAAAAGGAAATAAAAAAGAGAGAAAATTACATATGTATAGCAGTAGCGTGTTTTGGAAAAAGCGCTATAGCTACCTTAGCTATAGCGCGTTCTGCGAAATGCGCTACCGCTAGTCTGGACTTAACCAAAAAACCGTTTCCCCTCCCGGCCACCACTTGCCCCCCAAATCTCTCGACCCACCCCGCCGCCGTCTCCCCGATTCGCCATCGCCCCACTTCGTCTTCGTCTCATGCTGACATCGACGCCCCCGGAGCCACCAGAGCCGTGCGCCGTCGACGCCACCGGAGCCGCCCCCAACGCCACGGAGCCGCGCGACCTCATCAACGCCACCGGAGCCGCCGTCGACGCCACCGGATCCTCCCTCGCCACAACTGCCTCCCTCGCCGTCACCGGAGACGCCCCTGCCTCCCTCGCCACCACTGCCTCCCTCGCCACCACCGGAGCCATCCTCTATAAGCCCCCGCCCCTCCTCTCTCTCATGCATAGGTTAGCTAGTTTAATTATGTTAATTATCTAGGTTAGGGCAAAAATTTAGTTAGGGGTTTGACAGAGAAGTAGTTAGGTTAACTAGTTTAATTAGGTTAATTACCTAGGTTAGTGCAAAAATTTAGTTAGGGCTTTGACAGAGAACTAGTCAGGTTAACTAGTTTAATTAGGTTAATTATCTAGGTTATTTAGTCAAGTTTTATTTTAAAGATGATTCCTTCCTAGACTTTTATTGTTGATTATATCTTTTCGTTGAAGTGGTCATGTTGTTTGTGCCCAAATGGCTTTGTTGTTTGAATGAAGCTGAGTGGCCTATATATGTTTTGCCGGAATGTTGATTCATTTCCGTTTTGGCAAATTTCAGGTTCTCGATTTGTCCACTTTTTAGCAAAGGTCATGCCAAAATTTTCCATGAATTTCGGCATGACTTGTGCTACAAACTAGGACATATCGAGTACCCGGGATTTGCCGCACCAGGAAGGAGTCAACGTTCCTACAAAACATAGGCCTTTTGTATGTCATTATTCATTTTATTAGGTCTAGAATTAATTTACTAGATTTAATCGTAGGAAACATGGCTAGCAACGATGAAGGACAGGGTTCTGGTGATTGCGACGATGTCTACTGGGCGGCAGACGAATTTTTTAGCCTTGCCGACGATCAACCACTGGCATCGGGGACTGAGATCGACACGCAGACCGGTGCTGAGACTGAGACCGGCGCTGAGACTCAGACCGGCATCGAGACCGGCGCTGAGACTGAGACCGGTGCTGAGACTGAGACCGACGCTGAGACTCAGACCGGCATCGAGACCGGCGCTGAGACTGAGACCGGGGCTGCCTCGGGGAGCGGAGCTGGTGTAGAAAAGAAAGCAAAGAGGCAATGGATTCCTAACAAACTCAAGACTACTAGACTGGTGGTCACGGAGGTGTACGGCGGCAATTTTGAGCCAAAGGCGCCCGAGGAAGCGCGTCGATGCTACAACAATCAAATAGGCTGCATCATACGGACAACCTCCACCATCAACGATGAGAAACTACCGAAGATAGAAAATATGAGGAGCTCCCTCCTAAAGGTTTCACCAGATATTCTTGTTCCCGGGCCGGAATGAGAAGGATTATGAAGATCAAGATGAGGACCCGACAATGAAGAAGATAAACAAACACGCCATGACCAAGTTTAGCAACGCGTTGGCCGCCTGGAAAAATCAAGTGAAAGCAAAGATCATCGACAAGAAGGAACCCTACTCCGAGATTGTAAAGGATAATCCGACAATCATGGAAGAGCAGTTTCAAATATTCAAGGAGGCTTGCGAGGCTGAAGCTGCCAAAAAAAGTCTCAGTACATGAAGGGGCTTCAAGAGAGGAACATTGGGAGCCACCACCTCGGAAGCCGTGGTTACGGCGGAAAGAGGTCCAAATGGGCCAAGGAGGACGCGGAAACCGCGAGTCTTGGCATCCCAGACCCCTTGGCGGATTTCACTGTCCCGCAGGAGCGTGACGTCCTCAGGGCCCGGCACCGTTGGGACCCAGTGAACAAGGTTTACGAGACAACACCGGTCATTACGGAGTTCATGAGACTGCTGGTAATTTTAGTTTCTGATCAATTCGACCGCACACGTTAGTCATATTTGTAAACGATCCTTGTGCCTTTTGCAGAGAGAGCAGCACCGGATTGCGGCCGAAAGCAACTCGCCGTCTGAGGCATTGGCGAGGCCCAAGTGGGACACTCCATTCAACCGGGCGTTGAACATATTGAAACGACAACCGGTGGATACTCGACCGTCGTATGGACGCGTGCACGGTGTCGGAGATGGCGCCACGTGGAAGAAGTACTACCATGAGACCATGGAGGAGAGAAAGGAAAGACGGAGGTTAACTGAAGAAAACATCGACAAGAAGGTTGAGATTGCGGTTGAGAAGAAATCATCTCAAACAGTCGCAACAGCGGTAGCTGCCGCAAAACAGGTGGTTGCAGATTTGTCTACTTCCTTGGTGATGGGCGTTATCACTTGGACAAGGCAAAATCCAGAAAAAAAATGCAGAGGACTTTCCCCTTGCCGACTTCTTGGGGAGCAGCTCGACTAGCGTTGCATCAGCACCTGCTCCCGCACTGGCTCCCGCACCTGCTCCCGCACCAGCTCCCGCACCGGACGTGCTCGGTGGTGTTTCATCTTTGGCTGAGCTCGACGCCCTCACGGTATCTGTCACACCGCCCCCCTTCAATATAAATGTATAATCTCCCGTTTTCGTTGCCTTTCAGATGTCTCACGTCGCAGACTTTTCTTTGCAGGCTGACGAAACCCCATGCACCATATTGTACACCATCGGCGACCAGAAGGTGGACGTGGGGAAGGCGACGATAATGAAGCCGAAGGAACCATTGTTCCACAGCCGGCCGATCCCCCCGAACGTCTTCAAGGTTTCCGTGGCCAGTGTCAAACCGGGCCACGAGAATTTGCCTCCTCCAATACTAGCGGGGGATGACGACGAGACACCGCGGCGGCTTGGTGATTGTTGCAATGGGTGGGTGCTGTTGTGGCCAAAGAGTCTGCTTCGTCTGGAGGCGCCTGGGAGCACACCCACACCCACGAGCACGCAGCCTCAGTAAGGTATGAACATCAACACCCCACCTACCCAATTAGCGTCGGGTGTCGGGTTGGGTGATAGCGGACGGGGTAAGGAGGAGGCTCCATTAGTCGCTGATGACATCGCCATGGATGAGGATGAGGACGACGATGGCGCTGAACAGTATGTCTATACTGGCGCCTCCTCAGGGTTTGAGCGCCATGAGTCGGTGCCTGAATTGCCGTCTCAACGTATTATGGACGACCTTCCGGTAGTAAAGAAGTCTAGGAAGAGAGCGAGGAAAGGCAAAAAAGCTGATTCTATGATCTAGCCGCCTCAGCAGCCTCGGCTTCAGGACCGTATAGATATCCCCGATGTGGATAAATGGCATATCCCTGGTCAACCAATCCTACCTGCAACAACGCTACGGGCCAGATTCGGCGATCTAAGGAGACTTCATGACGATGTGCTGCGGGTAGAGAAAGGCCTCATCGCCTCGAAAGATCCAGGATACCCACTCTACGTGGTTAACGTTCCGCGGCAAATTTCGTACGTCGACAGCTTCCCCGCGGATAAGTTCTTCCTCCGATTCGATTACATATTCGACATGTTTCACGTGAAGAAGCTGGATTTTACGTTTGTCCGCCTTTATGCCTTGCACATGAACTACATCATCGGGGTTGAGCAGATATCTAATATCTGTGTCGCTGACCCGTACTACATGTACGAGGGCTTCTTGGGAGTCTGCGCAAAGCACCGTGAATACGCGAGGGATTACATCGTCACTTTCATGCTCGCCAATAATGACAAGGAGGCGATTCTCGTGCCTTATCATCCTGTGTAAGTCATCCGCGCTACTATCCTTCCTTCGATTTCAATCTTTCATTTGCACGGTGGAGGCTAATTAATTTGAGGTGTACTTATTTTGCGTAGCGGCGGGCATGCCGTCCTCATCATCCTCTACCCCCGATTCTCCCACGCTCTTTACTTGGACTTGTCGAAGAACATTCACAAAAAGGATTACACCCACATCAAGGATGTTCTCGACAGTGCTATGTTTTACTACCAAGCAAGGGGTGGAGAGGCCAGGGACAAGAAGACAAGGGGCGGCAGGGCCGCCTTCGGCCATAAGACCGACTTTAGCTGCATCCAGCAACCGAACGATTCTCTTAATGATGGATTCTATGTCCTACACCACATGCTGGAGTACAGACGGGATCACCAGAACCTTCGCATGTCACCTAAATCCGGCGATGCCCATATTCTGCAATGGGCAAAGGACATAGGAGATATCGAGGATCATCGACTTCGAGCTGAGTTTTATAACATCCAACGCGAACTTGCCCAAATCATCATGAAGGAGGTCGTCAGAAAAACAGGGGTGTTCTACGGAGAAGGACAAATGTCGCGGGAAGACGTCCGAACATGGATAGGCTCTCAACGTCTCGACATGAAGCCTTTCACTAAGCTCAAGGACTATCTCCCTGACTTGGATGGATGGAACGACATGTTGGAGTGATTGTCGATATATGACAATGTGTCCGTTTAGTCCATACTTTCTGTATGACAAAACTTTGAGTTATGCATGGGGAAACTTTATTTGTGATGTAATTAAACCGTCCTCCTCCTCGACTAGCGAAAATCACTCTAGTTAGGGCATTTTGGGGTATGATGAACTTTGTTATTTATGCTTATGATATGTTGTTTCTATTTTTGCCAAGTCTGTCTCTTTCTGTTGCTCAACTATATATGTTGCATATCATCGACTCATGTGACGATGCAGGTGCATAGATCATAGATGGCGAAGAAGTGCTACGCCAGGAGTATATATACGACAAGTGGCCGGAGTGTCAGGCCCAGGTGTACCAGTTTCCGGTTTCCGAGCGACAGGCAGTAGTTAGTTTAGGTTCACGCTAATGCGAGAGAGGGATACGAACTCATGTACTCAAAGTGATAGCTCTTCTCGCGTATATCATTGTTTAGATGGATGACGATGTATTTGCAAGTAATCGAGACTTGTATCGTTATTTTCGAGATGATGACGAGAGACCACTTTGTGTTGGATGATGATTATGATGAGACTATTTGTATGTATATGCTATGATTACATCTGTGGTCTCGCAGGCATTTGTATGTGTATCATGATGACATTTGTATGTGCTAAAGATTCTTCTATAAAGCCTATTCAAATACAAAACAAATATGCCGAAAAAACAAAAAACTACTAAAATTAGCAGTAGCGAGTGGAGAAAAGTTAGCAGCAGCGCGGTAGTAGCAGTAGCACGCACGGAAGAAGCGCGCTATAGCTATTAGCAGTAGAGAGCTTCCACTAAGCGCGCTGCTGCTACACTTGTGTAGCAGTAGCGCTGGTGAGCACGCGCTAATGCTATGTGTTAGCTGTAGCGCCTTCTTAGTAGCGCCGGTCCGCGCACTACTGATACACCTAAAACCTGCGCTGCTGCTAGCCTTTTCCCTAGTAGTGTAGTGTCATTGACAGAGTTCTTCAATCACTGCCACCAAGCTACAAAAGCTTCGTGATGAACTATAATATGCAAGGGATGAATAAGACAATTCCCGAGCTCTTCGCAATGCTAAAAGCCGCGGAGCTAGAAATCAAGAAGGGCCATCAAGTGTTGATGGTCAATAAGACCACCAGTTTCAAGAAAAAGGGTAAAGGGAAGAAGAAGGGGAACTTCAAGAAGAACAGCAAGCAAGTTGCTGCTCAGGAGAAGAAACCCAAGTCTGGACCTAAGCCTGAGACTGAGTGCTTCTACTGCAAGCAGACTGGTCACTGGAAGCGGAATTGCCCCAAGTATTTGGGGGATAAGAAGGATGGCAAGGTGAACAAAGGTATATGTTATTGATGTGTACCTTACTAGAGCTCGCAGTAACACCTGGGTATTTGATACTGGTTCTGTTGCTAATATTTGCAACTCGAAACAGGGACTATGGATTAAGCGAACACTGGCAAAGGACTGATACGTCTCCGTCGTATCTATAATTTTTGATTGTTCTATGCCAATATTATTCAACTTTCATATACTTTTTGGCAACTTTTTATACTATTTTTGGACTAACATATTGATCCAGTGCCCAGTGCCAGTTCCTGTTTGTTGCATGTTTTTTGTTTCGCAGAAAACCCATACCAAACGGAGTCCAAACGGAATAAAAACTGACGGAGATTTATTTTGGAATATTTATGAATTTTGGGAAGTGGAATCATCGTGAGACGGTGCCCGAGGGGGGCACGAGGTAGGGGGGCGCCCCCCAGGGTGTCAGGCGCGCCCCTGACCCTCATGGCCACCCCATAAGGCAGTTGGAGCCCTTCTTTCTCCGCAAGAAAGCTAATATCCGGATAGAGATCGTGTTAAAATTTCAGCCCAATCGGAGTTACGGATCTCCGGGAATATAAGAAACGGTGAAAGGGAAGAATCTGGGAACGCAGAAACAGAGAGAGACAGAGAGACAGATCCAATCTCGGAGGGGCTCTCGCCCCTCCCGTGCCATGGAGGCCATGGACCAGAGGGGAAACCATTCTCCCGTCTAGGGAGGAGGTCAAGGAAGAATAAGAAGGAGGGGGGCTCTCTCCCCCTCGCTTCCGGTGGCACCGGAGTGCCATCGGGGGCCATCATCATCACCGCGATCTACACCAACACCTCCACCATCTTCACCAACATCTCCATCACCTCCCCCCTCTATCTACAGCGGTCCACTCTCCCGCAACCTGCTGTACCCTCTACTTGAACATGGTGCTTTATGCTTCATATTATTATCCAATGATGTGTTGCCATCCTATGATGTCTGAGTAGATTTTCGTTGTCCTATCGGTGGTTGATGAATTGCTATGATTGATTTAAATTGCTTGTGGTTATGTTGCTGTCCTTTTGTGCCCATCATATGATTGCGCGCGTGGATCACACCCTAGGGTTAGTTGTATGTTGATAGGACTATGTATTGGAGGGCAAGAGTGACAGAAGCTTCAACCTAGCATAGAAATTGATGCATACGGGATTGAAGGGGGACCAATATATCTTAATGCTATGGTTGGGTTTTACCTTAATTAACATTAGTAGTTGCGGATGCTTGCTAATAGTTCCAATCATAAGTGCATAGAATTCCATGTAAGGGATGACATGCTAGCAGTGGCCTCTCCCACATAATACTTGCTATCGGTCTAGTAAAGTAGTCAATTGCTTAAGGGACAATTTCGCAACTCCTACCACCACTTTTCCACACTCGCTATATTTACTTTAGTTGCTTCTTTACCTTAACAGCCCCTAGTTTTATTTTCGTGCTCTTTACTTTCTTGCAAACCTATCCAACAACACCTACAAAGTACTTCTAGTTTCATACTTGTTCTAGGTAAAGCGAACGTCAAGCGTGCGTAGAGTTGTATCGATGGTCGATAGAACTTGAGGGAATATTTATTCTACCTTTAGCTCCTCGTTGGGTTCGACACTCTTACTTATCGAAAACTGTTGTGATCCCCTATACTTGTGGGTTATCAAGACCTTTTTCTGGCGCCGTTGCCGGGGAGCAATAGCGTGGGGTGAATATTCTCGTGTGTGCTTGTTTGCTTTATCACTAAGTAATTTTTATTTGCTATTCTTAGTTGTTTCCTATCTTTAGTTATGGATAGGAAACGCAAAATACCAAAAAATTAGTTGTACTTACTGAACCAATGGTTGACGAACCACTCAAAATCTATCACACTGCTGAAGCTTATTACTTGGATCATCTTCGATCCCTATGTGCTCATGCTGAAACCCCAACTAGTTTGGTTGAGGGAAAATCTTTAGATGAGCATGCTTGTTATGTGCGACACCGAATATCTGAAAAAGGGAAACTTTTATTGGATCAAATTCATCGTTTGCAATGCTATGCTTGGAATTTATGTTATATATATGATTTTACTTGCTGTTCTGAAAACCCTAAGAAACACCTTCCCTACCAATGTGAGTTTATTGATAATGGAATCGTATCTTCGTATGCTAAGGGTGTTTATAGTTACTATGATGTTCAACAAATTGAAGAATTTGTTGCTTTTAAGGCTGCTTATGAAATTGCTTCTTTGATTGAAAAGCATGATGCTACTCTTTACCAATCTGAAAATTTTGCCATACTTAAATATTGCGTTGATAATTATGCTTCTAATGCTTATTTAAACCATATATTGAGGAATACTCCGCTGTCCAAGAAGAGACTAATATTTTGCAGGGGTCTATGGAAGAAGAAATTGATGAAACTGTGAGCTCATTGGATGAAAAAGATGAGGAGGAGAGCGAAGAACAAAAGGAGGAAGAGCGGATTAGCTACCCGTGCCCACCTTCTAATGATAGTAACTCTTCAACTCATACATTGTTTAATTTCCCTTCGTGCTTACCGAAGGATGACTACTATGATGATTGTTATGATCCCGTTGATTCTCTTGAAATATCCCTTTTTGATGATGCTCGCTATGCTTGTGGCCAAGATGCCAATATGAATTATGCTTATGGAGATGAACTTGCTATAGTTCCTTATGTTAAACAAGAAATTTTTGCTATTGCACCCACGCATGATAGTCCTATTATCCTTTTGAATTCTCCCGACTACACTATATCGGAGAAGTTTGCTCTTATTAAGGAATATATTGATGGGTTGCCTTTTACCGTTGCACATGATGGTGTTGATGAATATAATATGCATGTGCTTGCTGCTCCTACTTGCAATTATTATGAGAGAGGAACTATATCTCCACCTCTCTATGTTTCCAATATGATAGAATTGCAAGAAACTGTTTATACTATGCATTGGCCTTTACTAGGTGTGCATGAATTGTTCTTTTATGACATGCCGATGCATAGAAAGAGAGTTAGACTTCATCATTGCTTGATATATGTTGCTTTGTGCTCACTACTAAATTACAAATCATTGTTAATTAAAATTGGCTTTGATATACCTTGGGATCCAGGTGGATTCACTACTTGAGCACTATATGCCTAGCTTAATGGCTTTAAAGAAAGCGCTGCCAGGGAGACAACCCGGAAGTTTTAGAGAGTCATTTATTTCTGTTGAGTGCTTTCATATAGTTTAAAAACAACAAAAATAAAGAGGGGAACCCAAAACTCTTTCAAAAAGGAAAGTGAAAGTGAGAAAGACAAGCATTGTTGAAGTGGGAGAGCTCCTTGAACTTTGTTCATGCTCATGGCAACTTTGTGAATCTTGATTACAGAAACTTTTCAACAAAAATAATTATTCCCTTGTACAACTCCATTGTATTATAAAAATAATGTGCCAAGGTTTGCCTTTAGGATGTTTACATTTGCTTGATGGTTTGTACGGTGCAGGACAGAAACTTTGGCTGTAGTGTGCGATTTTACATTTTCAGTTGGAACGTCAAATGGTTCTGATTATTTTTGCACTGTCTTCCTATACAAATTGTTTATTTTTCCTAATTTTGGTAGAATTTTTCAAGTATCAGAAGTATGGCGAATGTTCAGATTGCTACAGACTGTTCTGTTTTAGACAGATTCTGTTTTTGATGCATGGTTTGCTTGTTTTGATGAAACTATCAATTTATATCAGTGGATTAAGCCTTAAAAGAAGTTATATTACAGTAGACACAATGCAAAAACAAAATATGAATTGGTTTGCAACAGTACTTAGAGTAGTGATTTGCTTTATTATACTAACGGATCTTACCGAGTTTTCTGTTGAAGTTTTGTGTGGATGAAGTGTTCGATGATTGAGAAGGTCTCGATGTGAGAAGAAGGAAGAGAGGCAAGAGCTCAAGCTTGGGGATGCCCGAGGCACCCCAAGTAAATATTCAAGGAGACTCAAGCGTCTAAGCTTGGGGATGCTGGGGAGGCATCCCCTCTTTCTTCAACAAGTATCGGTATGTTTTCGGATTCGTTTCGTTCATGCGATATGTGCAAGTCTTGGAGCGTCTTTTGCATTTAGGTTTTTCTTTTTCTTTTTTATGCACCATGCTGGTATGAGACAGTCCTTGGTTGATTTATAGAATGCTCATTGCACTTCACTTATATCTTTTGAGTATGGCTTTATAGAATGCTTCATGTGCTTCACTTATATCATTTGAAGTTTGGATTCCCTGTTTCTCTTTACATAGAAAACCGCCATTTGTAGAATGCTCTTTTGCTTCACTTATATTTGTTAGAGCGTGGGAATATATTTTGTAGAAAGAATTAAAACTCTCTTGCTTCACTTATATCTATTTAGAGAGATGACAGGATCTGGTCATTCACATGGTTAGTCATAAAATCCTACATAAAACTTGTAGATCACTGAATATGATATGTTTGATTCCTTGCAATAGTTTTGCGATATAAAGATGGTGATATTAGAGTCGTGCTAGTTGAGTAATTGTGAAATTGAGAAATACTTGTGTTGAGGTTTGGAAGTCCCGTAGCATGCACGTATGGTGAACCGTTATGTAACGAAGTCGGAGCATGAGGTGTTTATTGATTGTCTTCCTTATGAGTGGCGGTCGGGGACGAGCGATGGTCTTTTCCTACCAATCTATTCCCCTAGGAGCATGCACATAGTACTTTGTTTTGATGACTAATAGATTTTTGCAATAAGTATGTGAGTTCTTTATGACTAATGTTGAGTCCATGGATTATACGCACTCTCACCCTTCCATCATTGCTAGCCTCTCTAGTACCGTGCAACTTTTGCCGGTACCATAACCCACCATATACCTTCCTCAAAACAGCCACCATACCTACCTATTATGGCATTTCCATAGCCATTCCGCGATATATTGCCATGCAACTTCTATCATCATCATATACATGACTTGAGCATTTATTGTCATATTGCTTTGCATGATCGTAAGATAGCTAGCATGATGTTTTCATGGCTTGTCCGTTTTTTGATGTCATTGCTACGCTAGATCATTGCACATCCCGGTACACCGCCGGAGGCATTCATATAGAGTCATATCTTTGTCCTAGTATCGAGTTGTAAGTAAATAAAAGTGTGATGATCATCATTATTAGAGCATTGCCCAAAAAAAGAGAGGCCAAAGAAGCCTAAATAAAAAAGGGGGGGGGGCAAAGAAGCCCGCAAAAAAAGGGGCAATGTTACTATCCTTTTACCACACTTGTGCTTCAAAGTAGCACCATGTTCTGCATATAGAGAGTCTCTTGAGTTATCACTTTCATATACTAGTGGGAATTTTCATTATAGAACTTGGCTTGTATATTTCAACGATGGGCTTCCTCAAATGCCCTAGGTCTTCATGAGTAAGCAAGTTGGATGCACACCCACTTAGATTCAGTTTGAGCTTTCATATACTTATAGCTCTAGTGCATCCGTTGCATGGCAATCCCTACTCAGTCACATTGATATCTATTGATGGGCATCTCCATAGCCCGTTGATACGCCTAGTTGATGTGAGACTATCTTCTCCTTTTTGTCTTCTCCACCATCATATTCTATTCCAGCTATAGTGCTATGTCCATGGCTCACTCTCATGTATTGCGTGAAAATTGAAAAGGTTTGAGAAACGTCAAAGTATGAAACAATTGCTTGGCTTGTCATCGGGGTTGTGCATGATGTGAATGCTTTGTGTGGTGAAGATGGAGCATAGCCAGACTATATGATTTTGTAGGGATGAGCTTTCTTTGGCTATGTTATTTCAATAAGACATGATTACTTGGTTGGTATGCTTGAAATATTATTGTCTTTATGTCAAAGGATAGATTATTGCTTTGAATCACTCGTGTCTTAATATTCATGCCATGATTAGATTACATGATCAAGATTATGCTAGGTAGCATTCCACATCAAAAATTATTTTTTTATCATTTACCTACTCGAGGACGAGCAGGAATTAAGCTTGGGGATGCTGATACGTCTCCGTCGTATCTATAATTTTTGATTGTTCCATGCCAATATTATTCAACTTTCATATACTTTTTGGCAACTTTTTATACTATTTTTGGGACTAACATATTGATCCAGTGCCCAGTGCCAGTTCCTGTTTGTTGCATGTTTTTTGTGTCGCAGAAAACCCATACCAAATGGAGTCTAAACGGAATAAAAACTGACAGAGATTTATTTTGGAATATTTATGAATTTTGGGAAGTGGAATCATCGCGAGACGATGCCCGAGGGGGCACGAGGTAGGGGGGCGCGCCCCAGGGTGTCAGGCGCGCCCCTGACCCTCGTGGCCACCCCGTAAGGCGGTTGGAGCCCTTCTTTCGCCGCAAGAAAGCTAATATCCGGATAGAGATCATGTTAAAATTTCAGCCCAATCGGAGTTACGGATCTCCGGGAATATAAGAAACGGTGAAAGGGAAGAATCTGGAAACACAGAAACAGAGAGAGACAGAGAGACAGATCCAATCTCGGAGGGGCTCTCGCCCCTCCCGTGCCATGGAGGCCATGGACCAGAGGGGAAACCATTCTCCCGTCTAGGGAGGAGGTCAAGGAAGAATAAGAAGGAGGGGGGCTCTCTCCCCCTCGCTTCCGGTGGCACCGGAGTGCCATCGGGGGCCATCATCATCACCGCGATCTACACCAACACCTCCACCATCTTCACCAACATCTCCATCACCTCCCCCCTCTATCTACAGCGGTCCACTCTCCCGCAACCCGCTGTACCCTCTACTTGAACATGGTGCTTTATGCTTCATATTATTATCCAATGATGTGTTGCCATCCTATGATGTCTGAGTAGATTTTCGTTGTCCTATCGGTGGTTGATGAATTGCTATGATTGATTTAAATTGCTTGTGGTTATGTTGCTGTCCTTTTGTGCCCATCATATGATTGCGCGCGTGGATCACACCCTAGGGTTAGTTGTATGTTGATAGGACTATGTATTGGAGGGCAAGAGTGACAGAAGCTTCAACCTAGCATAGAAATTGATGCATACGGGATTGAAGGGGGACCAATATATCTTAATGCTATGGTTGGGTTTTACCTTAATTAACATTAGTAGTTGCGGATGCTTGCTAATAGTTCCAATCATAAGTGCATAGAATTCCATGTAAGGGATGACATGCTAGCAGTGGCCTCTCCCACATAATACTTGCTATCGGTCTAGTAAAGTAGTCAATTGCTTAAGGGACAATTTCGCAACTCCTACCACCACTTTTCCACACTCGCTATATTTACTTTAGTTGCTTCTTTACCTTAACAGCCCCTAGTTTTATTTTCGTGCTCTTTACTTTCTTGCAAACCTATCCAACAACACCTACAAAGTACTTCTAGTTTCATACTTGTTCTAGGTAAAGCGAACGTCAAGCGTGCGTAGAGTTGTATCGATGGTCGATAGAACTTGAGGGAATATTTATTCTACCTTTAGCTCCTCGTTGGGTTCGACACTCTTACTTATCGAAAACTGTTGTGATCCCCTATACTTGTGGGTTATCAAGGACGAGGTGACGATGCGCGTGGGAAATGGTTCCAAAGTCGATGTGATCGCGGTCGGCACGCTACATCTACATCTACCTTCGGGATTAGTATTAGACCTAAATAATTGTTATTTGGTGCCAGCGTTGAGCATGAACATTATATCTAGATCTTGTTTGATGCGAGACGGTTATTCATTTAAATCATAGAATAATGGTTGTTCTATTTATATGAGTAATATCTTTTATGGTCATGCACCCTTGAAGAGTGGTCTATTTTTGATGAATCTCGATAGTAGTGATACACATATTCATAATGTTGAAGCCAAAAGATGCAGAGTTGATAATGATAGTGCAACTTATTTGTGGCACTGCTGTTTAGGTCATATCGGTGTAAAGCGCATGAAGAAACTCCATACTGATGGACTTTTGGAACCACTTGATTATGAATCACTTGGTACTTGCGAACCGTGCCTCATGGGCAAGATGACTAAAACGCCGTTTTCCGGTACTATGGAGAGAGCAACAGATTTGTTGGAAATCACACATACAGATGTATGTGGTCCGATGAATGTTGAGGCTCGTGGCGGATATCATTATTTTCTCACCTTCACAGATGATTTAAGAAGATATGGGTATATCTACTTAATGAAGCATAAGTCTGAAACATTTGAAAAGTTTAAAGAATTTCAGAGTGAAGTTGAAAATCATCGTAACAAGAAAATAAAGTTTCTATGATCTGATCGTGGAGGAGAATATTTGAGTTACGAGTTTGGTCTACATTTGAAACAATGCGGAATAGTTTCGCAACTCACGCCACCCGGAACACCACAGCGTAATGGTGTGTCCGAACGTCATAATCGTACTTTACTAGATATGGTGCGATCTATGATGTCTCTTACAGATTTACCGCTATCATTTTGGGGTTATGCTTTAGAGACGGCCGCATTCACGTTAAATAGGGCACCATCAAAATCCGTTGAGACGACTCCTTATGAACTGTGGTTTGGCAAGAAACCAAAGTTGTCGTTTCTCAAAGTTTGGGGCTGCGATGCTTATATGAAAAAGCTTCAACCTGATAAGCTCGAACCCAAATCGGAGAAATGTGTCTTCATAGGATACCCAAAGGAGACTGTTGGGTGCACCTTCTATCACAGATCCAAAGGCAAGACATTCGGTGCTAAGAATGGATCCTTTCCAGAGAAGGAGTTTCTCTCGAAAGAAGTGAGTGGGAGGAAAGTAGAACTTGATGAGGTAACTGTACCTGCTCCCTTATTGGAAAGTAGTTCATCACAGAAACCGGTTTCTGTGACGCCTACACTAATTAGTGAGGAAGTTAATGATGATGATCATGGAACTTCAGATCAAGTTACACTAAACCTCGTAGATCAACCAGAGTAAGATCCGCACCAGAGTGGTACGGTAATCCTGTTCTACAAGTCATGCTACTAGATCATGATGAACCTACGAACATGAAGAAGCGATGGTGATCCCAGATTCCGCAAAATGGCTTGAGGCCATGAAATCTGAGATGAGATCCATGTATGAGAACAAAGTATGGACTTTGGTTGACTTGCCCGTTGATCGGCAAGCAATTGAGAATAAATGGATCTTCAAGAAGAAGACTGATGCTGACGGTAATGTTACTGTCTACAAATCTCGACTTGTTGCGAAAGGTTTTTGACAAGTTCAAGGGATTGACTACGATGAGACCTTCTCACCCGTAGCGATGCTTAAGTCTGTCCGAATCATGTTAGCAATTTCCGCCTTTTATGATTATGAAATATGGCAGATGGATGTCAAAACTGCATTCTTGAATGGATTTCTGGAAGAAGAGTTGTATATGATGCAACCGGAAGGTTTTGTCGATCCAAAGGGAGCTAACAAAGTGTGCAAGCTCCAGCGATCCATTTATGGACTGGTGCAAGCCTCTCGGAGTTGGAATAAATGCTTTGATAGTGTGATCAAAGCATTTGGTTTTATACAGACTTTTGGAGAAGCCTATATTTACAAGAAAGTGAGTGGGAGCTCTGTAGCATTTCTGATATTATATGTGGATGACATATTGCTGATTGGAAATGATATAGAATTTCTGGATAGCATAAAGGGATACTTGAATAAGAGTTTTTCAATGAAAGACCTCGGTGAAGCTGCTTATATATTGGGCATTAAGATCTATAGAGATAGATCAAGACGCTTAATTGGACTTTCACAAAGCAATACCTTGACAAAGTTTTGAAGAAGTTCAAAATGGATCAAGCAAAGAAAGGGTTCTCGCCTGTGTTACAAGGTGTGAAGTTGAGTAAGACTCAATGCCCGACCACTGCAGAAGATAGAGAGAAAATGAAAGATGTTCCCTATGCTTCAGCCATAGGCTCTACCATGTATGCAATGCTGTGTACCAGACCTGATGTGTGCCTTGCTATAAGTCTAGTAGGGAGGTACCAAAGTAATCCAGGAGTGGATCACTGGACAGCGGTCAAGAACATCCTGAAGTACCTGAAAAGGACTAAGGGTATGTTTCTCGTTTATGGAGGTGACAAAGAGCTCATCGTAAATGGTTACGTTGATGCAAGCTTTGACACTGATCCGGACGATTCTAAATCGCAAACCGGATATGTGTTTACATTGAACGGTGGAGCTGTCAGTTGGTGCAGTTCTAAACAAAGCGTCGTGTCAGGATCTACGTGTGAAGCGGAATACATTGCTGCTTCGGAAGCAGCAAATGAAGGAGTCTGGATGAAGGAGTTCATATCCGATCTAGGTGTCATACCTAGTGCATCGGGTTCAATGAAAATCTTTTGTGACAATAATGGTGCAATTGCCTTGGCGAAGGAATCCAGATGTCACAAGAGAACCAAACACATCAAGAGACGCTTCAATTCCATCCGGGATTTAGTCCAGGTGGGAGACATAGAAATTCGCAAGATACATACGGATCTGAATGTTGCAGACCCGTTGACTAAGCCTCTTCCACGAGCAAAACATGATCAGCACCAAAGCTCCATGGGTGTTAGAATCATTACTGTGTAATCTAGATTATTGACTCTAGTGCAAGTGGGAGACTGAAGGAAATATGCCCTAGAGGCAATAATAAAGTTATTATTTATTTCCTTATATCATGATAAATGTTTATTATTCATGCTAGAATTGTATTAACCGGAAACATAATACATGTGTGAATACATAGACAAACAGAGTGTCACTAGTATGCCTCTACTTGACTAGCTCGTTAATCGAAGATGGTTATGTTTCCTAACCATAGACATGAGTTGTCATTTGATTAACGGGATCACATCATTAGGAGAATGATGTGATTGACATGACCCATTCCGTTAGCTTAGCACACGATCGTTTAGTATGTTGCTATTGCTTTCTTCATGACTTATACATGTTCCTATGACTATGAGATTATGCAACTCCCGTTTACCGGAGGAACACTTTGTGTGCTACCAAACGTCACAACGTAATCGGGTGATTATAAAGGTGCTCTACAGGTGTCTCCGAAGGTACTTGTTGGGTTGGCGTATTTCGAGATTAGGATTTGTCACTCCGATTGTCGGAGAGGTATCTCTGGGCCCTCTCGGTAATGCACACCACTTAAGCCTTGCAAGCATTGCAACTAATGAGTTAGTTGCAGGATGATCTGTTACAGAACGAGTAAAGACACTTGCCGGTAACGAGATTGAACTAGGTATTAAGATACCGACGATCGAATCTCGGGCAAGTAACATACCGATGACAAAGGGAACAACGTATATTGTTATGCGGTCTGACCGATAAAGATCTTCATAGAATATGTAGGAGCCAATATGAGCATCCAGGTTCCGCTATTGGTTATTGACCGGAGACGTGTCTCGGTCATGTCTACATAGTTCTCGAACCCATAGGGTTCGCACACTTAATGTTACGATGACAGTTTTATTATGAGTTTATGTGTTTTGATGTACCGAAGGTTGTTCGGAGTCCCGGATGTGATCACGGACATGAAGAGGAGTCTCGAAATGGTCGAGACATGAAGATTGATATATTGGAAGCCTATGTTTGGATATCAGAAGTGTTCCGGGTGAAATAGTGATTTTACCGGAGTACCGGAGGGGTTACCGGAACCCCCTGAAGGTTATTGGGCCTTATGGGCCCAAGTGGAGGAAGAGGAGAGGCGGCCAAGGGGCAGCCGCGCGCCCCTTCCCCCCCCCCCAACTAGGAAAAAGGAGGGGAGTCCTACTCCCGGTGGGAGTAGGACTCCTCCGGCGCGCCTCCTCCTATGGCTGGCCGCCCCCCTTGCTCCTTTATATGCGGGGGCAGGGGGCACCCCATAGACACAACAATTGATCATTGATCTCTTAGCCGTGTGCGGTGCCCCCCTCCACCATAGTCCACCTCGATAATACTGTAGCGGTGCTTAGGCGAAGCCCTGTGTCGGTAGACCATCAACATCGTCACCATGCCGTCGTGCTGACGAAACTCTCCCTCAACACTCGGCTGGATCGGAGTTCGAGGGACGTCATCGGGCTGAACGTGTGCTGAACTCGGAGGTGGCGTAGTTCGGTACTTGATCGGTCGGATCGTGAAGATGTACGACTACATCAACCGCGTTGTGCTATCGCTTCCGCTTTCGTTCTACGAGGGTACGTGGACAACACTCTCCCCTCTCATTGCTAAGCATCACCATGATCTTGCGTGTGCGTAGGGAATTTTTTGAAATTACTACGTTCCCCAACAGGACGCCGTGCCGGCGCTGCTCCTCGTGCTCGAAGGCGAATCAAACCTCCCAGTCAGGAGAGTCTGCTGCATAGGCAGGGTTGAGGCGCTGCTTCGGCATCACCAGATGGTGCCGACGACGCACCTCCTCCACGTGCGCCCGCGCCATCCGCGGCACCGCCGACATTGGGATCCTATCTGGAGGGTAACGTTGGGGTACGGGAGGGGAATGCGGTGCTCCCAATGCCACCTCGCCTGGTGCACTGGGACGCTTATCCGCTGCCTCGCCGGGCGGGCAGACGCCGACGGAGGCGGGGGGAGCGCGCATGAAGAGGACGAGGCAGGGGCCTTGACCTTGTTCTTGCTGGTGAAGAAGCCCATCGTGGTGCGAGCTAGGTTAGGGTTTTCGCCATCGGGGGAGCAGAAGGGTGGCTAGACTCACTGTCGCTAACGCATGGGCCCGTGCGTCATTAATAAAGACGTGAGAGGTAGTTGACCGGCTGCCTTGTAGGGACACGGCGGTCACCGAGCGGACGCGCGGCGCGTCCGCACTGGTGCATTTGAGGCCAAAATTTGAGCTGGAAATGGGTCCGCGCGGACGCAAAGCAGACTCGTTTTGTGAATAGGTTGGCTTGTTGGGCCAGCATTTTTGTCCACGGCGACCAAAACGGACGTGGGCGGACGAAATGGGTCACCGACCGGTTAGAGTTGCCAGCAAATTTTTATTTTCGAGTTGAGTTTTGCTTGAGATATTTTTCTTTTTCTTTTTGAGAAACTTTTTTTAATAATTTTTTTGGGATAATTTTTTTAGATAAATGTTACCAGCAAGTATGGGCGAATCCCAGTCCATTGTTCACCAAACCCTACTGAACCCACACGCGAGAGGGAGGGGCTCAGCTCGCCGCCGGCACCGTCTTCGACACCAGATCCTATCTGAATCTTACCACGAATCCACGACGATTCCGGCGATGTCGCGCTCCGAGAAGGCCGTCCTCCTCTGCTTGGCCCTGTTCGCCGCATGGCGCCTCTGCTTTACCCTGTTCGCTGACGCGCCTCCTCGTCCCGGTGGCCACCCTGCGGAGGAGGCTGCGGTAGCGAGCGACGCTGCCGGGAAAGCATCGGGCCTACCTCTCGCCAGGGATGCCGGTATCCGGGAGGCAGCCATAACGGGGAGCAACTTCGTCGTCTCGCCGCTGTCCATCCATGCGGCGCTCACGTTGGTGGCCGCCAGCGCGCGGGGCGAGATGCGCAGGGAGCTCCTGGGGTTCCTCGGGTCAGCGTCGCTCGACGAGCTGCACCGCGCGCCGGCGATCAAGCTTGTGGGCAGGCTCAACGGCCTGACGTAGATGTCCTTCGCCTGCGGCGTGTGGGTCGACCGGAGGCGGGCGCTCAGGCCGGAGTTCATGGCCACCGGCGCGTCGCGTTACGGCGCCACAACGGAATCTGTGGACTTCGTGTTGGGGGCCGAGCAGGCGAGGCGGCGCGTGAACGCCTTCGTGTCGGACGCGACAAAGCAGCTCATCCGTGACATCCTCCCTCCAGGCTCCGTCCACTCGTCCACGACGGTCGTCCTCGCCAACGCGCTCTACTTCAAAGGAGCGTGGTCCCACCGTTCGACGTCTTCACCGCACCGTTCCACAGCCCGGGCGGTAGCATGTCAGCGGCAACGAGCAAGGCACCGAAGCTCCAGACGAACAAGCGCAAGTAGTGGGCCGGCCCAAGAGGCATCCTCACCTGCCGGCTCGGCTGGCTGGCCCGGAATTGGCCCATGTGGGCACTGTACTTAAGCCTGTCCATAACGCATGAGTGGCTAGCGAACGGCTGGCTGGAAAGCTACTTTACTCTTCCGTGTTGTAACAACTAATCCTTCCTCCTCCTCCGATCCCCACCCATGGATTCATGAATTGTAGCTCGAATTGGTGATAATGGAGACTAGTTGAGAGAATTGTTGTGTGAGTGTTAACAATCTGGTATCAGAGCCGTTCCTTCTGGAGCTACCCCACCATCACCACCACACGCGACTGGCAAGTCGCTGACGAGCTGAGGCGATGGAGCGGATCTCGCCGGATATGTAGGCGGTCTACGAACTCCTCCGCGCCTACTTCGACGCTGCCCTCGCCAAGAGCACCTCCAAGCGCAGCGAGGAGATGGTGTACGCGCTCGCGAAGCTGGACTCTAAACTCGACCAGCTATCGGGGCGACTCGAGGATGTGAAGCTGTCCCTTGGAGTCGACATAGATGAGCTGCGCGGGGAGATGGCCGTGGACCGCGGCGCTGCGTCGTCGCCCGCATCGCCAACTTCTCAAGGTCCCCCATCCGCCACCACCAAGTTTGCGGTTCTGGCAAGCGGTACGGCGAGCCAGGAAGGGCTCCGACCGGAGGTGGCTCCACGGCCTCCGACGCCCAAGTACGTTCCACCACAAGCGAGAGGTATGCAATAGGACCAGATCGTGCTCAGGCAGCCGAATCAGGCACTGGAAATTTTTCGCCCCTTCGCCGCGGATTCCTCTGGTTTCGGTCCTCGGATCGAACTGCCCAAATTAGATGGATCTAACCCCAAGTTGTGGCAGTCGTGATGTGAGGACTACTTCAGATTCTGGAACACACCAGCGCACCAGTGGATTCCCTTCACCACCGCTCTGTTTGAAGAAACAGTTGCTCGCTCGCTGGAGTCCGTCCAGCGCCGTGCTCCAGGTGTAGCTTGGCCTGAATTCTGTTCGCTACTGCAGTCTCGTTTCGGGCGCAACAAGCATCAGCATATCCTCAGGCAGATGTTTAACATTCGTCAGACCAGCACAGTAGAAGATTACGTGGAGCGTTTCTCGAGCTATTTGATCATTTGTCCGCATATGAGCCCAATCCCAGTCAAGTCCATTATGTCACAAGATTCATGGAAGGGTTAGAACCATCCATCCGCTTGCTGGTGGGCATTCAGCAACCAACAGTCCTGGATGCAGCGTATGCGTTGGCCTTGCTGTTTGAAGAACTGGGAGATCACTCATTTCAGCCAGCAGCTTCCGCTAGTTCGGTTGCTCACAGCAAGAAAAAATTTCTTCCTTCAGCTCGCAGTGTTGTTGTCAGTAAAACAGTGGAGGACAGGCATGCTGCAGAATCAAGCCGTCCATCTCCAGTTGAGGACCGATGGTCAGCCCTGCGTGCCTATAGGAAATCTAAAGGACTCTGTTTCATTTGCGGAGAGCGTTGGGCAAGAGATCACCATTGTAAACAGGAAGTTCAAATGCACATTGTGCAGGAAATGTTGGAGTATGTGCAGAATATGCCCGCAGATACGAGCGATACTGAAGTTGAGAGTACTGGAGAAGTCAATGCTATTTGTATTTCTGTTGCAGCTTCGGGAGAACCATCTGTTCCTGCAATTGCAACAATGAAACTGATAGTACAGTTGCAAGGGCACAAGCTCACTTTTCTTGTGGATTCTGGAAGTACTCACTCCTTCCTGGATTGTGCAGTTGCTGCCCAAATTAAAGGAGTAGCTGATATGCTTGTTAAGATGGTCAAGGTTGCAAATCAAAATTTAGTTCCCTGCAACCAACAGCTGCAGTCAGGAGTTTGGTCAGTAGATGGGCACAAGTTCACTAGTGATTTTAAGATTTTTCCTCTGGGATCTTATAATGGTATTCTGGGTCTAGACTGGCTGGCCACACATAGCCCCATGCAAGTGGATTGGGCTGAACACTGGTTATCTTTTGACAGAAATGGAACTCCTATCACATTACTAGGTGAAGATGCTACTCCTAGTTTTGTAGCTATGATTGAACTATCGTCTCTGCTTTTGTCCAAGAACACAGAACAAACTAAATTGCTTGCTGAAATTTAGGAAATTCTCAATACTTATGCATTCGTGTTTGAAGCTCCCATTGGCCTCCCACCTAGGAGGAAATATGACCACACTATTCCCCTTATTCCAGGTGTTTCTCCTGTGTCTATTAGACCATACAGACTTCCACCTGCTCTCAAGGATGAGGTGGAGAAGCAAGTGAAGGAAATGTTGGACTCAGGTATCATCAGGCCTAGCACTAGTGCTTTTTCATCACCTATGATCATGGTTCAGAAGAAAGATAAGACCTGGAGGCCAATTTTTGATTACATGCATTTGAATGCAATAACTATCAAGAGCAAATTCTCTATTCCTGTTATTGATGAGCTGCTTGACGAGCTAGCTGGGTCCTGTTGGTTTTCCAAGCTCGATCTCAGAGCTGGTTACCACCAAATTCAACTAGCTCCTGGAGAAGAACATAAAACATCATTTCAAACACACTTTGGGCATTTTGAGTTCCTGGTCCTATCATTTGGTCTAATTGGTGGTCCAAATACATTTCATTTTGCTATGAATGATACTCTGTCTCCTTGTCTTAGGGAATTTGCCATCTCATTTTTTTTGATGACATATTGATTTTCAGTGCCACTTATGCTCTCCATTTGGAACACCTGGCAAGAGAGCTGCAGTTACTGCAAGAACATCAGTGGAAAGTGAAGTTATCTAAGTGTGCATTTGCTCAAACACAGATTGGCTATTTGGGCCACATCATCAGTAGCCAAGGGGTTGCAACTGACCCTGAAAAGATTGCTTGTATTGAGCAGTGGCCAGTGCATGTGTCTGCTAAGGAAGTCAGTTTTTTTGGGTCTAGCTGGATATTACAGAAAATTCATAGCCCACTATGGTCTTATTAGCAAGCCACTTACAAATTTGCTCAAGAAAGGTGTGCCATTTCACTGGACACAGGTTGAACAGCAAGCTTTTACAGCCCTCAAACAAGCCCTGATATCAACACCTGTCCTGGCCCTCCCAGATTTCTCGAAGCAGTTTGTTATTGAGACTGACGCTTGTGACACTGGGGTAGGTGCAGTGCTGATGTAGGAGGGTCACCCACTGGCATATGTGAGCAAGGCCTTGGGCCCAAGAAATCAAGCACTATCGGTTTATGAAAAAGAATATCTGGAAATCCTGCTGGCTATGGAACACTGGCGCCAGCACCTGCAACTGTCAAAGTTTATAATCAAAACTGACCAGCGCAGTTTGGCCAGTTTATCTGAGCAACATCTTCATACCAAGTGGCAACAGAAGGCCCTGACTAAACTACTAGGACTATAGTATTGCATTGTCTATAAAAAAGGAGTGGAGAATAATGCTGCAGACTCCTTGTCCAGAAAACCACACACTCCTTCTGAAACTATGCCTGAATTGTTTCCCATCTCAACTGTCCAACCAGCTTGGCTTGCTGATATTGCTCTCAGCTACTCACAAGAGAAATTTTCCACTGACCTGCTGTAGAAGCTTTCTTCTTCTGGTGAGTATGACAACAAATTCTCTTTGAAGTCTGGATTTCTACGAGTGGACAAATATATCTAGGTAGGTGTAGATTCAAAGTTGCAACACACTATTGTGAATGCATTCCATGACAGTCCAATTGGGGGCCACTCAGGTTTCCAGTCACTTTTAAGCGTGTCAGTCAGCTTTTTCGTTGGCAAGGTATGCGCAGTTTCAAAAACAGTATGTCAAAAACTGCATCATATGTTAGCAAGCAAAACCTGAGCGAGTCCCTTACCCGGGTTTATTACACCCTTTACCTGTGCCTGACTTGCCCTGGGAGATGGTGACTATGGATTTTGTCGAAGGGTTGCCAGTTTTTGGACAGTATAACTGCTTGATGGTGATCATTGACAAACTTTCTAAGTATGGCCACTTTGTTCCATTGCACCACCCGTTCACTGCAGTTACAGTGGCTGAGGCTTTTCTCAACACAGTCTATCGCTTGCATGGAATGCCTCGTTCAATTGTCTCCGACAGAGATCGTATATTTACAAGTCAATTCTAGAAGGAACTTTTTCAGAAAGCTGGCGTTATGTTGCGTATGAGTACAGCACGTCATCCTCAAACGGATGGGCAGACGGAGCGAGTTAACCAGCAAGTGGAATGCTTCCTGAGGTGTTTTGTCAGTGCTCACCCCTCTTGCTGGGCTAGATGGATACCACTGTGCGAGTACTGGTATATTTACAAGTGACTCTGTTTTTCTGAAGCTACAGCCATATCTTCAGTCTTCTGTCGCTCCGAGGGAGAATCACAAGTTGGCATTCAAATTCTACGGCCCTTTTGAAGTGGTCAAGCGCGTGGACGAGGTGGCATAGCGGTTGGCATTGTCGATCACCAGTCGTGTGCACCCGATATTTCATGTCTCTCTTCTGCGGAAGGTAATCGCCCAACGCATGAGGTACAACCCGAGCTTCCCTCTCCTGATATGCAATTTCAATTCCCAGAACAAGTATTGCAACAACGAGTGGTGCGTTGCGGCTCGAATTCTCTGGTACAAGTGCTGGTGAAGTAGAGGGACACTCCCGTTGAGATGGCAACATGGGAAGACAAGGTGCAGCTCAAGCAAAAATTTCCACGAGCACCGGCTTGGGGGCAAGCCGTTTCTAGCAGGGGAGGGATTGTCAGCGGCAACGAGCAAGGCACTGAAGCTCCAGACGAACAAGCGCAAGTAGTGGGCCGGACCAGGAGGCAGCCTCGCCTGCCGGCTCGGCTGGCTGGCCCGGAATGGGCACATGTGGGCACTGTACTTAAGCCCGTCGATAATGCGTGAGTGGCTGGCGAACGGCTGGCTGGAAAGCTACTTTACTCTTCCGTGTTGTAACAGCTAATCCTTCCTCCTCCTCCGATCCCCACCCATGGATTCATGAATTGTAGCTTGAATTGGTGATAATGGAGACTAGTTGAGAGAATTGTTGTGTGAGTGTTAACACAGCACCGTGCGCGTGCCATCCATGAAGACAAACCAGTCACAGTACATCGCGCTCTACCAAGGATTCAGGGCCCTCAAGCTGCCCTACAAGAATGAAGTGGATCAGCAAGCTGCATTCTACATGCTTATCCTTCTCCCAGACAGCGACACTCTCAGTCTCGCCGATCTCTACGACAAGGCGGTGTCGATGCCGGAGTTCATCAAGAAGTACACGCCGGCACAGAAGGTTCCAATCGGACAGTTCATGGTCCCCAAGTTTAAGTTCACGTTCGAGTTCGAGGCGTCGTCGGACATGCAGAAGCTTGGTGTCACCAGGGCTTTCAATAGGGGCAACTTCTCAGGCATGGTGATTGGCGGGGATGAGCTCTCCATCAACCGGGTGTACCATAAGGCCACCATTGAGGTGGACGAGCTAGGCACCGTGGGCGCTGCAGCCACGGTTGTCGGTGTCAAAACCGGCGGATCTCGGGTAGGGGGTCCCGAACTGTGCGTCTAGGCCGGATGGTAACAGGAGGCAGGGAACACGATGTTTTACCCAGGTTCGGGCCCTCTTGATGGAGGTAAAACCCTACGTCCTGCTTGATTAATATTGATGATATGGGTAGTACAAGAGTAGATCTACCACAAGATCGAGGAGGCTAAACCCTAGAAGCTAGCCTATGGTATGATTGTTGTCTATGGAGTTGATGAAGTTGTCCTACGGACTAAAACCCTCTGGTTTATATAGACACCGGATAGGGTTAGGGTTACATAGAGTCGGTTACAATGGTAGGAGATCTTGAATATCCGCATCGCCAAGCTTGCCTTCCACGCCAAGGAAAGTCCCATCCGGACACGGGGCGAAGTCTTCAATCTTGTATCTTCATAGTCCTGGAGTCCGGCTGAAGGTATAGTCCGGCTACCCGAACACCCCCTAATCCAGGACTCCCTCAGTAGCCCCTGAACCAGGCTTCAATGACGACGAGTCCGGCGCGCAAACTTCGGCATTGCAAGGCGGGTTCCTCCTCCAAGTCCTTCATAGAAGATTGTAAACACCAAGAGTAGTGTCCGGCTCTGTAAAATAAGCTTCCACATATTGCCATAGAGAGAATAATATTAACACAAATCAAATCTGCTGACGTATTCTGCAGTGCGCCATCACACCACAACCAAGCCCTTTACTCGAATCGTTTTTACTTTTCCTCCTCAGCATGTTTTGCAAGGCGGTTTCCTTGGCATGTCTTGTCAAAGCAGAGATCGTGTACCCTTTTTACGGGATTCTCATCAATACGGACGTGGGTAACCCAACCGTGCCATTTATCACGGTGCTCGGGAGGCAAGTGAGTTTTATTAGGTAGGTGGGGACGCATAACCGCATCCGCCTATATAAGGGGATAAGGATCTACCCTTTTTACCTACGCCTTCTTCCTCCCTTGCCTATCCATCCCTCGCGCACCCGAGCTCCAGCGCCCAAGCCCGCACATCCCACCTCACCCTTCTCCAGCAATGTCCGGAGCAGGAGGCAAATGGATGGTCTCCTCCGCTACGGAGGGTAAAGTAAAAAAGCTAAGGAAGGCCGGATACCTGTCCAAGGACATCGCGCACCGGCTTCCCGAAGAGGGGCAGCTTATCCCCACCCCATGGCCCCATGAGAGGGTTGTGTTTCTCCATCACTTCCTCCGCGGACTAGGTTTTCCACTCCACCCATTTGTCCGGGGGCTCATGTTCTACTACGGCCTGGATTTCCACGATCTGGCTCCAAACTTCATCCTCAACATCTCGGCATTTATCGTCGTGTGCGAGGCCTTTCTCCGCGTCCGCCCCCATTTTGGCCTCTGGCTCAAGACCTTCAACATCAAGCCCAAGGTGGTGCGCGGCAGCCAGGCGGAGTGCGGAGGCGCTATGGCGGGCAAGATGGCCAACATCCTATGGTTCGAGGGCTCTTTCGTGGAGACCCTAAAGGGATGGCAAGCCGAGTGGTTTTATATCACCGAGCCACGCGATCCGGAATGGACCGCAGCCCCTGAGTTCCGATCTGGACCCCCCACGCGGCTTATGTCCTGGAAAGAGACGGGCCTGTCGTGGGGTGATGAAAAAGAGGTGACCGGATTGCAAACATGCATCCAGTCCCTGGTGAACAAGCCAGTCCGGCTTGTTAATATAATCCAGGTTATGCTCGTCCGCTGGATCCTCCCGTGCCAACAACGGGATTTTAATCTGTGGGAGTTCGACCCGGCGCAGCACCAAACTCTCAACAGGCTCTTCGACACGATGTATGAAGACTCCTGGAGGGTGCTATTCAAGGGCGCCGAGGCTCCCGCATCCGCTTCCGAGGATCGCGGATACAGCTCGCAGCATCACGCTAGCAAGGTATGCCATCTACACCCTTCACAGGATGTTAAGCCTTTTTTCATAGTTTGACACTATGCGGGATCTAAACTCCCTTTCCTCTGACAGGCTTGGCGGGTGATAGCCGAGCCGATTAACTGTCCGGCTCCGCTGCCCGAAGATCCAGCCCCAGCTTTACTGGTGAAGCTGCTGGCCCCGGCGCCTTATGTGGTGCCGGAGAAGAAGGTCAAGAAGAAGAAGACCACGGGGACTCGAAAGAGTGCCAGCAACGTGGTGGTGTCGGACTCGTCATCTGACGAGTCCGAGGCGCCCTCCTCCCGCGAGAACGAGGAGGAGGAAGAAGAAGACTCTCCCTCTCCAGTGGAGGGAGGAGAGAAGAGGAAGGTCGCCCCAACGGGGGCGGCTGAGGGGTCTAGAAAAAGGAAGACCCTCTGCCGGACTACGCCCCTGACGCCGAAGAGGGCGAAGAGGAATGGCCGGACAGGGCCAAGCTTCCGGCGAAATCGTAAGTGTTCAGATACCAGAGTAACTCATGATATTCCTTTTGTTGCACAGCTTCCCCTAATGTCGAATATAATCATGCAGCCCGCCCCGGGCCGCACTCAACGAGTCGTCGAGCGGCTCCCTGGATTCATCGGACGTGAACTCTGTTCCGCCCGCTGTCTCCCCCTGCACTGCGGATGACGCCGAAGTGGCGTCGCACCGAGCTCCGGGGCAGGAGGAGGTGGTCCTGGAGGAGCTGCAAGGCGACCTCCCGGACCCCAGGAGTGAAGGGGACAAGACCCCCCAGGGCTCCAAGTCCGGCCTAAAGCCAGACACCGTGCCGGAATCTTCAACGATTCCGGACCGCGGCAGGCGAACTCCTTCCAAGAGGAGCAAGCCTTCTGAGCCGGCAGCCTCCGTCCAACCGGATGTGCCGGACAATCTGCTGGAGGTGCTTGAAGGTGCCTCCATCGACAAGGAACACCGTACTATTATGAGTACGGTGATCCGGAAGGTTCAGTCCGCCAAGAGCGGGCTGAATGAAGCTTGCGCTGGCCTCCTAACAGGCTTCGAGGTAAGTAAAAATATGTAAAAATATTACCACATAGACAGTAGCCCCTGATGCTCCGTTTGGCGTTCGGAAAGAAAAGCCGAATAGAGGATCTATGAAATTTCGCAGGAGTCTAATAAAGAAGTCAATATGCGTATGCAGGCTTCGCTGCTAGCCACCGCCACACTGACCGCGGAGGTGTATACCCTAAAACAGGGACTCGAGCGGTCCGAGCAAGAGCTCGGCCGTGCCAAGCAGCAGCACGAGGAGAAAGAAGGTAAGAAATACCTTATAAAAAGGTGCCTATAGAGAGGCGTGATTGCAAAAAATAACAGGATTTCTCTGCTTATTGTAGGGGCCACGACTGAGGTGGCGACCCTCAAGCAGGCGCTATCCGAGGCCGAAAAGAAAACGGCCGTGGAGCACACCGAGCGAGAAAAATTTGGGTCTCAGGTCGGCGAGGTGCAGCAAGAGCTTCAGGCTCTCATGAAGAAACATGAGAGTTTGGAGCTTGAGTCAAAGACCAGGCATCCGAGCTCGCGACGGCCCTTGAGACTGCCAAGTCTGCCAAGGCCGAAGCCCAGAAGGCTCTCCGAGAGTTGGAGGATATGAAGAAGATAGCAGCGGGTAAGGCATTCTTTATGCAAAGCAGAAACATAAAAGTAAACTACTTGTTACTTACCCGAATCCGGAGTTCTCCAGGGGCCTTCGCAGATCTTCCCCGCAGCGTGTCCGATGCCGCCGCATTCTACCGAGCTGAAGAGGGCAGCTCGACGGAGAAGGTATTCTGGTCTCAGTATGCTGAGGCCGGACACCCTGTGCCCTTGAGCGACCAGCTAAAACAGCTGGTCGAACTCCACAAGGCGGCCGAACAGGCCATGAAGGGCTTCATAGTTCGGCTGTGGCCCGGAGAGGCCTTGCCTGGGAGCTACTTCTGGCTGGTGCGGCGGCTGGTGGAGGCCTGTCCAAGGCTCGAGGTCATCAAGCGCTCCGCCTGCATCGAAGGTGCCCTTAGGGCCCTTGCCCGTGTAAAGGTGCACTGGGGTAAGCTGGACGGTGAGAAGCTTGTGACGGACGGGCCGCCGCCGGGGAAGGAGCATCGCAAGCCGGAGAACTACTATAAGGATGTTCTTGCAGGTGCCCGTCTTGTGGCAGATGAGTGCACCAAGGATGTAAATTTTGAATGAATTCGCTCGTGTTTATCCTGTGCGCTGAAAACTTGTTCATATGCGCTAAGCAATGCTTATTGAATTTAAAATATTATTTTCTGTGCGGCCGTTTATCAAAAATTGAGAGATGGCCAGTCGTCGGCTTCTGCCCCCATGCCACTAGTGCTGGGGTGTTCGGTGATAATCCTGGGCGCTCTTTTTCCCATGGTTGGGTCCTTCGAGGGAGGCGCTCAGCACGACGAACCAGGCAATCGGACTATAATGCTTGAACACTCTCACTTAGCCATAGAACTTTATAATTTTAAATTTCGGCGAAGCCCCTAGTTCGGAGGACCGAGTTCGGGGCGCTATCCACGCCTTGGCTGGGGTTATCCAGCTCCTCGCTCGAAGCGGCATAAGCCTTTAGGGACTCGAAAAACCTCTCGAACAGCGACCGGTCTCTTGCCTCATCATGACAGTCAGGTTTAGCTTTCTCCACTGAGGTGCTTAACCCAGCTCAACTGGGGCACAATCGCAGTGGTTCTCCTAGTGCTACCTTAGCCGATATAGCGGAACGTAAGGCACCAAAACATAGGAGCCGGGCAAACCCAACTATTGACCCAAATCATGATTCGGAGCCGATGCATATAGTGCTATAAGTTCGGGGTGCCGCACTTGTGAAAGTGTACGGACTTCTCACGTCATATTAATGGGTACTAAAGCCCCTGGCGTATTTTGCCGTACCACAGTGTACGGGTGCAACATGTCATAAACATATATATGAAAAGATGATAATGCAAAAAATAGGTAGAAAGCTATGCATTGTTTATAAAGAGGCTATTTATCAAAGCCGAACGATACAAGTGGTGCGATAAGCAAAAAGATATTGGACTATTTAGTATGTCCTGACCAGGGGCAGGCCGCGGAGTTGTATTCAAAACAGGTATACCGCTCGTAACAGAGACCACCTCGGAGTTCCATAATGCGGCATGGCTTGTCTGCCTCCTGGATCTTGCGTCGTTTGTGCGGCAGTCGAATTGCCGAACAGGTCGTCCGAAGTATGGAGTCCTGAAAGTAAGAAAAAGTTGAAAAAAGAATCCGCCAGCCCCTAGTACGTTTTAAGCCGTATTTTGGGCATGCCGTTATTGTGCCCCTTCCCCTGTGCCCATGGTATTTCAAGGGCGTAGTTATGTACGCGAGGTACTAGTTTTGCTAGGTCGCGAAGGCTGGGGTTGGGGCCGCATTGCTACGCTTGCTCGGAGTGTGCCAGGCGGTCTTGCTGTAGGTTACTCCGGGCGCGCTTGGCAGTGTCTGGCTTTTTAATGGCCGGACTGGAGAATTGCCAAAGAAGGCTACTTTGTACCTCCGCTGCGAGGGCCGCCGTATGCTCCTCCGTATGGAGGGAGCGTTCGGTGTTTCCTTCGCAAAATTCAATGCGGTGCCGCACTACGCATCTTGAGTTTGAGATATGTGTAGTGCGGCACCGCATTGAATTTTGTGAATGCGGTTCGTCCGAGTAGGGCGTGATAGCCACTGCGAAACGGGACTATATCGAAGATTAATTCTTCGCTTCGGAAATTATCCGGGGATCCGAAGACCACGTCAAGTGTTACTGAGCCTGTATAGTTGGCTTCTACACCTGGTATGACGCCTTTAAAGGTCGTTCTTGTGGGTTTGATCCTTGAGGGGTCTATGCCCATTTTCCGCACTGTGTCCTGATAAAGCAGGTTCAGGCTACTGCCGCTGTCCATGAGGACTCTTGTGAGGTGAAATCCGTCGATGATTGGGTCAAGAACCAATGCGGCGAAGCCGCCATGACGAATGCTAGTGGGATGGTCCCTCCGATCAAAAGTGATCGGGCAGGAGGACCATCGGTTGAACTTTGGGGCGACTGGCTCCATCGCGTATATGTCCCGTAGCGCACGCTTCCACTCCCGCTTGGGAATGTGGGTTGCGTATATCATGTTCACCGTCCGCACTTGTGGGGGAAAGCCCTTCTGTCCATTGTTGTTCGGCGGCTTGGGCTCCTCGTCGTCGCTGTGCAGCCCCTTGTTGTTTTCGGCTCTTAACTTGTCTGCCTACTTGAACACCCAACAATCCCTGTTAGTGTGATTGGCTGGCTTTTCGGGGGTGCCATGTATCTGGCACAAGCGATCGAGTATTCGGTCCAAACTGGACGGGCCCTGAGTATTCTTTTTGAATGCCTTTTTCCGCTGACCGGATTTATAGCCTTTGAATCCGGCATTGATTGCCGTGTCTTCATTGCTGTCGCTGTTAACGCGACGTTTTTGTTTGTTCCGACGTGTCCTGCCACTTTTTGTCCTTGGTGTCCGAATAACCAGGGTTCTTTGATAAGTTGTTACTGCGAGCTAGCCAGCTGTCTTCACCCGCGCAAAAGCGGGTCATGAGTGTCGTGAGGGCTGCCATGGATTTCGGCTTTTCCTGTCCCAGGTGCCGGGCAAGCCACTCGTCGCGGATGTTATGCTTGAAGGCTTCTAGGGCCTCTGCATCCGGACAGTCGACTATCTGGTTTTTCTTTGTTAGGAACCGTGTCCAGAATTGTCTGGCCGATTCCTCTGGCTGCTGAATTATGTGGCTTAAGTCATCGGCATCCGGTGGTCGCACGTAAGTGCCCTGGAAGTTGTCGAGGAATGCGGCTTCCAGGTCCTCCCAAGAACCGATTGAGTCTGCTGGCAAGCTGTTAAGCCAATGCTGGGCCGGTCCTTTAAGTTTGAGCGGGAGGTATTTGATAGCGTGTAGATCATCGCCGCGTGCCATGTGGATGTGAAGGAGATAATCCTCGATCCATACCGCCGGATCTGTTGTGCCATCGTATGATTCGATGTTTACGGGTTTGAAACCCTCTGGGATTTTATGCTCCATTACTTCATTCGTGAAGCATAGCGGGTGTGCGGCGCCTCTGTACTGGGCTATATCACGACGTAGCTCGGAAGAGCTATGTCTGTTGTGTTCGGCCCGGCCGGATTTGTTGTATCCGGAGTAACGATCATCGTCACGTGCCGTAGGGCGCCTGCGCGATCCGTAGATCGATCTTGTTTGTCTTGCCTTGTCCTCCAGTACGTCTCGCAGGTCTGGCGCATTTTCCCGTGCCTTAGTTGAGTGGCGTCGGGGCATGGCTTGGGTGGGGGGTCGAGAGACCTCTCTGTCGCGGCCGCGAGGTGGCCGGTCTGCCATGTCATGCGCTGGTGATGTAGGTGCTTCCTCCTCTGATCGGGGTAGCGGCCTGCGCTTTGGGTAACTCTTGGAGGGGCCTTCGAGTTCATACTCTTCGGCCGCAAGGACTTCAGTCCATCTGTCAGCTAGCAAATCTTGGGCAGCTCTAAGCTGCTGCTGCTTTTTCTTGAGGCTGCTTGCCGTGGCTAAAAGCCTGCGTCTAAAACGCTCTTGTTCGGCGGGGTTTGATGGTATGATGAATTTGTCGTCATCGAGGCTTGCCTCGTCTTCGGAGGGAGGCATATAGTTATCATCCTCAACCTCTTGGTCTGCCGCTCTCTCATGAGGGCTGGCTTCTCCATCTTCCTATGCCGAATCTTGCTGAGGTGGGTGTTCTTCGGTGCTGTCCGGGGTAGTATTATCTCCCGTGCCGGAATCACTGTTTTTGCTTTGGCGGGATTTAGAGCGGCGCCGCTGACGCCGGCGCTTTGGCTGTTTCTTGGGGGTGTCCCCCCCACTGTTCCATCGCCCTCTCCATCTTTTGGAGTATCCATCACATATATGTCATATGACGAGGTGGCCTTCCAGCGCCCTATAGGTGCTGGTTCCTTTTCGTCTCCTACATCGTCGTCCATACCGTCGATGTCTTCGGAGCCGAAGTCAAGCATGTCGGTTAAATCGTCGACAGTGGCTACAAAGTGGGTGGTGGGTGGGCTTTGAATTTCTTCATCGTCCGTATCCCATCCTCGCTGACCGTAATCCGGCAAGGGCTCTCCTGATAAAGAGAGAGACTTAAGAGAATTCAGGATGACGCCAAAAGGCGAGTGCTGAAAGATGTCTGCGGCGGTGAACTCCATTATCAGCGCCCAATCGGATTCGATTGGCAGGGGCGCGGGGGGTTCGGAGTCCGGGGAGGAGTCCGGATCCTCGGAGTCACGGATCATGTAGAGTGCGGGGCTAGCGTTCGGCTCGATCGCCTTTAAGATCGCAGCCCCCGAGGTGGCCTCCAACCGCTCGTCCTCCATTGGCGCAATAGGCTCCGAGTTAGAGGTCGGGACCGATGCGTGTGCGGCCTCCAGGACACTACCCGGAGGCAGAGCTAGATCATGCCCCTCGAGATAGTGCGGCGCGCTTGGCCGTGGCTCGAACCCATCGAAGATCAAGTCTCCGTGGATGTCAGCCATGTAGTTTAAGCTTCCAAACCTGACTTGATGGCCAGGGGCGTAGCTCTCGATCTGCTCCAAGTGGCCAAGAGAATTGGCCCGCAGAGCGTAGCCGCCGAAGACGAAGATCTGTCCGGGGAGAAAAGTCTCACCCTGGACCGCATCGTTGTTGATGATCAAAGGAGCCATCAGACCTAACGGCGACGACACAGAGGAACTCTCAATGAAAGCACCAATGTCGGTGTCAAAACTGGCGAATCTCGGGTAGGGGGTCCCGAACTGTGCGTCTAGGCCGGATGGTAACAGGAGGCAGGGAACACGATGTTTTACCCAGATTCGGGCCCTCTTGATGGAGGTAAAACCCTACGTCCTGCTTGATTAATATTGATGATATGGGTAGTACAAGAGTAGATCTACCACGAGATCGAGGAGGCTAAACCCTAGAAGCTAGCCTATGGTATGATTGTTGTCTATGGAGTTGATGAAGTTGTCCTACGGACTAAAACCCTCCGCTTTATATAGACACCGGATAAGGTTAGGGTTACATAGAGTCGGTTACAATGGTACGAGATCTTGAATATCCGCATCGCCAAGCTTGCCTTCCACGCCAAGGAAAGTCCCATCCGGACACGGGACGAAGTCTTCAATCTTGTATCTTCATAGTCCTGGAGTCCGGCTGAAGGTATAGTCCGGCTACCCGAACACCCCCTAATCCAGGACTCCCTCAACGGTCATCGTAATTGGGACTACTAGTGTGGGTCCAAGGGAACTGATGGATTTTGTGGTGGATCGGCCCTTCTTATTTGCCGTGGTTGAGGAGAGGACAAGCACAGTGTTATTCCTGGGTCATGTGGTTAATCCTCTTGCTCGCTAACTGAATTATTGTATAAATTGTGGAATACTTTGGTTGTTGAATTAACAACTGAACATTGTTTCTCAACTGGGCTTAATTAGCTAAAGGATATGTTTCGTTTAGCTTTCTGAACCAGCTAATTAGTTAAAGGGTCTGTTTGGTTCAACTTAATTTGTAATTTCTGAACCAGATTCATGCCCAGGAACCCCCCAAGAAAAAGACTCCATGTGCAATTGATGGTTTGTGGAGTTGCTGTTGGCTATATATTTCTGCTCAGGTAAAAGGTATAGCAAGTTTACCGATGAAACAAAAATGGTACTGTGATTTTATAACATCAATATGAAATTTAAAAGCAACCCCTTGCCAAAGTAAAAAACAAAAGGGTATCTTGCCTCTATATTGCTTTGACCTGAAATTGAAGGATGGATATTTTACGTGTTTGCTTTCAAGGTTCATATGACAATTCGTTTTGTTTATCAGTGTGTTGCATCCATGGGTAGATTTTCAGCTACGCCTGCCCGGATTTTGGAATTTAGTCTACTTTGTCAACACATGCACTGCACACACACGTTGCTAATATCAATTAAAATGCTTACCTTATTAGAAGTATGTTCTACAAAGGATCGACAAACAACTAGAGAATTTACACTCCAATCATTCTATGCTTCCAAGTTGAACAGGTGAACATTATTAGAGAGACCTCAACACCGGATTTCAAACAACATGGAGCCATGTGAGGTCACCACCGCTGAGATGCCCCCCTTCATCACACTCCATCTTTTTCTACTCCAGACTTCTGTGCAGGTGCACCTTGCCAACTTTCTCCGGACAACCTTTTCTAGATCCGGCACGCTTACAGTGATCTTCCTCCTTGCAGTGTCGAGGTTGAAGATGGCCACGTAGATCTCTCCTGCTTCCATGCAAGAAGAAGAATCAGCCAAAGAAAAGGGACGCTTATTCGCCAAGTGTGCATTGGCAAAGAAGCATGCTGCTCAGATAAAAGTACCTTTGTCTCCAATTGCTGTCCATGCTCGTGCTCCGGTAGTTTCATTCTCTGTCGCGTCAAACAGAAGTGTTACTTAGGTAAAAATAGCGATTAATTTATGGTGAATCGGTGTAGAATAACTTGTACCTCCTTCCTTGCTGGACTGCATTGTAGCACACAATCCTGAGTAACTGCTTACAAGCTGTCCATTCTCTGTTAGCTCCCAGACCTGCCATTGTTATCGGCAAAAATTGATCAACAACGACTTAATTTCACTTCCAAAGTTAAATGATCTAGTGTCCATTTGCTGGTTATTATGACAGCTAAATAGCAATTTCATGACACAAAATGCTCCACAAAATTCTGCATTTCAGCCTCAATCTACATGGATCCCGTTTCTCTTACCAGGATACCAATGTGTGTGCTGAACTTACCTGCTTTGTATGCCGTTCGCAGGCCGAGAACATGGGAGTTTGGCTCGCTGAGCTTGTTCGCCATGGACTGACAGATGCATCCAAGCAACCATCATCGGTGTCAATATCTGCCAGATGAAACTTTGCTTGGTCTTCCTCGCTGCTCATGGTAACTCCATCCCTGCATAAAAATAATATGTGTGGATCATACATATAATTCAAAAGATTAGGACTGCTTCCTTTAATGCATTGTTTTGTCACACGCCACTTACGATGTTGGAAGAAGTTTTGCTTTGGATTTGCAAAACGAGGCATTGCCATTCTGGATTCCATAGCTTCTGCAAATGCGATCTTCTGAGGAACTGTGCCATCCACCGGCGCTCTTATCGCTGCATGTACTGAGACCAAGAACCATTCCACCATTGTTTGTCACGTCGATCGGATAGCCGGACTTTGAAAGATCGGATTGTTCATCTGGCTTTGAAGCCCTTTCACTATGAATATAACCAAACTGAAAAAAAATACCCACAGGTTAGCTCGTTGTGCAGTATATGTTGCAGCAGGAATCTCCGGACTCCAACTAATATTTAGTTCACCTCCATGTTGTTTCTGGTGTGGTGATTTATCTTCAGTAGAGTAGGGTGGGTAATTAGATTGAATGTGCGATCATCGAGACGCCTCAAGTCCCCACCATACATGAGCGGTGATTTAGCCATTGACCAAAGTACCATCTGCAAAAATGTGTTCAAAGGTTTAAGACTTCGGCTTCCAACTTGGAAACAGAGATGAAGTTCCTTCAATTGCAAACCTGTGTTGTTTGTTCGTCAAATGTAAGGCTAGTGGTTCTGTGAGGTCCCTGATTAGCACCTGTATGAGAGAAAGATCAGAAATTTTCGAACGATTAGTCACACCGATGCACATGAAAAGTAGAACCGAGTCGTGCATTACAAAAGGAAAGTGCCACGAAGTTATGGTATGGATGATCACCTGCATCAGTAAGCCAGCCAAATGGAAGCATGTCTAAGTCTGGCCAGGACCTCCCTCGCAATCCAGGGGCGCCAATCTTATTCGCAGCAGCAAATGATCTATATATTATATGCGCGGTGAAAAAGAAGATAAAGTAGATTGGTTGTACTGCAAACTACAAGCAGCAGTTGCCATGTTTCTAGAATTGTGTGAGGAGCTTATACTTAAATGGAATCTACCTGGCGACATCGAAATGTGGGCGAACATCTTTCCAGCTGTCCCAGTCATCTCCTGTTACCCTGTACATGTCAACATGTTGTGTGATATTCTCAGCTAATGCTGGAGTGACAGCGGTTCCGGGGGAGATGGATAGGACGACTGGTCTCTCAAGCTCTTTCAGGATCTGCAAAACGCAATGTGTATTTCCCATGAGTTGATCTCAACAGATCGCCAATTGTGATGTAGCTGATTCTAGAATGGTGGGCTACATTAGTTCATACCTCTGAGACGGTCACAATCTCCTTCGGGCTGTAATCCGTGCCGAAGATGCAATCTAGCTTCACTGCAAGCAGAACAGTTTGGTGCATTATGTTACCATTTGCTGAGATTTCAGTTCTAAGGACTGCAATCCACTTCTGAAATTCAGAATAATGTAACTGAAAATTAGTATGAAGTTCTGCTTACCGAAATCGACGCCCCAGTCGGCATACTGTCGATAGAGAGACCTTAGGAATGCTCGTCCAGCTCCCAGGTCCGTATTTACACTCATAAATCCTTTCGGCATCCACGCACATGTCCTGTGGGTGAGGCCTATGTCACGCGCCCTCCATTGTCGGCCATTCTCTACATAGGCTTTTCCCTGAATAAAAATTGCAAAAACACACACACTAAGATCTCTTTCTTGTCTAGCTGTAACGAGGTAACTTACTCCGCTCAAGCAACTACTACTGTCATGCCCCTTCAAAAAAAAAACCCTACTACTTTCATGATGAGAAAGGCCAACCTTACTTTCTAGTTAAGAGGACGATTTGATCCTAGCTGTTGTGTATATACTTGTCTACAAAAATATGGTAGGTATAACAAGATTATGTGCTGTTTTGGAGATAATTAGATAGCAACTATTATTACATGGACATAATTGGATAGTAATAATTACTGAACAATAATAATTGGATAGTAATAATACTAAATAACTATAATATTTTTTGGGGGAAGTAAATGTAATATTGAGCATGCTAAACATGCTTAGCACTAAACATCAAATCAACATAGGTTTTTGGATTGACGTGGATGAGCGGGTGGGATCCGTTGGATCTCCAAAATTCACTCTTATATACTAGAATTAGAAAGAAGATGATGATAGAATTGAAGAATAGATAGATAGCAACATACGAAAATATGTATATATTTTTGGACGTGAAAGATTGTACCAAAATACTGCAAAATGATAACTACAAAAAACTTCAAGACGAAGCAAAGTTCAGCTATTCTGGAAGACCACGTGGAACATGTGGTAAGCAACCCAAACCTGAAGACAAAACCAGCTACTACTCCAGAAGTAACAATAAAAGAAAAAAAAGGGAATCAAGATGGAGAGGAGTACCGTGCGGACGTCGAGGATGGGCATGTTGGCGTTGACGGCCTGGGTGCTGATCCCGTTCATGAGGTGGATGCCGAACTTGAGGCCCGTGGCATGGACCTTATCGGCGATCGGCCTGAACCCTCCGCCACCTCGGCCCGACGGGAACCTCTGGGGGTCAGGGTACGGGCGCCCCCACTGGTCCATGCTGTCGAAGCCGTACGCGCCCACCCCCGAGCCGGCGGCGATCGTCCGGTACCACAGGAAGTCTATCACTGCGTACTGCGTGCACGGTGCATCATCTAATGTTATGTCATGCCGCAACAGAGAAGAAATGCAGTATGATCATCCATACTTGAATGAAAAAAAAACTATGAAGGGCTTGGTGTGTGATACCTGGTATCCATGCGGGAGCAGCCTGTTGGCTATGATCCGCGCGTTGTCGAGGAACGCGGCCTCGTCGATGATCCACGAGAAGGAGTCGTACGAGTTCCAGCCCCTCGGCGGCAGCGCGGTTAGCTGCTGCTGCCGGTGGCCATCTCCGGCCAGGCCGGCCGTGGGCGTGGCTGACCAGATCAGGGACGTGAGGAGGAGAGCGACGCAGAGCATGCCCGCCATGGAGATGAGGTGTGGGCGGCTTCAGCTGCGTATTGTGTTGCGAGCAGGATCGGCCACGGCAGGCAATTATAGCGAAGGGCTGTGGACTGTGGTGGTGGAGTGAGGTGGAGATCGGGTCACATGAATGTATGCGCACGCATGCAGGTTTGGAGGGATGCTGAGAAGCGGCCGAGTCCATTTGGAATCCATCTGGCCGCCGACGCATTGTCCAACGTGGATACGGCCGGTGGTCCTTGCCATGGCCATCGATCTCGTGATGGTATCATCATCGCCAATTTTTTATTCGGCGCAATCTTTTGTACTTAGTAATAGTAAAATTATTACAAAATCATCTTCAAAAGATAATGAAAATTATTAGCATGGTTTAATTGCGTTTTAAGGTACGATCTATTTTTATTTGTGTCAATCTTTTGGATTACAAAAAGATTGCGAAATTTAATAGCAATCCATCTGGATGAGGCTCACGCCCAATATGGATACCGCCGGCTGTGCTGACCACGCGAGGGTACTGCAGCCCCCGCACAACCCCCAAAAAAGAAGGTACTGTAGCACTTTTTTTTAGAAAAGCATAGGCATTCACATACCGGTAGACTAAAAATCTGACAAAAAATATCAGCTTTTTTATTCTATCTTCAGTTACCTGAAGTTCAGTTTGTTACCGTTGAGTTCCTTTTTTGAGAGAGAGAGAGAGTCATTATGTCTGAACCTTGTTACACAAATCACCATCACTCAAGGTGTTCTAACACAAGACATGTCTTTTCCAAAAAAGAAACACAGGACAGGTAATTATGCCCTTGCAATCTTTAGAGAAAAAAATATTAGAGGGAGGTGAGTGTCTTCAATTTTTTCGTCCGTTATCAAAATAACCCTCGAAGTTAATATTATTTACCCCTGTTGCCACCGATAATAAGAAATGGTTCGTCTTTTTTCGTTGTCAGGCTCATTGCTCCTTAATTTCAGCCTCGGGCCGCACCCCCCCCCTCGCGTCGTTGACCGATTTCAATACTAATACAACTCGGAGCAGAGCAAAGGGAGATCGAATTGAATTAATGGAACTATGTGCGATAGTGAGAACCATCGCTCACAAGTTTAGCATATGGATTGTGTGAGATCTAGAGCTACCTGAAGATATAAGATCGACGAAACCTAGAGCCAGAAGAGTAAACCTGCCATATGCACATACCAAGAAGGTAAACAAAAATATAAACGACTCTGGATAACCATTAATAAGACTCCATTAATTACATCAACTAATAGCTAGGGAGGAAAGTATCAACATATATGGAGTATATATATAAGCAAACTCAACAACAAAGATATACTAGTCTACTCCTTCTTCTTCTTCTTGGATGCCACTTTCGCGCCATTGTCTTGGCGAGGATACTTCTTGCCGCTTACTGTCGGCTTCTTGTCGCCGTCGTCGTCATTATCACTGTCATCAAATTCGTCATCGTCTCCATCACTGTCATCGACATCCTCGTCGTCGTCGTCCTCCTCCTCCTCCTCATCTTCTTCTTCATGGTTCTCCGAGTGCTCCTCCTCCGAGTCGGTCTCTGATGGCTCCTTTGGACCTTCCATGAACTCAATATATTCGAGGTCGTCAGAGCTGTAGAGGCTAGAGGGTGGTGTGGATTGCGGTCCCAATGAATTCTCACTTACATCAGGACTGCAGATGTCGTCGTCACTGGAGGAGTACTGGTTCCATGGCCCTTTCCAGGAGGCCATGACTGCGATGGGAGAGATTGCAAGAGAGAGTGTGTGAGAGCGCGGGGATGAAGAAGGAAGGAATGACAATTGAATCGATGATTAGCATATTATATAGGCGCATTAGAGGGTTGTCAGAATTTGGATATAATTAACTACATTTAGTACCACCGACTACGCACACGGTTTTGCATATTCACACGTGTGTTAACCTAGGAATGAGGCGGTTTTAATTGGGAATTTTAGTGTCGGTTGTTGATTGGTTTCCTTTGGTTGGGCTATAATGGGCAGAAAAGGCTAACCGGGCTGGGGCGGTGTGGGTGTAGCAGAGAACGAGTTGGATTGAGTTGGTGCGGGTTGAGGATGAATGATAAAATTGGGTTAGACGACACCATGGGTTCAACCCGTGAGTGCACCCGCTCAACCTAGCCACATGCTCCTCTTCCCGTTCCCCAGCGCTCTCTAGTGTTCCATGGCCACAACCCTGATACGTCCATTTTTCATCATGCTTTTATATCGATATTTATTACATTATGGGCTGTTATTACACATTATGTCACAATACTTATGCCTATTTTCTCTTATTTTACAAGATTTACATGAAGAGGGGGAATGCCGACAGCTGGAATTCTGGGCTGGAAAAGGAGCAAATATTATAGACCTATTCTGCACATCTCCAAAAGTCCTGAAACTCCACGGGAATTATTTTCAGAATATATAAAAAATATTGGGCGAAAGAAGTACCAGAGGGGGGGCACCCACCGTCCACGAGGATGGGGCCGCGCCCTACCCCCTGAGCGCGCCCCCTGCCTCGTGGGCCCCCTGGTGGCCCTCTGATGCCCATCTTTGGCTATATGGAGTCTTTCGTCAAGAAAAAAATCATAAGCATGCCTAAGGGACGAAACTCCGCCGCCATGAGGCGGAACCTTGGCGGAACCAATCTAGGGCTCCGGCGGAGCTGTTCTGCCGGGGAAACTTCCCTCTGGGAAGGGGAAATCATCACCATCGTCATCATCAACGATCCTATCACCGGGAGGGGGTCAATCTCCATCAACATCTTCACCAGCACCCTCTCATCTCAAACCCTAGTTATCTCTTGTATCCAATCTTTGTATCCAAACCTCAGATTGGTACCTGTGGTTTGCTACTAGTGTTGATTACTCCTTGTAGTTGATGCTAGTTGGTTTACTTGGTGGAAGATCATATGTTCAGATCCATTATGCATATTAATACCCCTCTGATTATGAACATGAATATGATTTGTGAGTAGTTACGTTTGTTCCTGAGGACATGGGAGAAGTCTTGCTATAAGTAGTCATGTGAATTTGGTATTCGTTCGATATTTTGATGAGATGTATGTTGTCATCCCTCTAGTGGTGTTATGTGAATGTCGACTACATGACACTTCACCATTATTTGGGCATAGAGAGAGGCATTGGGAAGTAATAAGTAGATGATGGGTTGCTAGAGTGACAGAAGCTTAAACCCTGGTTTATGCGTTGCTTCGTAAGGGGCTGATTTGGATCCATAGGTTTCATGCTATGGTTAGGTTTACCTTAATACTTCTATTGTAGTTGCGGATGCTTGCAATGGGGGTTAATCATAAGTGGGATGCTTGTCCAAGTAAGGGCAGTACCCAAGCACCAGTCCACCCACATATCAAATTATCAAAGTACCGACCACGAATCATATGAACGTGATGAAAACTAGCTTGATGATAATTTCCATGTGTCCTCGGGAGCGCTTTACTTTATATAAGAGTTTGTCCATGATTGTCCTTTGCTACAAAAATGATTGGACCATCTTGTTGCACCTTATTTACTTTTACTATTTGTTACCCGTTACCAATTACCTTATCACAAAACTATCTTTTACCGATAATTTCAGTGCTTGCAGAAAATACCTTGCTGAAAACCGTTTATCATTTCCTTCTGCTCCTCGTTGGGTTCGACACTCTTACTTATCGAAAAGGCTACGATAATCCCCTACACATGTGGGTCATCAAGACTCTTTTCTGGTGCCGTTGCCGGGGAGTGAAGCGCCTTTGGTAGGTGGAATTTGGTAAGGAAAAATTTATATAGTGTGCTGAAATTTACTGTCACTTGTTACTATGGAACATAATCCTTTGAGGGGCTTGTTCGGGGTATCTTCACCCCGACCAGTAGAGCAAAGAGTTGCTCCTCAACCTACTGAACCTACTGAAAATGTTTACTTTGAAATTCCTTCGGGTATGATAGAGAAACTGCTAGCTAATCCTTTCACAGGTGATGGAACATTACATCCCGATTTGCACCTAATCTATGTGGATGAAGTTTGTGGATTATTTAAGCTTGCAGGTATGCCCGAGGATGTTATCAAGAAGAAGGTATTCCCTTTATCTTTGAAGGGAGATGCATTGACATGGTTGAGGCTATGCGATGATATTGGATCATGGAACTACCAACGATTGAAATTGTAATTTCATCAGAAGTTTTATCCTATGCATCTTGTTCATCGTGATCGTAATTATATATATAATTTTTGGCCTCGCGAAGGAGAAAGCATCGCTCAAGCTTGGGGGAGGCTTAAGTCAATGTTATATTCATGCCCCAATCATGATCTCTCAAAAGAAATGATTATTCAAAAAAATTATGCTCGGCTTTCTCTTAGTAAACGCTCCATGCTCGATACTTCTTGTACTGGATCTTTTATGATCAAGACTATTGAATTCAAATGGGATTTATTGAAAAGAATTAAACGCAATTCTGAAGATTGGGACCTCGACGAAGGTAAGGAGTCAGGTATAACACCTAAGTTTGATTGTGTTAAATCTTTTATTGATACCGATGCTTTTTGTGAATTTAGCACTAAATATGGACTTGACTCTGAGATAGTAGCTTCTTTCTGTGAATCCTTTGCTACTCATGTTGATCTCCCTAAGGAGAAGTGGTTTAAATATAATCCTCCCATCGAAGTAAAAGTAGTTGCACCTATTAAAGTTGAAGAAAAGACTATCACTTATAATGATCCTGTTGTTCCTACTGCTTATATTGAGAAACCACCTTTCCCTGTTAGAATAAAGGATAATGCTAAAGCTTCAACTGTGGTTAACAAAAGTAATATTAAGGCACCCAAACTCCCTGAGCAAATTAAGGTTGAACCTAGTGTTGCTATGGTTAAAGATCTCTTGGCCGATAATATTGATGGGCATGTTATTTACTTCTGCAATGAATCTGCTAGAATTGCTAGACCTGATACTAAAACTAAACATAGACCTGTTGTAGGCATGCCTGCTATTTCTGTTAAAATAGGAGGTCATTGCTATCATGGCTTATGTGATATGGGTGCTAGTGCAAGTGCAATACCTCATTCATTATACAAAGAAATTATGCATGATATTGCACCTGCTGAGATAGAAGAGATTGATGTTACAATTAAGCTTGCAAATAGAGATACTATTTCACCAGTTGGGATTGTTAGAGATGTTGAAGTCTTGTGTGGGGAAGTCAAATATCCTGCTGATTTTCTTGTTGTTAGTTCCCCAAAAGATGATTTTTGTCCCATTATATTTGGTAGACCCTTCTTGAATACTGTTAATGCTAAGATAGACTGCAATAAGGATATTGTTTCTGCTGGTTTAGGGGATATGTCTCATGAGTTTAATTTTGCTAAATTTCGTAGACAACCCCATGATAAAGAATTTCCTAGTAAAGATGAAATTATTGGTCTTGCTTCTATTGCCGTGCCTCCCACTGATCCTTTAGAACAATATTTGCTAGACCATGAAAATGATATGTTTATGAATGAAAGAAGGGAAATAGATGAAGTATTCTTTAAACAGAGACCTATTTTGAAGCACAACTTGCCTGTTGAAATTCTAGGGGATCCTCCTCCACCCAAGGGTGATCCTGTGTTTGAGCTTCAACCTTTACCTGATACTCCCAAATATGCTTATCTTGATGAGAAAGAGATATATTCTGTTATTATTAGTGCTAACCTTTCAGAGCATGAAGAAAAGAAATTATTGAAAACTCTGAAGAAGCACCGTGTTGCTATTGGATATACTCTTGATGATCTTAAGGGCATTAGTCCCACTCTATGCCAGCACAAAATAAAATTGGAGAAGGATGCTAAAACGGTTGTTGATCACTAACGACGGTTAAATCCTAAGATGAAAGAAGTGGTAAGAAAAGAAATACTAAAGCTTCTGGAGGCAGGTATAATTTATCCCGTTGCTGATAGTCAGTGGGTAAATCCTGTCCATTGTGTCCCTAAGAAGGGAGGTATTACTGTTGTTCCTAATGATAAAGATGAATTGATCCCACAAAGAATTGTTGCAGGTTATGGAATGGTAATAGATTTCCGTAAATTAAATAAAGCCACTAAAAAGGATCATAACCCTTTACCTTTTATTGATCAAATGCTAGAAATATTATCCAAGCATACACATTTTTGCTTTCTAGATGGTTATTCTGGTTTCTCCCAAATACCTGTGTCAAAAGAGGATCAAGAAAAGACAACTTTTACTTGCCCTTTCGGTACCTTTGCTTATAGACGTATGCCTTTTGGTTTATGTAATGCACCTGCTACCTTTCAAAGATGTATGACTGTTATATTCTCTAACTTTTGTGAAAAGATTGTTGAGGTATTCATGGATGATTTCTTCGTCTACGGAACTTCTTTTGATGATTTCTTAAGCAACCTTGATCAAGTTTTGCAGAGATGTGAAGAAACTAATCTTGTCTTGAATTGAAATTTCTGAAAGAGGTATTGAAGTTGATAAAGCTAAAGTTGATGCTATTGAAAAGATGTCGTGTCCCAAGGACATTAAAGGTATAAGAAGTTTCCTTGGTCATGCCGGTTTTTATAGGAGGTTCATTAAGGACTTTTCTAAAATTTCTCGGCCCCTTACTAATATCTTACAAAAAGATGTTCTTTTTTTCTTTGATGATGATTGTGTAGAAGCATTTGAAATACTTAAGAAAGCTTTGGTTTCTGCACCTATTGTTCAACCTCCTGATTGGAATTTACCCTTTGAAATTATGTGTGATGCTAGTGATTATGCTGTAGGGGCTATTCTAGGACAAAGAGTTGATAAGAAATTAAATGTTATTCAATATGCTAGTAAAACTCTAGACAGTGCCCAAAGAAATTATGCTACTACTGAAAAAGAATTTTTAGCAGTTGTATTTGCTTGCGATAAGTTCAGACCTTATATCGTTGATTCTAAAGTAACTGTTCACACTGATCATGCTGCTATTAAATATCTTATGGAAAAGAAAGATGCTAAACCTAGACTTATTAGATGGGTTCTCTTGCTACAAGAATTTGATTTGCATATTATTGATAGAAAGGGAGCTGAGAACCCCGTTGCAGACAACTTGTCTAGGTTAGAGAATGTTCTTGATGACCCACTACCTATTGATGATAGCTTTCCTGATAAACAATTAGCTGTCATAAATGCTTCTCGTACCTCTCCATAGTATGCTGATTATGCTAATTACATTGTTGCTAAATTTATACCACCTAGTTTCACATACCAACAAAAGAAAAAGTTATTCTATGATTTAAGACATTACTTCTGGGATGACCCACATCTTTATAAATGAGTAGATGGTGTTATTACACGTTGTGTACCCGAGCATGAACAGGAACAGATCCTACGCAAGTGTCACTCCGAGGCTTATGGAGGACACCATGCTGGAGACAGAACTACACATAAGGTATTGCAATCCGGTTTTTATTGGCCTACTCTCTTCAAGGATGCCCGTAAGTTTGTCTTGTCTTGTGATGAATGTCAAAGAATTGGTAATATTAGTAGACGTCAAGAAATGCCTATGAACTATTCACTTATTATTGAACCATTTGATGTTTGGGGCTTTGATTATATGGGACCTTTTTCTTCCTCTAATGGGTATACTCATATTTTAGTTGTTGTTGATTACGTTACTAAGTGGGTAGAAGCTATTCCAACTAGTAGTGTTGATCATAACACCTTTATTAAGATGCTTAAAGAAGTTATTTTTCCGAGGTTTGGAGTCCCTAGATACTTAATGATTGATGGTGGTTCACATTTTATTCATGGTGCTTTTCGTAAAATGCTTGCTAAGTATGATGTTAATCATAGAATTGCACCTCCATATCATCCACAGTATAGTGGTCAAGTAGAACTTAGCAATAGAGAGCTTAAATTAATTTTGCAAAAGACTATTAATAGATCTAGAAAGAATTGGTCCAAAAAACTTGATGATGCATTATGGGCTTATAGAACTGCATACAAAAATCCTATGGGTATGTCTCCATATAAAATGGTTTATGGTAAAACATGTCACTTACCTCTTGAACTAGATGTTTTTTGAAATTCACAATTTTTTGATTTGATGTTTTTTAAATGCATGATCATATTTTGAATCAGAAAACGTTTTATGCATCAACAAACTATTTTGCAAGTTACGAATAGTTTTTCGAATTTTTAGGATATTTTCAATTCATGAATATTTTTGACTTGACCAAAGTTTATTTAATTTCATTAACATTAAAAAAATCATGAACATTTTTTGATTCCGAACATTTGTTTTCAAAATGGCGAACATTTTTTGATTACGCGAACATTTTTTGAAATCCACAAACATTTACGAATTGCTAAACAATTTATCTCAAAATTCTCATTTTCTTAATTTTTGGAACTTTTTTTGAATTCCCATATTATTTAATGTAGAAAAAGCGAAGATGGAAAAGCAAAACGAAATTTAAAAAATAGGCTGCCAAGACATGGGCTGGCCCAAACTGCGTGTTGTGTCTTCTCCTAGCGCACAGAGCGCAGTTTAGACTGTTCCTATTACATGGGCCGGGCAGGGATTCCGCTGTGTGAAATATTTTTTTTTCACTTATAGGTGACACTGGTGGATAATATTTTGCAAATTTGAGTGCGATTTCGGTGATGTACCGCCAGAAGCAATAGCTCCTTTATTATTAGGGGTATAGATATATAAATTGATTTCATGTGCACATAAGTTAGAGCAACTCTAACGCCTCTCTTGAAAAACCTTGTACTCCCTCCGTTCCTAACTATAAGTCCTTTCAAAGATTTCAATATGAACTATATACGGAGCAAGATAAGTGAATCTACACTCTAAAAATGTTTATATACATTTATATGTAGTCCGTATTAAAATCTCTAAAAAGTGTTATATTTAGAAACAGAAGGAGTATAAAACTGGTTTTACGAGATGTTTGTAAATAAATAACAGTGCAAGTTTTCTGGGAGCTACTTTTGTCAGATTCTGTAAACTTATTTCATTCTTCTATTTTTCATTAAACAAAAATGCAAATTACACATGCATATGCCTAAATATCATCGTAATAACTAAAACAATGGTAGACCGGACTGCACAACATCATTCCCGAGGGATAGCTATGTAGGCTCGTGGGGCTGAGCACCCCCATGTTTGTTCTGCTCCTAGTTAACTTCTGTGCCTTCTTGCGGACATGGCTTAGTGAGCTCTTGTAACCCCATGTTGTAAAACTCTTCTCCTATCAATGCAGAGATACACATCCTCTGCGTATTCGCCAAAAAAGATCAAACTCACGTATAGTTGATAATAATTCAAACATAATAAATCCGAAGTAGGCTTAATCAAATGGTTCAAACATGAAGATGAAACATGCGATATATGGTTCATGAAAAGAAGGACATAAACAATAGAAAATGATAAATATGAAGATCAGTCGTAGATCATCACGATTGACTTCCACCACCGTTGCTAGTCCCAAAACCCTGTCCACATCCAGCTTTGATGCTAAAATTTGTGAGTTCATGATCTGTAGATATTGCATCGCTTCTGGGTCAAGTCCGCAACATGATCTTGTACTCTTGCTCCATCTTTTTTGTCTGCACTTCCTCTTGAAAGGCTCTCAGTTTCTCTTCTTCGATTGTCACTTTGGGCTCCTCCATTACCTTCAGCTCTGTCCCATCTCATGGCCTTCTCCAATTTCGGCGAAAGGATGCTGGCTATCGCACATGTCGGTGAAAGGGAATATAATTGTTGTTGATGACCTAAGTAGGAGCAAAGAGCCGTGCAGCATACTCTAGTTTTCCACTTGAGTACTAGTACGACGGAGAAGTGTGAAACACGGCAGCCCGGTGAACTAGCATGCAATATGGCGATAAAAAATAATGTATACTACAGTCCAGCCTTTAGCATGTAAAAATACGCCACCACTTCCTCCTCTACCCGTCTATCCATATATCTTCCACAATACACTTGAACACACCTGCATCGTCTTCATTCTTTCGTTTATTTTTCTCTCCTCTCCTTCCAGGTGGCCTTTTTGCTTGGATGACGGGAGTAGTAGGGGTGGCGTGCATGCTGCCTTTAGATCGGCGACGACGGCGTGGAGGGCATGATGGTCTCGTCGGCGGCACCTCCGGTCAGATCTGTTCTGACTGGTGCAGCCGGCGGTGGTGGTCATCTCTTCCGTCAGAGGTGGTCGGCCTGAGGCTGGGTGTTCGGATCTCGGGATCCATCATCTAGCACCAGCTGCGAGTCGGGGAGACGTAGTTGCTGGTGAAAACCGAGCCAACGGCGGGCTATGGCGGCGTTCCACGTCGTTACCTTGATGAAGGCATTGTCATGTGACTACCGTCGACCCACTCGTATTGCTCCGAGGGAAACCCTAGGATCTGGTGTTCCAGACCGGACGACGGCGGCACCGCGGTGTCGTTTCTCTCTTGGGAGCATCGTTTTGTGGAGCAGGCTGGAAGTCAGAGGCAGGAGGTGGAGCGGCTTCGTCTTGCACGGAGCTTCGGTGGAGATGTCAAGTCATGCCTGACCGACAGGTGCTACGCTTGGTCATGCCTGGTTGGCAGGTGCTACGCACGACAGATCCTCCAAGGTGGTACTTGGCAGCATGGCGCTGAGGTGTATCAGTGGAGACCGCGACGTGTTCAGCTGTTTGCGCGTAGGGAGAAGGTGCCGTTTGGCGCCGTGGTGGTGTCGACGATAGCTGGACCGAGCAAGGTTGATGCATCAGTACAATTCTGAAGATGAAGCGGTGGCAGTTGGCGGCGGCGGCCTCTGAGAGCACGCCGGACCAGTGTGTGCCAGACCCGGCAAGTGGCTAGGTTGGAGTCTCAGCTCTTAGATGTTAGGCTTGGCTGCGATGTCTGTTTGGTATTAGGCTCAGGCTATCTGCGCCCCTTCATCAACTGGATAGGTGTAGGGACGGTTTGTTGCTTAGACGGCAGCTTTAGTTTTACTGTTGCATGACTTTGTAAGGTCTTATGAGAATAATTAATAAAGTGGTCGTATGCATCGCTCAGATGCAGAGGCCGGGGTTATCCTCCTTTTCTAAAAAAACAAATAAGCACTATAACAAATCACGTGTACAATGATCGTGTGAAGTACACAATATATTTACCTATCAAATCATCATCGTAGACATCGTTGGCGTCCGACCAAGTAATCATCCTTGTTTGTGTAGGGCGATGGCATGTTTGTGTACGTCACCGCACATATTTGCGGCGAAGACGATGACAACATGATGTGAAGTACACAATATATTTGCCTATCAAATCACCATCGTAGACATTGTTGGCGTTGGACCAAGTAATCATCCTCGTTTGTGTAGGGCGATGGCATGTTTTTGTACGTCACCGTACATATTTGCGGCGAAGACAATGACAACATGATGTGAAGTACACAATATATTTACCTATCAAATCATCATCGTAGACATCGTTGGCGTTCGACCAAATAATCATCCTCATTTGTGTAGGGCGATGGCATGTTTGTGTACGTCACCGTATATATTTGTGGCGAATACGATGACAACATGAAGGGGAGCTGGCCGATACAACACCGTTCTTCGTCTTTCTCAGAGCATGAGGCTTCTTCGGCGTGGTCGAAGATACGTGGCGGGAGACGGCAGGGGGGCGATCTTGATCGATGACTGCCACAGACTTGCGGCTCCTCTTGGCTGCGCCCTCTTGCCCGACAACAACGGCGGCCAGCGATGGAAGCAGCGGGGGCCGCATTGGCACTTGGAGGCGGAGGAAAGGAGGCCGTGGCGGCGTCTGACACTCATGCGGCAGCAGCGGTGATCTATCAGGAAGACACTATTCTTTTTCGCAATGGTACCTTTCAGTTATTTGAGAAGGGCCCGTTCATAGAAGCATCGATGTTAGAAGGCATGACTAGGTACTTTTCAATTCAGAATTCATTGAGAACTTTTAGTATATCTATAACTTCTTGACGGATAAGATTAGGGCAACTCTTGCTTAAGAAAATAGAAGATTAGTTTGGTGTGGGTGCGTTGTTCGGAACCTGGTATAAAGAGTAATAACAACTCCAACCGGGCGATTGAAACAGAGGCACCCTTTGTCCGTATTTTGTTTGTTTGGGTCGGCCCAGCGGACATTCATATCCGCTTTCGCTTTGGGACGGCGCTTGCGTCCAATGCTGGCCCGACACATTTTAAGGTCGTGGATGAAAAAGTCAATAACACAAATATTGTGAAATTAAAAATGTAATTAAATATAAATGCTGACCACAAAGGCTGACAAGAGTCCACGCATCCACATTTTACATTAATTAAAAACATTTAATAAAACTAAAAACGAGGAAGAGGCGCACTGCCTTAGGAGTCCTCGTTGTCGGTGTCGGGGCCGGTGAGGTTGACGAGCATCGGCACCGGCCAGCCCAGGGGAACACCGTCTTGCAGGCTGTGGGGACGTCCTGCAGTGCAGGCGTGACCGCCGCTGGCTGGGCTGCACGGGCCCGACGCTCCTCTCCTCCGCCTCGCGTCGCTTCTCCCGCGTGTCATGCTCCCACTGCTCAAGGCGCTCGCCCTCGCAATGCTCTTCCATCAGCCAGCGCTTTCGCCACTGCTCGAGGTAGATCTTCTCCTGCGTCGTCGTCGCCCAAAACCAGAAGGGTGGCGCGCTGACCCACTCGCGCACCTCTCCTTGCCAGGTGTATCGGTGGGGCGTCAGCAGATCCGGTGAAGGCACCGGCTTGGGATTGATGGGGGACGACAGCATCAACGGCGGCACGACGCAGTTGCCAGAAGCGGAGAGTGCGATGGCGTCCGACAAGGCGCGCCTGGTACGTCGCCTCCTCCTCCTCCGTCGCCTTGCGCCGCTCGTCCTCTTTGCTTTCTTGCATGGCAGCCGCCAGCCCTGCATGGTAGGGGGCCTGCTCCCCCTGGTCCTCGTCGCGCACGAATGGGGGCGGCGGGGTGCCAGCCCACACGTGCTGGACGTCGTGCCGTCGCTGCTCCTCGTGCTCGAGGGCGAATCAGACCTCCCAATCGGGAGAGTCTGTTGCGTAGGCGGGGTTGAGGCGCTGCTTCGGCATCACCAGATGGCGCCAACGATGCACCTCCTCCACGTGCGCCCGCGCCATCCGCGGCACCGCCTGCATTGGGATCCTATCTGGAGGGTAACGTTGGGGTACGGGAGGGGAATGCGGTGCTCCCAATGCCACCTCACCTGGTGCACTGGGACGCTTATCCGCTGCCTCATCGGGCAGGCAGATGACGGAGGCAGGGGGAGCGCGCGCAAAGAGGACGAGGCAGGGGCCTTGCCCTTGTTCTTGCTGGCGAAGAAGCCCATCGTGGTGCGAGCTAGGCTAGGGTTTTCGCCATCGAGGGAGCAGCAGGGTGGCTAGACTCGCTGTCGCAAACGCGTGGGCCCACGCATCATTAATAAAGACGTGAGAGGTAGTTGACCGGCTGCCTTGTAGGGACGAGGCGGACACCGGGCGGCCGCGCGGCGCGTCCGCGCTGATACGTCTCCAACGTATCTATAATTTTTGATTGCTCCATGCTATATTACCTACTGTTTTGGACTATATTGGGCTTTATTTTCCACTTTTATATTATTTTGGGACTAACCTATTAACCGGAGGCCCAGCCCAGAATTGCTGTTTTTTTTGCCTATTTCAGTGTTTCGGAGAAACAAAATATCAAACGGAGTCCAAACGGAATGAAACCTTCGGGAACGTGATTTTCTCATCAGATAAGACCCAGGAGACTTGGACCCTCCGTCAAGAAAGCCACAAGGCGGTCACGAGGGTGGAGGGCACCCCCCCTAGGGCGCGTCCCCTGCCTCATGGGCCCCTCGAAGCTCCACCGACGTACTCATTCCTCCTATATATACCTATGTACCCCCAAACGATCAGATACGGAGCCAAAAACCTAATTCCACCGCCGCAACTTTCTGTATCCACGAGATTCCATCTTGGGGCCTGTTCCGGAGCTCCGCCGGAGGGGGCGTCGATCACGGAGGGCTTCTACATCATCATCCAAGCCCCTCCGATGAAGTGTGAGTAGTTTACTTCAGACCTACGGGTCCATAGTTAGTAGCTAGATGGCTTCTTATCTCTTTTTGGATCTCAATACAATGTTCTCCCACTCTCTCGTGGAGATCTATTCGATGTAATCTTCTTTTTGCGGTGTGTTTGTTGAGACCGATGAATTGTGGGTTTACGATCCAGTCTATCTATGAATAATATTTGAATCTTCTCTGATTTCTTTTATGTATGATTGGTTATCTTTGCAAGTCTCTTCGAATTATCAGTTTGGTTTGGCCTACTAGATTAGTTTTTCTTGCCATGGGAGAAGTGCTTAGCTTTGAGTTCGATCTTGCGGTGTCCTTTCCGAGTGACAGAAGGGGCAGCAAGGCACGTATTGTATTGTTGCCATCGAGGATAACAAGATGGGGTTTTTATCATATTGCATGAAACTATCCCTCTACATCATGTCTTCTTGCTTAAGGCGTTACTCTGTTTTTAACTTAATACTCTAGATGCATGCTGGATAGCGGTCGATGAGTGGAGTAATAGTAGTAGATCCAGGCAGGAGTCGGTCTACTTTTCTCGGACGTGATGCCTATATACATGCTCATACCTAGATATTCTCATAACTATGCTCAATTCTGTCAATTGCTCAACAGTAATTTGTTCACCCACCGTAGAATACTTATGACTCTTGAGAGAAGCCACTAGTGAAACCTATGGCCCCCGGGTCTCTTTCTCATCATATCAATCTCCATCACTTTATTATTGCTTTGCTTTTTTACTTTGCCTTTTACTTTTCACTTTGCATCTCTATACCAAAAATATTATTTATCATCTCTATCAGATCTCACTTTCGTAAGTGACCGTGAAGGGATTGACAACCCCTAAGCGCGTTGCTTGCGTTGAGCTATTGTTTTGTGTAGGTACGAGGGACTCGCGCGTAGCCTCCTACTGGATTGATACCTTGGTTCTCAAAAACTGAGGGAAATACTTATGCTACTTTGCTGCATCATCCTCTCCTCTTCGGGGAAATCCAACGCAGTGCTCAAGAGGTAGCAAGAAGAATTTCTGGCGCCGTTGCCGGGGAGTCTGCGCAAAAGTCAACATACCAAGTACCCATCACAATCCCAATCTCCCGCATTACATTATTTGCCATTTGCCTCTCGTTTTCCTCTCCCCCACTTCACCCTTGCCGTTTTATTCGCCCTCTCTCTCCATCCCCCCTCTCTATTTGCCTCTTTTGCCCGTTTGCTTTTTGTTTGCTCGCTTGTCATGGCTAGTCTCATATCTTCTCCGTTGTCTCCCGAGAATGATGTTCTAAATTTTAAACAAAGGGAGGGAGAAAATCTAAAAGATGCTTGGTATAGAATTTGCAATGCTCAAAATAGATCTACCAGGAAGCAATCTACTTCAGTTCTTCTCCGCAATTTTTATGCTAGTCCTTGGTATAGATATATCCTTGATACCATTACCGGAGGGAATTTCTTGGCTAGCCATACTTTTCATTCTTATAAGCTATGTTAGATTTATTTGGCTCACCACCTCTTTTGGTTAATGGAACTATGTTAACTTTGGAGCATGTTATGCAAAGACTCGAAATTATTGAAAATAAAGTTGCTACCATTGAATTAATTGAAAATCTAGATAAAAATATCCACAATCAAATTACCCAATATGGATCTAAGGTAGGAATGACTTTGAAAAATATTAAGGAAAAGGAACCCATAGTTAATGAGAAAATAAATCTAGATTCCACTAGAATCGATAAACTTGAGGGTATCATTACGAACTTGGGAACCACTTTTTCTTCCATAAAGAATACTCCAAGTCCTCCTGCTAAAATTGCCAAGCTTATGTATGTTCCTAAAAATAAGGGTGAATCATCTAGTAAGGAAACTGCGGATCTTAAATCTATAAGTCACTACTGGAAAACAGGTTACTAATGGCGCACCTATTTTGGTTACTAATGGCGCACATTAGGTGCGCCATTACTAGCACGCCATTAGTAAGTTTTAGTAATGGCGCACATTTGGTGCGCCATTACTATCCCAGACAGTAATGGCGCACCTAATAGTGCGCCATTACTAACCCTTAGGTGCCCCACTAGTAATAAAGCCAAGTGCGCCACTAGTAACCTTAGAGGTGCGCCACTAGCTAAAAAGCTAGGTGCGCCACCAATAAATGCTGAAATGCGCCACTAATAGTATTTTTGGAAAACAAAAAAAATACAAATTTACAAAAAACAACCTATAAGGAAAAATAATTTAAAAACAAAAAATGAAATAGAACCATAATTTTTATTATAGCAAGAATATTACCATGTCTTTACAAGTATCCAATAAAAAGAAAATTGCACAGAAATAAAACAAAATCCTATAACTAATCTTCTACTCCCTCCGTCCAAGAATACCTCTCGCAAGGGGAGGAAATTTTGAACTGAAGTGCATTTTACATTACAACCCGTCATATTTCAAATCAAAATCAATCGAGTCCACGTCCGATCGGCAGCAGCGCCTCGTCCTGGCATCGAGGAGAGCCAGAACTCATCTCTTCGGTAGCTCGTCACCACCCTCCCGGCAGCCTCCGACATCACGTACCCACCCTCCCGGTGTCGATCAACTGCTTTGAGGTAGCAGATTCCTCCTCTGTGTCTGCTCCTGCAATTAACACTTTGAATGCAATTAACAATTTGAATGTTAACATGGGGCAAAGACAAGATGGATCAGTATATAACAATGGAGTACATGCACAATTAGATGTTCAAGCTGTTTAATGTCACTCCCATCATCACAATTTCATCTCAGGAAATGGAGTAGAATAGATTTAATTGGATGTTTGAATGATATGGTTACTTACAAGTGTCAGGGCTATTACGGTCAGTTAAGTAATTGCACCAGATTAAAGAGGAGCCAAAGAATTTACAAGTGGTCTAGTGCATATGCAAGTGCAAGTTACTCAGTTAAAATTCAGTACTCCATTGCCCAAAATAATTTAGTTAAAATTTTGTTAAAAGATCACTGAATTAACCAAGTACTCCAGGTCAGGTCCAGTTACTCAATGCATAATTTCTAAACCTATCATCAATGGAAGGTCACCAATTTTAATTGAGCAGTAGCTAATTGAGCAAACACACTGAGCTTATGCATAACACATTAGCTGCAGCGGTGATTATTTCACAGGGATAAACCTCCAAATATAACCACTATACCACACTATATAAATTGTGAATCAAGGAACTGCTGCAATTGACATGAGAAGATCAACAATATATGCTCACCTCCAGGAACAAAGTCAGCTCCATATATATGCTAGCTCCAGGGTAAATATGCCACAATATCACACCTTGTGAAAAGAGCATCTTATTAAACAGTCGGTCACAAACATTCTAATTTCTTAACATAATTACAGTAAATTACTTACTTGCGGTATACACAGGGGATAATTATCATATTAGTTACCTTGTTTGAGGTAAATTAATTGCTAAAGTTAACATAAAAATGTAAATTAGATGAACTATAAACTGTTCAAGGAAAGAGAAAGTGCAAACCAAATAACAAACAAAAATAGCAAGATTAGCCTCTTGTTTACCATTAAGTTTGGACTTTGGACAAAACGTGTTTTGATTGATCATACAGTAGATTTACGGGGCATCTCGTTGAAGGACGGGTCCTTGGCGATCTGCTCCGCCATCTCCTTGATGCTCGGGTCCTGCGCCCACGCCACAACAAAATCCACGATTCAAGTTAATTTTCACACAAATTCCCATGAAATCGAAACAAATTCACAGGAAATTCGAGCTTGTATAAATAAATCTTCCCAAGAACTCAACTTTGACAATGGAGAGAACAGAGCAGAGTATTTCTAGTTTTGCAGAAACTGTAAAATGCTTCAGTAGAGCTTGGTTACATTGAGCAAGTTCGAATATGTTAAAATGGACGCGAATATCTTTAGTGAAACCCAACCAAATTAACAACCGATTCAAACCTGTAGTATATGTAAAATCCTCCAAGAACTCGCGTTTGGAAATGAACAAAACAAAACAGAGTATGAAACTGTAAACGCTTCATTCAGAGAATTCAGTATAAGCTCTTGGTTACATTCAGCAAGTTCATCATGGTGGAGAAGTCGAAGGGGCTGGCCGGAGCAGCCGCCCTGCGCGCGGGCTGCCGCCTCTGCTCCTCCGCCGCAAGTTACAGTCATACACATTAAACTGATATTAAGTTATATTACCTCTCAATGAGTGTAACTGTGAACTACTGAACCCCATTTAGATCAGTAATGCATTTTATTCTATCGTCTACCTACCACAGTTTGATATTAACCAATCATAACAATATCTATATGACATGGCTAAACAAATTGACGATCCCAAAAAATGCTCGAGAAACTCTGAGCGTACTCATTGACAGGGAGCAAAGTATTACATCATATACCTGTATATCCTGGAGACATTAGCACAGCGCCACCCAAAGTCTTGTATAACAGTCTCAAGTTCAGAATTGCTCATATACCCACGAATCATTTCTTCCCTAAATTTGTTGGAAAAACCATTGCGGGGCATGTTTCAACAAATATTCCCTCGCAAGAAGAACATGAATAGAAAGTGAAAGCTCTGATTACGAAGCATACGTGATCTCAGGCTTATCCTGAAGAAGAGTACGCGAAAACGACCCATGTTTTTCATCGATGATACCTGGTTAACAATAGCAGATTATTACTTGGGTGAACACCATATGCTAGAAATTGCATGTGAAGTTTATGAAGAATGAATAGACGACCAAATCGATGCTGATTTTTTTCCTATTCTTATTTTTTCAAGGAGCTGAATTAATCTATGGCAGGAAAGTGGCAGATCGATATGCGGCCGTGACTGATAAAGCGGGTTTGGGGAAACAGAGAAGATATTCATTTGGTAACATTAATTGCGGGAGCTGAATTAACATGTGGCTAGCAAGTGGCAAATGGATGCATAGTCTTGACTGATAGAGCAAGTTTGGCGACAGACAGAGAGAAGATATGTGCCATTTCAGGAATCTAGGTTTACGAATTAGTGTAGGAGTCACTCCAAATCATGCATCCGGAGAGCTCTTGCTCTTCATCACTGCCACTGCCAGTGCACTGACAGTCTGTCTTAACACCAGTCCCAGTCCGTGAATAACAGCGGCATAATCCACGAATTCAAGCCAACTAACGGATCCGCGTCCTATCGAGCTAGCCACATGTACGATATCGGTCGTCGGTCCAGCAAGTGCGGCGTGCGTCGCTGCGCGCAAGGCCCCGGGAACGGAATCCAGAGGACGGACACGGAGGGTGTGAGAGCGGAGAGAACCTGAGGGAGACGGGTCGAGGCCGCCTCTCGCGGCGGCCGGGATGGGGAGCGAGGTGAAGGCGCGGAGGAGGAGGAGGAGGAGGAGCGGGGGCGGAGCAGGGCGAGGCCGCCGTTGCTGCGGGAGATGGCGGCTGGATCCACGCCGATACGGGGCGGGGGAGGCCACCATGTATGGTGGTGGAGGGGGTGGCACCTGTGAAGCTCGTGGGGCGGATCTGGCCGGTTCCCGGCGAGTGGAGACGGTGGCGGCTCCACCACTCCCAAATCCAGCGCCGACGCTGCCTTCCGATCCGTCGCCGCTGAGCTCGGGCTCCTTGGCTGCGACTGCCGCGAGGAGGCGCGAAGGGGACCAAAGAGAGAGGAGGGCAAGGGCCATCGCGCAGTAAGAGGAGGGAGCACTGGGAGGCGGCATGGATCGGGGCCGGGGCGAGGCCGAGAGACGTGTGTGTGTGTGTGTTTGTGCGTGGGGTGAGGAAGAAGAGGACAGGGTTTCGTGCGAGAGAGAGAGGAGAGAGATGGTGGGCGGTCAGGCTGCGGCACTTACCTACAAAACCACAATGGCGCACCGCAGGAAACGTGCGCCATTAGTATCAAAAATAGCAATGGCGCATCAGGGAAAAGTGCGCCATTACTATGCTCAGAAGTGGGTCAAAGCTTGGTCAAACATAGTAATGGCGCACTGTTTACTAGGTGCGCCATTACTATTTTAGATACTAATGGCGCACTATGTATAGGTGCGCCATTACTATATAGTAGTGGCGCACCGCATGTATAATGCGCCATTAGTGTCTATATCATCTATAGCCTGTTTTCTAGTAGTGAGTATTCATCCCCATCTTTTTGCTATCATTAATGAACCAATTGCTACAAATGAAATTTTCGATCTTGTGCCTAAGAGTTTGATAATCACTAGAAAGAAAGAAATTCCTAAGGGAGATAGATGCCTCATTGAAGAATTGCCTACCAAAGATGGCAATACCTAGATCTATTCTTGCTTGTTATGCCTAGCTAGGGGCGTTAAACGATAGCGCTTGTTGGGAGGCAACCCAATTTTATTTTTATTCCTTGCTTTTTGCTCCTGTTTAGTAATAAATAAATTATTTAGACTCTGTTTTGGTTCTGTTTTTTTGTGTTTAATTAGTGTTTGTGCCAAGTAGAACCGTTGGGAAGACTTGGGGAAAGTCTTGTTGAACTTGCTGTAAAAAACAGAAACTTTAGCGCTCACAAGAACTGTTGTCATTTTTATTTGGAGAGTGCTATTTAGTTAATTCTCTTTGCAGATGATTAATAGATAAATTCCTCACGTATAGCAATTTATTTTATAATTTTTGGGGTTCCATATCTTGCGTTAGCTACATATTACTACAGACTGTTTAGTTTTTGACAGATTCTGTTTTTCGTGTGTTGTTTGCTTATTTTGATGAATCTATGGCTAGTAAAATAGTTTATAAACCATAGAGAAGTTGGAATACAGTAGGTTTAACACCAATATAAAGAAATAATAAGTTCATTACAGTAACTTGAAGTGGTCTTTTGTTTTCTTTCGCTAACGGAGCTCATGAGATTTTCTACTTTAAGTTTTGTGTTGTGAAGTTTTCAAGTTTTGGGTAAAGATTTGATGGATTATGGAACAAGGAGTGGCAAGATCCTAAGCTTGGGGATGCCCATGGCACCCCCAAGATAATCCAAGGACACCAAAAAGTCAAAGCTTGGGGATGCCCCGGAAGGCATCCCCTCTTTCATCTACTTCTATCAGTAACTTTACTTGGAGCTATATTTTTATTCACCACATGATATGTGTTTTGCCTGGAGCGTATTTTATGATTTGAGTCTTTGCTTGTTAGTCTACCACAATCATCCTTGCTGTACACACCTTTTGTGAGAGCCATACATAATTTGGAATTTGATAGAATACTCTATGTGCTTCACTTATATCTTTTGAGCTCTATAATTTTACTCTAGTGCTTCACTTATATCTTTTGAGTTTTATAGTTTTGCTCTAGTGCTTCACTTGTATCTTTTAGAGCACGGTGGTGGATTTGTTTTATAGAAACTATTGATCTCTGATGCTTCACTTAGATTATTTTGAGAGTCTTAATAGCATTGTAATTTGCTTAATAATAATATGCTTGGTATTCAAGATTTGGAAAAATTTCTTTTGAGTGCGTTGAATACTAAGAAAAAAAAATTGATGCTTGATAATTGTTTTGAGATATGAGGATGGTGATATTAGAGTCATGCTAGTTGAGTAGTTGTGAATTTGAGAAATGCTTGTGTTAAAGTTTGTGATTCCCGTAGCATGCACGTATGGTGAACCGTTATGTGATGAAGTCGGAGCATGATTTATTTATTAACTGTCTTCCTTATGAGTGGTGGTCGGGGACGAGCGATGGTCTTTTCCTACCAATCTATCCCCCTAGGAGCATGCGCGTAATACTTTGCTTTGATAACTTCTAGATTTTTGCAATAAGTATATGAGTTCTTTTTGACTAATGTTGAGTCCATGGATTATACGCACTTTCCTTCCTTCCACCATTGCTAGCCTCTCTAATACCGCGCACTTTTCGCTGGTATCATACACCCACCAAATACCTTCCTCAAAACAGCCACCATACCTACCTATCATGGCATTTCCATAGCCATTCCGAGATATATTGCCATGCAACTTTCCACCGTTCCGTTCATTATGACACGCTCCATCATTGTCATCTTGCTAGCATGATCATGTAGTTGACATCGTATTTGTGGCAAAGCCACCGTTCATAATTCTTTCATACATGTCACTCTTGATTCATTGCATATCCCGGTACACCGCCGGAGGCATTCATATAGAGTCATATTTTGTTGTAAGTATTGAGTTGTAAGAAAAATAAAAAGTGTGATGATCATCATTTTTAGAGCATTTGCCCCAAGTGAGGAAAGGATGATGGAGACTATGATTCCCCCACAAGTCGGGATGAGACTCCGGACGAAAATAAAGAGGCCATAAAAAAGAGAAGGCCCAAACAAAAAAATTGAGAGAAAAAGAGAGAAGGGCCAATGTTACTATCCTTTTACCACACTTGTGCTTCAAAGTACAACAATGATCTTCATGATAGAGAGTCTCTCATTCTGTCACTTTCATATACTAGTGGGAATTTTTCATTATAGAACTTGGCTTGTATACTCCAATGATGGGCTTCCTCAAAATGCCCTAGGTCTTCGTGAGCAAGCGAGTTGGATGCACACCCACTTAGTTTCTTTTGTTGAGCTTTCATATACTTATAACTCTAGTGCATCCGTTGCATGGCAATCCGTACTCACTCACATTGATATCTATTGATGGGCATCTCCATAGCTCGTTGATACGCCTAGTTGATGTGAGACTATCTTCCCCTCTTTTTGTCTTCTCCACAACCACCATTCTATTCCATATATAGTGCTATATCCATGGCTCACGCTCATGTATTGCGTGAAGATCGAAAAAGTTTTGAAAATGTCAAAAGTATGAAACAATTGCTTGGCTTGTCATCGGGGTTGTGCATGATTTAATTACTTTGTGTGGTGAAGATAGAGCATAGCCAGACTATATGATTTTGTAGGGATAGCTTTCTTTGACCATGTTATTTTGAGAAGACATAATTGCTTTGTTAGTATGCTTGAAGTATTATTATTTTTATGTCAACATGAACTTTTGTCTTGAATCTTTTGGATCTGAATATTCATACCACAATTAAGAAGATTTACATTGAAATTATGCCAAGTAGCACTTCGCATCAAAAATTCTGTTATTATCATTTACCTACTCGAGGACGAGCAGGAATTAAGCTTGGAGATGCTTGATACGTCTCCAACGTATCTATAATTTTTGATTGCTCCATACTATATTACCTACTGTTTTGGACTACATTGGGCTTTATTTTACACTTTTATATTATTTTGGGACTAACCTATTAACCGGAGGCCCAGCCCAGAATTGTTGTTGTTTTTGCCTATTTCAGTGTTTTGGAGAAACAGAATATCAAACGGAGTCCAAACGGAATGAAACCTTCGGGTTTTTATCATCAGATAAGACCCAGGAGACTTGGACCCTCCGTCAAGAAAGCCACGAGGCGGTCACGAGGGTGGAGGGCGCCCCCCCTATGGCGCCCCCCTGCCTCGTGGGCCCCTCGAAGCTCCACCGACGTAGTCCTTCCTCCTATATATACCTACGTACCCCCAAACGATCAGATACGGAGCCAAAAACCTAATTGCACCGCCGCAACTTTCTGTATCCATGAGATCCCATCTTGGGGCCTGTTCCGGAGCTCCGCCGGAGGGGGCATCGATCACGGAGGGCTTCTACATCATCATCCAAGCCCCTCCGATGAAGTGTGAGTAGTTTACTTCAGACCTACGGGTCCATAGTTAGTAGCTAGATGGCTTCTTCTCTCTTTTTAATACAATGTTCTCCCCCTCTCTCGTGGAGATCTATCGATGTAATCTTCTTTTTGCAGTGTGTTTGTTGAGACCGATGAATTGTGGGTTTATGATCTAGTTTATCTATGAATAATATTTCAATCTTCTTTGATTTCTTTTATGTATGATTGGTTATCTTTGCAGGTCTCTTCGAATTATCAGTTTTGGTTTGGCCTACTAGATTGGTTTTTCTTGCCATGGGAGAAGTGCTTAGCTTTGGGTTCGATCTTGCGGTATCCTTTCCCAGTGACATAAGGGGCAGCAAGGCACGTATTGTATTGTTGCCATCGAGGACAACAAGATGGTTTTTTTATCATATTGCATGAAACTATCCCTCTACATCATGTCATCTTGCTTAAGGCATTACTCTGTTTTTAACTTATAGATGCATGCTGGATAGCGGTCGATGAGTGGAGTAATAGTAGTAGATGCAGGCAGGAGTCGGTCTACTTGTCTCGGACGTGATGCCTATATACATGATCATAACTAGATATTCTCATAACTATGCTCCATTCTGTCAATTGCTCAACAGTAATTTGTTCACCCACCGTAGAATACTTATGACTCTTGAGAGAAGCCACTAGTGAAACCAATGACCCCCGGGTCTCTTTCTCATCATATCAATCTCCATCACTTTATTATTGCTTTGCTTTTTTACTTTGCCTTTTACTTTTCACTTTGCATCTCTATACCAAAAATACCAAAAATATTATTTATCATCTCTATCAGATCTCACTTTTGTAAGTGACCGTGAAGGGATTGACAACCCCTAAGCGCGTTGGTTGTGTTGAGCTATTGTTTTTGTGTAGGTACGAGGGACTCACACGTAGCCTCCTACTGGATTGATACCTTGGTTCTAAAAAACTGAGGGAAATACTTATGCTACTTTGCTGCATCATCCTCTCCTCTTCAGGGAAATCCAATGTAGTGCTCAAGAGGTAGCACGCGCCGGCGCATTTGAGGCCAAAATTTGAGTTGGAAATGGGTCTGCGCGGACGCAAAGCAGACTTGTTTTGTGAATAGGTCGGCTTGTTGGGCCAGCATTTTGTCCGCGGCGACCAAAACGGACGTGGGCGGACGGAATGGGTCACCGGCCGGTTGGAGTTGCCAGCAATTTTTTTTGAGTTGAGTTTTGCCTGAGATATCTTTCTTTTTCTTTTTGAGGAACTTTTTTTTAAAGAAAATGTTTGGCTTCAGACGACTGATTTCTCGAAAGAAATCCGCCGCGTCGGCTAGGTGCCATGTGTCCTGGTGTGGACTACACACCGCTTGAGCCGCTCGCCTCCAACCTTATCTATCCGTTATGTCTCCTACCTTTCTCCTTCATCTATATCTACCCCAATTACTCAAGGCATATCTCGATGGGCGCAGATAAAGGGGATATGAGGGGCACCTTGGTGCTTCAGGGGACGCCCGCACTGCTGCGATGGAGGCGTTGGGGACGGGGACGGGGCCGGAGCCTTGAGTGTCGTTGCCATAGCCCACATGCTTCATGGGTAAATCCTTGGATACATCGGGCGAGCTGCTCACTAGTATTGCAACATAACCACTGTTGCAGAAACTTAGTCAGTGTTGTAGAAACATAGTTGCTTCAAAAACATCCCTCGTGCTTTAGCAAGAACGACGGAGCTGCAAGATAGAGGTAACCGATGTGCGAGCTGTTTCTGAATCATGGCCTATGTTGCAGAAGTCCATGAGACTACGAAAAAAAATCCACAACACAATCTTTGTTGCAAATGTTTCAACAACAACCTTGAGTAATTGGGGTAGATATAGATGAAGGAGAAAGGTAGGAGATGGAACGGATAGATAAGGTTGGAGGCGAGCGGCTCAAGCGGTGCATAGTCCACACCAGGACACATGGCACCTAGCCGACACGGCGGATTTCTTTCGAGAAATCAGCCGGCTGAAGCCAAGCATTTGCTTTAAAAAAAGTTTCTCAAAAAGAAAAAGAAAGACATCTCAAGCAAAAATCAACTCGAAAATAAAAATTTGCTGGCAACTTCAACCGGCCGGCGACCCATTTCGTCCACCCACGTCCGTTTTGGTCGCCGCGGACAAAAATGCTGGTTATGTTGCAATAAAGATTGTGTTGTGGATTTTTTTCGTAGTCTCATGGACTTCTGCAACATAGGCCATGTTTCAGAAACATCTCGCACATCGGTTACCTCTATCTTGCAGCTCCATCGTTCTTGTTGAAGCACGAGGGATGTTTTTGAAGCAACTATGTTTCTACAACACTGACTAAGTTTCTGCAACAGTGGTTATGTTGCAATACTAGTGAGCAGCTCGCCTGATGTATCCAAGGATTTACCCATGAAGCATGCGGGCTATGGCAGCGACACTCAAGGCTCCGGCCCCGTCCCCGTCCCCGTCCCCAACGCCTCCATCGCAGTAGCGTGGGCGTCCCCTGAAGCACCTAGGTGCCCCTCATATCCCCTTTATCTGCGCCCATCGAGATATGCCTTGAGTAATTGGGGTAGATATAGATGAAGGAGAAAGGTAGGAGACATAACGGATAGATAAGGTTGGAGGCGAGCGGCTCAAGCGGTGCGTAGTCCACAACAGGACACATGGCACCTAGCCGACGCGGCGGATTTCTTTCGAGAAATCAGCCAGATGAAGCCAAGCATTTTCTTTAAAAAAAATTTCTCAAAAATAAAAAGAAAGATATCTCAAGCAAAACTCAACTCAAAAATAAAAATTTGCTGGCAACTCCAACCAGCCGGTGACCCATTTCGTCCTCCCACGTCCATTTTGGTCGCTGCAGACAAAAATGCTGGCCCAACAAGCCGACCTATTCACAAAACGAATCTGCTTTGCGTCCGCGCGGACCCATTTCCAGCTCAAATTTTGGCCTCAAATGCGCCGGCGCGGACGCTCCGCGCATCCGCCTCGTCCCTACAAGGCAGCCGGTCAACTACCTCTCACGTCTTTATTAATGACGCGTGGGCCCACGCGTTAGCGACAGGCTAGGGGTGGACTAACGAGCAGCTTGGCTCGTTAAGCTCGTGTTCATTAAGCCTCGGCTCGTTAAGCTCGTTAAGATTAACGAGCAGAAGACCCTGCTCGGCTCGGCTCGTTTGAAGCTTGTTAAGCTCGTGAGCGCTCGCGAGCGCTCGTTAACAGATTATAATGTGTTATGATATACATGATGAGTGTGTAGGTGTGGTTTTCAAGACGAAATTTGGTGACTATAAAAAGAAATGCAGTAGTTTGTTGCCTCATATGTCAATTAGATTGAATTGATGGGCTAAGGTGCTACAAAAGTTTGTCACGTAAGATGAAAATATGTGTTGTGTTGTTACTAACAAGCTTAACGAGCTACTCGTGAAACTCGTCAGCTCGCTCATTAAGCTCGTAAAGCTTAACGAGCTGAAATCAATGATTGGCTCTGTTCATTAAAAAACGAGCTACGAGCTTAACAAGCCGAACTATTGAGCGCTCATTAAGCTCGCGAGTTACGAGCTTTTGGTCCAGCCCTGGCAACAGCGAGTCTAGCCACCCTGCTGCTCCCCCGATGGCGAAACCCTAGCCTAGCTTGCGCCACAATGGGCTTCTTCGCCAGCAAGAACAAGGGCAAGGCCCCTGCCTTGTCCTCTTCATGCGCGCTCCCCCCGCTTCCGTCGTCTGCCCACCCGACGAGGCAGCGGATAAGTGTCCCAGTGCACCAGGTGAGGTGGCATTGGGAGCACCGCATTCCCCTCCCGTACCCCAACGTTACCCTCCAGATAGGATCCCAATGCAGGCGGTGCCGCGGATGGCGCGGGCGCACGTGGAGGAGGTGCATCGTTGGCGCCATCTGGTGATGCCGAAGCAGCGCCTCAGCCCCGCCTACGCAACAGACTCTCCCGATTGGGAGGTCTGATTCGCCCTCGAGCACGAGGAGCAGCGATGGCACGACGTCCAACACGTGTGGGTTGGCACCCCGCCGCCCCCATAAGTGCACGACGAGGACCAGGGGGAGCAGGCCCCCTACCATGCAAGGCTGGCGGCTACCATGCAAGAAAGCAAAGAGGACGAGCGGCGCAAGGCGGCGGCGGAGGAGGAGGCGACGTACAAGGCGCGCCTTGTCGGACGCCATTGCACTCTCCACTTTTGGCAACTGCGTCGTGCCGCCATTGATGCTGTCATCCCCCGTCAATCCCGAGCCGGTGCCGTCACCGGATCTGCTGACGCCCCACTGGTACACCTGGCAAGGAGAGGTGCGCGAGTGGGTCAGCGCGCCACCCATCTAGTTTGGGGCGATGACGACGCATGAGAAGATCTACCTCAAGCAGTGGCGAAAGCGCTGGCTGATGGAAGAGCGTTGCGAGGGCGAGCGCCTTGAGCAGTGGGAGCGTGACACGAGGGAGAAGCGACGCGAGGCGGAGGAGGAGGAGCGTCGGGCCCGCGCAGCCCAGCCAGCGGCGGTCACGCCTGCGCTGCAGGACGTCGCCACAGCCTGCAAGACGGCGTTCCCCTGGGCTGGGCCGGCGCCGATGCTCGTCAACCTCACCGGCCCCGACACCGACGACGAGGACTCCTAAGGTAGTGTGCCTCTTCCTCGTTTTTAGTTTTATTAAAAAAATTTAATTAATATAAAATATGGATGCGTGGACTCTCGCCAGCCTTTGTGGTCAGCATTTATGTTTAATTACATTTTTAATTTCAAAATATTTGTGTTATTGACTTCTTCATCCGCGACCTTAAAAATGTGTCGGGCCAGCGTTGGACGCAAGCGTCGTCCCAAAGCGAAAGCGGATATGATTGTCCGCAGGGTTGACCCAAACGAACAAAATGCGGACAAAGGGTGCCTCTGTTTCAATCGCCCGGTTGGAGTTGCTCTTACTCTTCATACCAGGTTCCGAACAACGCACCCACACCAAACTAATCTTCTATTTTCTTAAGCAAGAGTTGCCCTAATCTTATCTGTCAAGAAGTTAAAACATATACTAAAAGTTCTCAATGAATTCTGAATTGAAAAGTACCTAGTCATGCCTTCTAACATCGATGCTTCTATGAACGGGTCCTTCAAATAACTGAAAGGTACCATTGCGAAAAAGAAGAATGTCTTCCTGATAGATCACCGCTGCAGCCGCATGAGTGTCAGACGCCGCCACGGCCTCCTTTCCTCCGCCTCCAAGTGACAATGCGGCCCCCGCTGCTTCCATCGCTGGCCGCCGTTGTCGTCGGGCAAGAGGGCGCAGCCAAGAGGAGCCATAAGTCTGTGGCAGTCGTCGATCAAGATCGCCCCCCTGCCGTCTCCCGCCACGTATCTTCGACCGCGCCGAAGAAGCCTCATGCTCTGAGGAAGACGAAGAGCGGTGTTGTATCGGCCAGCTCCCCTTCATGTTGTCATCATCTTCGCCGCAAATATATACAGTGACGTACACAAACATGCCATCCCCCTACACAAACGAGGATGATTACTTGGTCGAACGCCAATGATGTCTACGATGCTGATTTGATAGGCAAATATATTGTGTACTTCACATCATGTTGTCATCGTCTTCGCCGCAAATATGTAAGGTGACGTACACAAACATGCCATCGCCCTACACAAACGAGGATGATTACTTGGTCGAACGCCAACGATGTCTATGATGATGATTTGATAGGTAAATATATTGTGTACTTCACATCATGTTGTCATCGTCTTCGCCGCAAATATGTACGGTGACGTACACAAACATGCCATCGCTCTACACAAACGAGGATGATTACTTGGTCGAATGCCAACGATGTCTACGATGATGATTTGATAGGTAAATATATTGTGTACTTCACACGATCATTGTACACGTGATTTGTTATAGTGCTTATTTGTTTTTTTAGAAAAGGAGGATGACCCCCGGCCTCTGCATCTGGGTGATGCATACGGTCACTTTATTAATTATTCTCACAAGACATTACAAAGTCATGCAACAGTAAAACTAAAGCCGCCGTCTAAGCAACAAACTGTCGCTACACCTATCCAAATGATGAAGGGCGCAGATAGCCTGGACCTAATACCAAACAGACATCGCAGCCAAGCCTAACATCTAAGACCTGAGACCCCAACCTAGCCACTTGCCGGGTCTGGCACACATTGGTCCGGCGTGCTCTGAGAGGCCGTCGCCACCAACTGCCACCGCTCCATCTTCAGAACTGTACTGATGCATCAACCTTTCTTGGTCCAGCTATCGTCGACGCCACCACGGCGCCCAACGGCACCTCCTACCTACGCGCAAACAGCTGAACACGTCGCGGTCGCCAGTGATACACCTCAGCACCATGCTGCCAAGTACCACTAGCCGACACAGCTTGAAGCCCTTGGAGGATCTGTCGTGCGTAGCACCTGCCGACCAGTCATGACCAGGTGTAGCACCTGTCGGTCAGGCATGACTTGACATCTCCACCGAAGCTCCGTGCAAGACGAAGCCGCTCCACCTCCTGCCTCTAACTTCCAGCCTGCTCCACAAAACGATGCTCCCAAGAGAGAAACGACACCGCAGTGCCGCCATTGTCCGGTCTGGAACACCAGATCCTAGGGTTTCCCCTGGAGCAATACGAGTGGGGCGACGGTAGTCACATGACGATGCCTTCATCAAGGTAACGACGTGGAACGCCGCCATCGCCCGCCGTTGGCTCGGTTTTCACCGGCAACTACGTCTCCCCGACTCGCAGCTGGTGCTAGATGACGGATCCCGAGATCCGAGCACCCAACCTCAGGCCGACCACCTCTGACGGAAGAGATGACCACCACCGATGGCTGCACCGGTCAGAACAGATCTGACCGGAGGTGCCGCCGACGAGACCATCATGCCCTCCACGCCGCCGTCGCCGATCTGAAGGCAGCATGCATGCCACCGCAGCCAAGCCGGCCACCGCCGACCCCAGTCGCCGCCGCGCCAAGCCGTCGCCGTCCGAGGACGGGCCGGCCTCCCGCCGCCTGTAGCCATCCGTCGCGCCGCAGATCCCAGATCGGTCGCGTCACCACACGCCTTGGGGTTCACACCACCCCGGAGACGCGCGAGAGAGGAGATCCCCCGCCACCGCCGTCGGCCCCCGGGCTTAGCCCGGCGGCGTCTTCTGGCGGCGGAGGAGGGAGAGGAGGAGGGAGTTTGCGGCGGCAGTGGCTAGGTTTCTAGCTGCCCGAGTCGCCCTAGGGGGAGGACGACGCGGGGGTATCTGAACGATGCTTTGGACTTCTGTCTATAAAATTGGGGAGAATTTCACTTCCTCGACCTCTGCACCAACTAGGGATGTATACGGCCATTTTAGTATGAGTACCAAGATAAACTGTTGGAAATATGCCCTAGAGGCAATAATAAATTAGTTATTATTATATCATATTTCATTGTTCATGATAATCGTTTATTATCCATGCTAGAATTGTATTGATAGGAAACTCAGATACATGTGTGGATAAATAGACAACACCATGTCCCTAGTAAGCCTCTAGTTGACTAGCTCGTTGATCAATAGATGGTTACGGTTTCTTGACCATGGACATTGGATGTCGTTGATAACGGGATCACATCATTAGGAGAATGATGTGATGGACAAGACCCAATCCTAAGCCTAGCACAAGATCGTGTAGTTCGTTTGCTAAAGCTTTTCTAATGTCAAGTATCATTTCCTTAGACCATGAGATTGTGCAACTCCCGGATACCGTAGGAGTGCTTTGGGTGTGCCAAATGTCACAACGTAACTGGGTGGCTATAAAGGTACACTTAGGTATCTCCGAAAGTGTCTGTTGGGTTGGCACGAATCGAGACTGAGATTTGTCACTCCGTGTAAACGGAGAGGTATCTCTGGCCCACTCGGTAGGACATCATCATAATGTGCACAATGTGACCAAGGAGTTGATCACGGGATGATGTGTTACAGAACGAGTAAAGAGACTTGCGGTAACGAGATTGAACAAGGTATCGGGATACCGACGATCGAATCTCGGGCAAGTACAATACCGCTAGACAAAGAGAATTGAATACGGGATTGATTGAATCCTCGACATTGTGGTTCATCCGATGAGATCATCGTGGAACATGTGGGAGCAAACATGGGTATCCAGATCCCGCTGTTGGTTATTGACCGGAGAGTTGTCTCGGCCATGTCTGCATGACTCCCGAACCCGTAGGGTCTACACACTTAAGGTTCGATGACACTAGGGTTATAGGGAATAGATGTACGTGGTTACCGAATGTTGTTCGGAGTCCCGGATGAGATCCCTGTACGTCACGAGGAGTTCCGGAATGGTCCGGAGGTAAAGATTTATATATGGGAAGTCATCATACGGTCACCGGAATAATTCGGGGGGTTACCGGTATTGTACCGGGACCACTGGAGGGGTTCCGGGGGTCTACCGGGAGGGTCCACCTGCCCCGGAGGGCCCTATGGGCTGTGTGTGTGGAGAGGGATCAGCCCCTTAGTGGGCTGGGCGCCTTCCCCCCTAGGGCCCATGCGCCTAGGGTTTGGGGGAACCCTAAAGGGTGGGCGCCCCCCTTGCCTTGGGGGGCAAGGCAACCCCCCTGGCCGCCGCCCCCTCCTCAGATTGGATCTAAGGGGGCCGGCCCCTCTCTCCCTTGCCCCTATATATATGTGGGGGGTGGGAGGGCAGCCGCACCTAAGTTCTGGCGCAACCCTCCCCCTCTCCCAAGTCCTCCTCTTCTCCCGCGGTGCTTGGCGAAGCCCTGCAGGATTGCCACACTCCTCCTTCACCACCATGTCGTCGTGCTGCTGCTGGATGGAGTCTTCCCCAACCTCTCCTTCTCCCCTTGCTGGATCAAGGCGTAGGAGACGTCACCGGGCTGCACGTGTGTTGAATGCGGAGGCGCCGTGGTTCGGCGCTTAGATCGGAATCAACCGCGATCTGAATCGCTACGAGTACGACTCCTTCATCCGCGTTCTTGCAACGCTTCCGCTTAGCGATCTACAAGGGTATGTAGATGCACTCTCCTTCCCCTCGTTGCTAGATTACTCCATAGATTGATCTTGGTGATGCGTAGAAAATTTTAAATTTCTGCTACGATCCCCAATAGTGGTATCAGAGCTAGGTCTATGCGTAGTTTCTATGCACGAGTAGAACACAAAGCAATTGTGGGCGTCGATATTGTCAATTTACTTGCCATTACTAGTCTTATCTTGATTCGGCGGCATCGTGGGATGAAGCGGCCCGGACCGACCTTACACGTACTCTTACGTGAGACTGGTTCGACCAACTGACATGCACTAGTTGCATAAGGTGGCTAGGGGGTGTCTGTCTCTCCCACTTTAGTCGGATCGGATTCGATGAAAAGGGTCCTTATGAAGGGTAAATAGAAATTGGCATATCACGTTGTGGTTTTGGCGTAGGTAAGAAACGTTCTTGCTAGAAACCTATAGCAGCCACGTAAAAACTTGCAACAACAATTAGAGGACGTCTAACTTGTTTTTGCAGCATGTGCCGTGTGATGTGATATGGCCAAAAGGATGTGATGAATGATATATGTGATGTATGAGATTGATCATGTTCTTGTAGTAGGAATCACGACTTGCATGTCGATGAGTATGACAACCGGCAGGAGCCATAGGAGTTGTCTTAATTTATTTATGACCTGCGTGTCAACATAAATGTCGTGTAATTACTTTACTTTATTGCTAAAGCGTTAGCCGTAGTAGTAGAAGTAATAGATGACGAGACAACTTCAAGAAGACACGATGATGGAGATCATGGTGTCATGCCGGTGACAACGATGATCATGGAGCCCCGAAGATGGAGATCAAAAGGAGCAAAATGATATTGGCCATATCATGTCACTATTTGATTGCATGTGATGTTTATCATGTTTTACATCTTATTTGCTTAGAACGACGGTAGCTTAAATAAGATGACCCCTCTCTAAAATTTCAAGAAAAGTGTTCCCCCTAACTGTGCACCGTTGCGAAGGTTCGTTGTTTCGAAGCACCACATGATGATCGGGTGTGATAGATTCTAATGTTCGAATACAACGGGTGTTGACGAGACTAGCATGTACAGACATGGCCTCGGAACACATGCGAAACACTTAGGTTGACTTGACGAGCCTAGCATGTACAGACATGACCTCGGAACACGGAAGACCGAAAGGTCGAACATGAGTCGTATAGAAGATACGATCAACTTGAGATGTTCACCGTTGATGACTAGTCCGTCTCACGTGATGATCGGACACGGCCTAGTCGATTCGGATCATGTTTCACTTAGATGACTAGAGGGATGTCTATCTGAGTGGGAGTTCATTAAATAATTTGATTAGATGAACTCAATTATCATGAACATAGTCTAAATTGTCTTTGCAAATATGTTGTAGATGAATAGCTCACGTTGTAGCTCCCTGTTTCAATACGTTCCTAGAGAAAGACCAAGTTGAAAGATATTGTAAGCAATGATGCGGACTGGGTCCGTAGTCCGAGGAGTGTCCTCACTGCTACACAGAAGGCTTACGTCTTTGATGCACCGCTCGATGTGCAAACCCCTACAATGTCGTCTCTGGATGTTGTGAACACCTGACAGACACATCATGATGAATACTTGATAGTTTAGTGCACCATACTTTATGGCTTAGAATCGGGATTCCAATGACGTTTTGAACGCCATAAGACATATGAGATGTTCCAAGAGCTGAAATTGGGATTTCAGGCTCATGCCCGTATTGAGAGGTGTGAGACCTCTGACAAGTTCTTTTGCCAACAAGATGGAGGAGAATAGCTCAGCTAATGAGCATGTGCTCAGAATGTCTGGGTGCTACAATCACTTAAATCAAGTGGGAGTTAAACTTCCAGATAAGATAGTGATTGATAGAGTTCTCTAGCCACTATCACTAAGCTACTAGATCTTCGTGATGAACTATGACATGCAAGGGATGGAGTTGATCCCGGAGCTTTTCGCGGTGCTTAAGACCGCAAAAGGTAGAAATCAAAGAAGGAGCATCGAGTGTTGATGGTTTAACGAGACGACTGGTTTCAAGAAGGGCAAGGGCTAGAAGGGAAACTTCATGGATGGCAAACCAGTTGCCGCTCCAGTGAAGGAACCCATGGTTGAACCCAAACCCGAGACTGAGTGCTTCTATTGTAAGGGGAACGGTCACTGGTAGCGGAATTACCCCAAATGCATGGTAGATAAGAAGGCTGGCAACTTCAAAGTATATACGTGTTATTAATGTGTACCTCACTAGTACTCCTGGTAGCACCTGGGTATTGGATACCGGTTCAGTTGCTATTATTGGTGACTTGAAGAAAAAGCTACGGACTAAACGGAGGCTGGCTAAGGGCGAGGTGACGATGTGTGTTGGAAGTGTTTCCAAAGTTGATGAGATCACCATCGCACGCTCCATCTGCCTTCGGGATTAGTATTGAACCTAAATAAATGTCATCAGGTGTCTACGTTGAGCATGAATATGATTAGGTCATGTTCATTGCAATACGGTTATTCATTTAAATTAGAGAATAATGGTTATTCTTTTTACATGAATGATACCTTTCATGGTCATGCACCCTATGTGAATGGTTCATTGAATCTCGGTCGTGGTAATACACATGTTCACGCCAAAAGATGCAGAGTTAATAATGATAGTACCACTTTCTCGTGGCACTGCCGCTTAGGTCATATTGGCGTAAGATGCATGAAGAAACTCCATGTCGATGGATGTTTGGAGTCACTTGATTTTGAATCACTTGACACATGCGAGCCATGCCTCATGGGCAGGATGACTAAGACCCCGTTTTCAGGTACAATGAAACGGGCAAGTGACTTGTTGGAAATCATGCATGCTGATGCGTGTGATCCAATGAGAATTGAAGCGTGCGGTGGATATCGCTATTTTCTCATCTTCACTGATGATTTGGGTAGATATAGGTATATCTACTTAATGAAGCACAAGTCTGAAATGTTTGAAAAGTTCAAGCGATTTCAGAGTGAAGTTAAGAATCATCATAACAATAAGATCATGTTCCTACTATCTGATCAAAAGGGGACTTTCTGAGTTATGAGTTTGGCAATCACTTAAGACATTGTGGAATTGTTTCACAGTTGAAGCCACCTGGAACACCACAAGGTAATGGTGTGTCCGGACGTCGTAATCGAACACTATGAGATATTGTGCGATCTATGATGTCTCTTGTCAATCTACCGTTTTCATTTTGAGGTTATGCATTAGAGACAGCTGCATTCACTTTAGATAGGACACCATCTAAGTCCGTTGAGACGACGTCGTATGAACATTGGTTTGGCAAGAAACCAAAGTTGTCATTTCTTAATGTTTGGGGCTGCAATGCTTAAGGCTTCAGCCGGAGAAGCTCGAACCCAAAGCGGACAAACACATCTTCATAGGATACCCAAAGGTGACAGTAGGGTATACCTTCTATCTCAGATCCGAGGGAAAATTGTTTGTCGCTAAGAATGGGTCCTTTCTCTAGAAGGAGTTTCTCTCGAAATAATTGAGTGGGAGGAAGATAGAACTTGATGAGGTTGTCGAATCTATGCTTCAACCAGAGAGTGATGTAACACAGAAATATGTTTTCTGTGGCGCCTGCGTCTGTTGAAGAGGAAGTAAATGATAGTGATCATGAAGCTTAGGATCAAGTTGCTATCGAACCTCGTAGGATATATACTACTCCTGAGTGGTACGGTAATCATGTCTTAGATATCATGTTGTTAGACAACAATGAACCTACGAGCTATGGAGAAGCGATGGTGGGCCCGTATTCCAACAAATGGTTAGATGCCATGAAATCCTAGATAGGATCCATATATCAGAACAAAGTATGGACTTTGGTGGACTTGCCTGATGATCGGCAAGCCATTGAGATAAATGGATCTTTAAGAAGAAGACAGACGTGGGCGGTAATGTTACCGTCTATGAAGCTCGATGAGGGAGTGCTGGATTAGGGGGTGTCCGGGTGGCCGGACTATACCTTCAGCCGGACATCTGGACTATGAAGATACAAGATTGAAGACTTTGTCCCGTGTCCGGATGGGACTTTCCTTGGCGTGGAAGGCAAGCTTGGCTATGCGGATATTCAAGATCTCCTACCATTGTAACCGACTCTATGTAACCCTAACCCTATCCGGTGTCTATATAAACCGGAGGGTTCTAGTCCGTAGGACGACTTCATCAACCCCATAGACAACAATCATACCATAGGCTAGCTTCTAGGGTTTAGCCTCCTTGATCTCGTGGTAGATCTACTCTTGTATTACCCATATCATCAATATTAATCAAGCAGGACGTAGGGTTTTACCTGCATCGAGAGGGCCCCAACCTGGGTAAAACATCGTGTTCCCTGCCTCCTGTTACCATCTGGCCTAACGCACAGTTCGGGACCCCCTACCCAAGATCCGCCGATTTTGACACCGACATTGGTGCTTTCATTGAGAGTTCCTCTGTGTCGTCGCCTTTAGGCCTGATGGTTCCTTTGATCATCAACAACGATGCGGTCCAGGGTGAGACTTTTCTTCCCGGACAGATCTTCGTCTTCGGCGGCTTCGCTCTGCGGGCCAATTCTCTTGGCCACTTGGAGCAGATCGAAAGCTACGCCCCTGGCCATCAAGTCAGGTTTGGAAGCTTAAACTACATGGCTGACATCCACGGAGACTTGATCTTCAACGGGTTCGAGCCACGGCCAAGCGTGCCGCACTATCTCGAGGGGCATGATCTAGCTCTGCCTCCGGGTAGTGTCCTGGAGGCCGCACACGCATCGGTTCCGACCTCTAACTCGGAGCCTACTGCGCCAATCGAGGACGAGCGGTTGGACGCCACCTCGAGGGCTGCGATCTTAAAGGCGATCGAGCCGAACGCTAGCCCCGCACTCTGCATGATCCGTGACTCCGAGGATCCGGACTCATCCCCGGACTCTGAACCCCCCGCGCCCCTGCCAACCGAATCCGATTGGGCGCCGATAATGGAGTTCACCGCCGCAGACATCTTTCAGCACTCGCCTTTTGGCGTCATCCTGAATTCTCTTAAGTCTCTCTCTTTATCAGGAGAGCCCTGGCCGGATTACGGTCAGCGAGGATGGGATACGGACGACGAAGAAATTCTAAGCCCACCCACCACCCACTTTGTAGCCATTGTCGACGATTTAACCGACATGCTTGACTTCGGCTCCGAAGACATCGACGGTATGTACAACGATGTAGGAGACGAACAGGAACCAGGACCTGTAGGGCACTGGAAGGCCACCTCGTCATATGACATATATATGGTGGATACTCCGAAAGATGGAGATGGCGATGGAACAGTGGGGGAGGACACCCCCAAGAAACAGCCAAAGCGCCGGCGTCAGCGGCGCCGCTCTAAATCCTGCCAAAGCAAAAACGGTGATTCCGGCACGGGAGATAATACTACCCTGGACAGCGCCGAAGAACACCCACCTCAGCAAGATTCGGCACAGGAAGATGGAGAAGCCAGCCCTCATGAGAGAGCGGCAGACGAGGAGGTTGAGGATGATAACTATATGCCTCCCTCCGAAGACGAGGCAAGCCTCGATGACGACGAATTCATCATACCATCAGACCCCGCCGAGCAAGAGCATTTCAAACGCAGGCTTTTAGCCACGGCAAGCAGCCTCAAGAAAAAGCAGCAGCAGCTTAGAGCTGCCCAAGATTTGCTAGCTGACAGATGGACTGAAGTCCTTGCGGCCGAAGAGTATGAACTCGAAGGCCCCTCCAAGAGTTACCCAAAGCGCAGGCCGCTACCCCGATCAGAGGAGGAAGCACCTACATCACCAGCGCATGACATGGCAGACCGGCCACCTCGCGGCCGCGACAGAGAGGTCTCTCGACCCCCCACCCAAGCCATGCCCCGACGCCACTCAACTAAGGCACGGGAAAATGCGCCAGACCTGCGAGACGTACTGGAGGACAAGGCAAGACAAACAAGATCGATCTACGGATCGCGCAGGCGCCCTACGGTACGTGACGATGATCTTCACTCCGGATACAACAAATCCGGCCGGGCCGAACACAACAGATATAGCTCTTCCGAGCTGCGTCGTGATATAGCCCAGTACAGAGGCGCCGCACACCCGCTATGCTTCACGAATGAAGTAATGGATCATAAAATCCCAGAGGGTTTCAAACCCGTAAACATCGAATCGTAAGATGGCACAACAGATCCGGCGGTATGGATCGAGGATTATCTCCTTCACATCCACATGGCACGCGGCGATGATCTACACGCCGTCAAATACCTCCCGCTCAAACTTAAAGGACCGGCCCGGCATTGGCTTAACAGCTTGCCAGCAGACTCAATCGGTTCTTGGGAGGACCTGGAAGCCGCATTCCTCGACAACTTCCAGGGCACTTACGTGCGACCACCGGATGTCGACGACTTAAGCCACATAATTCAGCAGCCAGAGGAATCGGCCAGACAATTCTGGACACGGTTCCTAACAAAGAAAAACCAGATAGTCGACTGTCCGGATGCAGAGGCCCTAGCAGCCTTCAAGCATAACATCCACGACGAATGGCTTGCCCGGCACCTGGGACAGGAAAAGCCGAAATCTATGGCAGCCCTCACGACACTCATGACCCGCTTTTGTGTGGGAGAAGACAGCTGGCTAGCTCGCAGTAACAACTTATCAAAGAACCCTGGTAATTCGGGAACCAAGGACAAAAGTGGCAGGACACGTCGGAATAAGCAAAAACGCCGCGTTAGCAGCGACAACAATGAAGACACGGCAGTCAATGCCGGATTCAAAGGCTATAAATCCGCTTAGCGGAAAAAGCCATTCAAAAAGAATAATCAGGGCCCGTCCAGTTTGGACCGAATACTCAATCGCTTGTGCCAGATACATGGCACCCCCGAAAGGCCAGCTAATCACACTAACAGGGATTGTTGGGTGTTCAAGCAGGCAGGCAAGTTAAGAGCCGAAAACAAAAAGAAAAGGGGCTGCACAGCGACGACGAGGAGGAGCCCAAGCCGCCGAACAACAATGGACAGAAGGGCTTTCCCCCACAAGTGCGGACGGTGAACATGATATACGCAACCCACATTCCCAAGAGGGAGCGGAAGCGTGCGCTACGGGACGTATACGCGATGGAGCCAGTCGCCCCAAAGTTCGACCCATGGTCCTCCTGCCCGATCACTTTTGATCGAAGGGACCATCCCACTAGCATTCGTCATGGCGGCTTCTCCGCATTGGTTCTCAACCCAATCATCGACGGATTTCATCTCACAAGAGTCCTCATGGACGGCGGCAGTAGCCTGAACCTGCTTTATCAGGATATAGTGCGGAAAATGGGCATAGATCCCTCAAGGATTAAGCCCACAAAAACGACCTTTAAAGGCGTTATACCAGGTGTAGAGGCCAACTGTACAGGCTCAGTAACACTTGACGTGGTCTTTGGATCCCCGGACAATTTCCGAAGCGAAGAGTTAATCTTCGATATAGTCCCGTTTCGCAGTGGCTATCACGCCCTGCTCGGACGAACCGCATTCGCAAAGTTCAATGCGGTGCGGACTACGCATATCTCAAGCTCAAGATGCTAGGCCCTCGAGGAGTAATCACGGTCAACGAAAACACCGAACGCTCCCTCCGTACGGAGGAGCACACGGCGGCTCTCGCAGCGGAAGTACAAAGTAGCCTTCTTAGGCAATTCTCCAGTCCGGCCGTTAAAAAGCCAGACACTGCCAAGCGCGCCCGGATTAACCCACAGCAGCACTGCCTGGCACACTATGAGCAAGCGTAGCAATGCGGCCCCAACCCTAGCTCTCGCGACATAGCGAAACCAGTACCTCGCGTACATAACTACGCCCTTGAGATACCATGGGCACAGGGGAAGGGGCACAATAACGGCATGCCCAAAATACGGCTTAAAACGTACTAGGGGCTGCCGGATTCTTTTTTCAACTTTTTCTTACTTTCAGGACTCCATACTTCGGACGACCTGTTCGGCAATTCGACTGCCGCACAAACAATGCAAGATCCAGGAGGCAGACAAGCCATGCCGCATTATGGAACTCCCAGGCGGTCTCTGTTACGAGCGGTATACCTGTTTTAAATACAACTCCGCGGCCTGCCCCTGGTCAGGACATACTAAATAGTCCAATATCTTTTTGCTTATCGCACCACTTGTATCGTTCGGCTTTGATAAATAGCCTATTTATAAACAATGCATAGCTTTCTGTCTATTTTTTGCATTATCAGCTTTTCATATATATGTTTATGACATGTTGCACCCGTACACTGTGGTACGGCAAAATACGCCAGGGGCTTTAGTACCCATTAATATGGCGTGAGAAGTCCGTACACTTTCACAAGTGCGGCACCCCGAACTTATAGCACTACATGCATCGGCTCCGAATCATGATTTGGGTCAATAGTTGGGTTTGCCAGGCTCCTATGTTTTGGTGCCTTATGTTCCGCTATATCGGCTAAGGTAGCACTAGGAGAACCACTGCGATTGTGCCTCGGTTGAGCTGGGCTAAGCACATCAGTGGAGAAAGCTAAAACTGACTGTCATGATGTGGCGAGAGACCGGTCGTTGTTCGAGAGGTTTTTCGAGTCCCTAAAGGCTTATGCCGCTTCGAGCGAGGAGCTGGCTTTGTCTGGCCAAGGCGTGGATAGCGCCCCGAACTCGGTCTACCGAACTAGGGGCTTCGCCGAAATTTAAAATTATAGAGTTCTATGGCTAAGTGAGAGTGTTCAAGCATTATAGTCCGATTGCCTGGTTCGTTGTGCTGAGCGCCTCCCTCGAAGGACCCAACTATGGGAAAAAGAGCGCCCAGGTTTATCCCGGACACCCCAGAACTAGTGGAACGGGGGCAGAAGCCGACGACTGGCCATCTCTCAATTTTTGATAAACGGCCGCACAGAAAGTAATATTTTAAATTCAATAATCATTGCTTAGCGCATATGAACAAGTTTTCAGCGCACATCCTTGGTACATTCATCCGCCACTAGGAGGGCACCCGCAAGAACATCCTTATAGTAGTTCTCGGGCTTGCGATGCTCCTTCCCCGGCGGCGGCCCGTCCCTCACAAGCTTCTCACCGTCCAGCTTACCCCAGTGCACCTTCGCACGGGCAAGAGCCCTACGGGCACCTTCGATGTAGATAGAGCGCTTGATGACCTCGAGCCTTGGACAGGCCTCCACCAGTCGCCGCACCAGTCCGAAGTAGCTCCCAGGCAGGGCCTCTCCGGGCCACAGCCGAACTATGAAGCCCATCATGGCCTGTTCGGCCGCCTTGTGGAGCTCGACCAGCTGTTTCAGCTGGTCGCTCAAGGGCACAGGGTGTCCGGCCTCAGCATACTGAGACCAGAACACCTTCTTTGTCGAGCTGCCCTCTTCGGCTTGGTAGAATGCGGCAGCGTCGGATACACTGTGGGGAAGATCTGCGAATGCCCCTGGAGAGCTCCGGATTCGGGTAAGTAACAAGTACTTTACTTTTATACTTCTGCTTTGCATAAAGAATGGCTTACCCGCCGCCATCTTCTTCATCTCCTCCAACTCTTGGAGGGCCCTTTGGGCTTCGGCCTTGGCGGACTTGGCAATCTCAAGGGCCGCCGCGAGCTCGGACGCTTGCGTCTTGGACTCAAGCTCCAAACCCTCATGTTTTTTCATGAGAACCTGAAGCTCCTGCTGCACCTCGCCGACCTGGGCCTCAAGTTTCTCTCGCTCGGTGCACTCCGCGGCCATTTTCTTTTCGGCCTCGGACAGTGCCTGCTTGAGGGTCGCCACCTCAGTTGTGGCCCCTACAATAAGTAGTACAATCCTGTTATTTTTTGCAATCACGTCTTTTTATAGGCACTTTTTCTATAAGGTATTTCTTACCTTCTTTCTCCTCGAGCTGCCGTTTGGCAAGGCCGAGCTCTTGCTCGGTCCGCTCGAGGCCCTGTTTCAGGGCACCCACCTCCGCAGCGAAGCCTGCATACGCATATTGACTCTTTGTTGTTAGACTCCTGCGAAATTTAATAGATCCTCTATTCGGCTTTTCTTTCCGAACGCCAAACAGAGCATCAGGGGCTACTGTCTATGCGGTTATATTTTTACATATTTTTACTTACCTCGAAGCCTGTCAGAAGGCTAGCACAAGCTTTAGTCAGTCCGCTCTTGGCGGACTGAACCTTCTGGATCACCGTACTCATAATAGTACGGTGCTCCTCGTCGATGGAGGCGCTGTCAAGCACCTCCAGCAGATTGTCCGGCACCTCCGGTTGGACGGAGGCTGCCGGCTCAGAAGGCTTACCCCTCTTTGAAGGAGTTCGCCTACCGCGGCCCGGAACTATTGTAGATTCTGGTGCGGTGTCCGGCCCAAAGCCGGACTTGGAGCCCTGGGGGGTCTTGTCCCCTTCACTCCGGGAGTCCGGGAGGTTGCCTTGCGGCTCCTCCGGGACCACCTCCTCCTGCCCCGGAGCTTGTCGCGATGCCACTTCAGCGTCGTCTGCTGTGCGGGGGGAGGCAGCGGGCGGAACTGAGTTCACGTCCGATGAGTCCAGGGAGCCGCCCGACGATTCGTCGAGTCCGGTCCGGGGCGGGCTGCATAATTATATTCTACATTAGGGAAAGTTGTGCAACGAAGGAATGTCATGAGTTACTCTGATATCCGAACTTAAGATTTCGCCGGACGCTTGGCCCTGTCTGGCCACTCCTCTTCGTCCTCTTCGGCGTCGGGGGAGTAGTCCGGCGGAGGGGTCTTCCTCTTCTTGGACCCACCGGCCTCCCCCGTTGGGGTGGCCTTCCTCTTCTTTCCTTCCCCCGCTGAGGGGGAGAGGTTTCTTCTTCCTCCTCGTTTTCACGGGAGGAGTGCATCTCGGACTCGTCGGATGACGAGTCCGACACCACCATATTACGGGAAATCTTTCGAGTCCCCGTGGCCTTCTTCTTCTTAGACTTCTTCTCCGGCACCACATAAGGCGCCGGGACCAGCAGCTTCGCTAGTAGAGCTGGGGCTGGGTCTTCGGGCAGCGGAGCCGGACAGTTAATCGGCCCGGATATCGCCCGCCAAGCCTGTCAAAGGTATGGGAGTTTAGATCCCGCATAGAGTCAAACTATGGAAAACACTTAACATCCTGTAAAAGGTGTAGATGGCTTACCTCGTTAGCGTGACGCTGCGAGTTGTATCCGCGGTCCTCGGAAGCGGATGCAGGAGCCTCGGCGCCCTTGAATAGCATCCTCCAGGCGTCTTCGTACGTCGTGTCGAAGAGCCTGCTGAGGGTTTGATGCTGCACCGGGTTGAACTCCCACAGATTAAAATCCCGTTGTTGGCACAGGAGGATCCGGCGGACGAGCATAACCCGGATTACATTAACAAGCCGGACTGGCTTGTTCACCAGGGACTGGATGCATGTTTGCAATCCGGTCACCTCTTTTTCGTTACCCCACGACAGGCCCGTCTCCTTCCAGGACATAAACCGCGTGGGGGGTCCGGATCGGAACTCGGGGGCTGCGGTCCATTTCGGATCGCGCGGCTCGGTGATATAAAACCACCCGGCTTGCAATCCCTTTAGGGTCTCCACAAAAGAGCCCTTGAACCATAGGACGTTGGCCATCTTGCCCGCCATGGAGCCTCTGCACTCCGCCTGGCTGCCGCGCACCACCTTGGGCTTGACGTTGAAGGTCTTGAGCCAGAGGCCGAAATGGGGGCGGACGCGGAGGAAAGCCTCGCACACGACGATAAACGCCGAGATGTTGAGGATGAAGTTCGGGGCTAGATCGTGGAAATCCAAGCCGTAGTAGAACATGAGCCCCCAGACAAATGGGTGGAGTGGAAAGCCTAGTCCGCGGAGGAAGTGGGGAAGGAATACTACCCTCTCATGGGGCCTTGGGGTGGGGAGAAGCTGCCCCTCCTCGGGAAGCCGGTGCGCGATGTCCTTGGACAGGTATCCGGCCTTCCTTAGCTTTTTTACTTTACCCTCCGTAGCGGAGGAGACCATCCATTTGCCTCCCGCTCCGGACATTGCTGGAGAAGGGTGAGGTGGGATGTGCGGGCTTGGGCGCTGGAGCTCGGGTGCGCGAGGGATGGATAGGCAAGGGAGGAAGAAGGCGTAGGTAAAAAGGGTAGATCCTTATCCCCTTATATAGGCGGATGCGGTTATGCGTCCCCACCTACCTAATAAAACTCACTTGCCTCCCGAGCACCGTGATAAATGGCACGGTTGGGTTACCCACGTCCGTATTGATGAGAATCCCGTAAAAAGGGTACACGATCTCTGCTTTGACAAGACATGCCAAGGAAACCGCCTCGCAAAACATGCTGAGGAGGAAAAGTAAAAACGATTCGAGTAAAGGGCTTGGTTGTGGTGTGATGGCGCACTGCAGAATACGTCAGCAGATTTGATTTGTGTTAATATTATTCTCTCTATGGCAATATGTGGAAACTTATTTTGCAGAGCCGGACACTACTCTTGGTGTTTACAATCTTCTATGAAGGACTTGGAGGAGGAACCCGCCTTGCAATGCCGAAGACAATTTGCGCGCCGGACTCGTCGTCATTGAAGCCTGATTCAGGGGCTACTGAGGGAGTCCTGGATTAGGGGGTGTCCGGATGGCCGGACTATACCTTCAGCAGGACTCCTGGACTATGAAGATACAAGATTGAAGACTTCATCCCGTGTCCGGATGGGACTTTCCTTGGCATGGAAGGCAAGCTTGGCGATGCGGATATTCAAGATCTCCTACCATTGTAACCGACTCTATGTAACCCTAACCCTATCTGGTGTCTATATAAACCGGAGGGTTCTAGTCCGTAGGACGACTTCATCAACCCCATAGACAACAATCATACCAAGGCTAGCTTCTAGGGTTTAGCCTCCTTGATCTCGTGGTAGATCTACTCTTGTATTACCCATATCATCAATATTAATCAAGCAGGACGTAGGGTTTTACCTCCATCGAGAGGGCCCGAACCTGGGTAAAACATCGTGTTCCCTGCCTCCTATTACCATCCATCCTAGACGCACAGTTCAGGACCCCCTACCCGAGATCCGCCGGTTTTGACACCGACACTCGACTTGTGGGAAAGAGTCTTTTCACAAGTTCAGGGAGTTGACTACGATGAGAATTTCTCACCCGTAGCGATGCTTAAGTCCGTCGGAATCATGTAAGCATTTGCTGTATTTTTCGATTATGAAATCTTACAGATGGATGTCAAAACAAGTTTTCTTACCAGTTTTCATAAGAAAAGTTGTATGTGATAGAATAAAAGGTTTTGTCGATCCTAAGTATGCTAAAAGATATGCTGGCTCCAGCAATCCTTCTATGGACTAGAGCAAGCATCTCGGAATCGGAATATATGTTTTGATGGAGTGATCAAAGCTTTTAGGTTTATACAATGTTTGCTAGAAACTTGTATTTACAAGAAAGTGAGTGGGAGCACTACAACATTTCTGATAAGTATATGTGGATGACATATTGTTGATTCGAAATGATGTAGAATTTCTGGAAAGCATAAACGGTTGTTTGAAGAGTGATTTTCAAAGGAAGACCTGGATAAAACTGCTTGCATATTGGGCATCAATATCTATAGAAATAGATCAAGACGCCTGATGATACTTTCAAAGAACGCACACCTTGACATGTTTTTGAAAGAGTTCAAAATTGTAACATCCCAAAATTCTAAATTTTGGAATGTTATAATAAATAGATAGATTTGATTGATTGTTTGATTGATTGTCTGAAAGTGAGTGAATTCGAAATGTTTTGATAGTTAAATGAGAGGGAATAAAAGGACTTTCCCAAACTTTCATTTTTCATTCGTGATCTCCGTGAATTCAAATTCTTTTCACCACGAAACCCTGGAGAGAAGATGACATGACTTCTTCCATTTATTTAAATGAAAAGGGTTTTTGAAAATATTTGAATTCCGTTTGGAAACATTTCCAATTCAGAAACTTTATGCAACTCAATGATTTTCATGAGAGAAGATAAAATGACTTCTTCAAAACATATGAAATATGAGTTGCGAGTTTCACAGAATTAAATTCAAAGCCCATTTTGAATTCATTTCAAATTCGAAGTTATTTGAGTTTTATTCAAATTATTTTTCTCCAAAATAAAAATATATGAAAAATAGGGTAACATGATTCCCTGCAACATAAAATTAGAGATAAATAAATTTGAATTCATTTTGGTATTTTTAAAATGATTTTTGTTGGATTTTAATAGACCAGTAGCACTGTTTGAATTATTAGAATTTATGTGTATTTTATTTAATGCAAGAAAAATGTTCATGTTATAGAAAATCTTTTTCTAAAATTTTTGATATATTATATGCCTATATAATATTTTCGTTTATTTGGTTTTATTTATTTTAGTTTGCCTGCATAAATGTTTAAAAAGAAATCTTCGCCGACTGGGCCGGCCCAGCACCCAGCCAGGCCGCGGCCCAGCCCACCTTCTCATCGTCCCCGAGCTCGGGAGGGACTCCCGAGCCAGCACGCGCCGCGCCGCCATGGCCGCCGTCTCCGCCGCGGACTCCTCGCGCCGCCTCTCTGCCCCCTCCTCCACGCCACATTTCTCCCCCCCTATAAAACCCGAGGACCCGGGCCCCGTTCCTCTCTTCGCCGCCGCCTTCCTCTGCTCACGCGCCGCCGCCACGGAATCTCGCCGCCTGCGCCGCCCCGCCGCACTAGGCCCGCGTCGCCTGCGCCGCGCCCCTCCGCCGCCTCGCCGCGCGCTCGCCTCCACAACGCGCCGCCCGCCCCGCATCGCCGAACGCCACCGCCGCCCGGCCGCCCGCGCCGGAGTTCGCCGCCGGCCGGATCCGCCCCGCCGCCCGTCGAAAACCGCCTGCCCTGGTTTTCGTCGGAAAATCCCCGAACCGGTAATAAACCGTCCCGATCCGGTTTATCCCTTTTAGGTTTTCTTCGGTTTTCTTTGTAGCCGGCGTAATTTTTTTAGTTAGACTTATTTTACGAACGCTCACTGGTTAGGTATTCACAGCGAACGATTTTTGTTCGTTAGGGTTTCATAGCAAACGTTCGTACAGTAGAATTCTTCTTTTCTTTTTATTATAGTTTTCGGCCAGGGACCCATCCGTGAATATTTTCTTTACAGATCAGCCCCTGGTTTTCAAACGATTATAACTTTTTGCTCGTTAGTCGGAATTAGGCGAAACCAACGCCCACGTCTTCGTTATGATCTCCTATATCCATTAATCCAACTCAAACATGTTTTTTAAAGATTTAAAATTTGAATTAGATCATATTTGAATTCAAACTTCGTTTGATCATAACTTGAGTTTCGTAGCTCCGTTTGAGTTGATTCTTTTTGCAAATCGAAGCTCTTGACCTAAACATTCTAATAAGGCCAAATTCACATAATTTTGGTACTGTTAGAAATTGTTTTATGTTGCAAGAGTTATTTGTTTGGTTTTGATGTTTTCCGAATCGACTTCTTCGATCTTTCTGATCTTTTGAGTGATTGCTTATGTGTGGTTACTATTGCTTGCCTACGATAGATTGGCCGGAGTGTGACGAGTAGATCTATCAAGAGTTTTGAGTGTGAATCATCTTCATCAACATTGCAGGCAAGTTCACACTTTGATCATACCCTTTATCACCCAATTTTATGCATTAGTTCCAATCCTCAAACATAGCATGGTTAGGATGTCATTAACTTGTGGGTTGGGAAGTAGTTGATGAGGTAGGAACCTATTACCTGTTTATTATCAAACCCTTGGGAGTTACTATTACGTTATGCTTACATTGCCATGCTATGCTCGTTGACGTGGATTGGGTTTTTGAGAGTATTCATGACAGATGTGAGATTGTTAATTAATGGTTTACTTAAGGTGGCAACTTAAACACACATCTGGGTGGATTGAGGCACTGGGTTATTCCAGGATTGCCTGTCTAGGCACCTGGGTAGACCAGGATTGCCTGTTTTTTTATGGACCACCACCCAGGCTCAAAGGGATCATGAGATTATTCATGCTAGAAACTTCCGTGTGCAGCCACAAGCTATTATGGGCTCTAGCATAGTTGACTAAGTCATGCGAACTCTTACAGTGGTAGACTAGCAGATGTAGCGGATGTAGGTGGTACGGTCTACCCGATCGTAAGGTGCTAGCGCTTCTGAAAGACTATGTCTCGGTCATCCGTTTCTCAAACACCATGTAGTGAGAGAAACCAAACGGAGGCGATCGAGTCTTGTGGGGAAAAGTGCACAAACCTCTGAAGAGTGTATAAACTAATCATGATTAGCCGTGTCCCTGGTTATGGACAGCTTGAGTATCTAGTACCTGGATTATCATGTGAATCTCATCACGTTACTTTAAATGAATATTGTTGGGTTTTAATGATGTTATTTAATTGGGATTGAGAATCCTGTCAACCATTCTCAATGTTCAACAACCACCATGGTAGTTAAATAAAATTTATTCCTTTGCAGTAGGGAAAAATTGGCTTTACGCAAAACCCTATAACCATAGAGCTTTTCCACCAGCCAAATATGCATGTAGTGATAGCCTTTATTCATCATTCTCTATGGTGTGAATTTGCCAGTACATTCAATGTACTGACCCTTTGTGGCTGCAACGTCTCATGTTGTAGGATTATCTTACGACGAGTAAGTGATACGTTAGGGTTACGATTTCTACACTCAACTTTGCCGTTGGTGTTGATGGGAATCCACAACCTTGTTACTTCCGCTATTTGGATTGAGGTAATAGTATTTGCGTTACTTTTACATGTGATTTACCTCTGTTATAAATCCTCGAGTACTGTGTGTGTCAGCATACCGATCCAGGGATGACACTTAAGCACAGAGACTTGATCCATTCGGGTCGGGTCGCTACAAAAATAGATCAGTCAAAGAAGGGGTTCTTACCTGAGTTGTAAGGTGTGAAGTTGAGTAAGACTCAAAGATTGACCACGGCAGAAGAAAGAGGAAGGACGAAGGTCGTCCCCTATGCTTTTGTCATAGGCTCTATACGGTATGCCATGCTGAGTACCGCACCTGATGTGTGCCTTGCCACATGTCTGGCAAGAGGGTACAAAGGTGATCTAGGAGTAGATCACCAGATAGCGGTCAAAATTATCCTTAGAGGAATAAGGAAATGTTTCTCGGTTATGGAGGTGATACAGAGTTCGACGTGAAGAGTTACGTCGATGCAAGCTTAACACCTATCCGGATAGCTCTGAGTGAAGATACCGGATGCGTATAATGGAGTAACAATTTGGAATAGCTCCAAGTGGAACGTGGTAGCAGCATCTATGATATGATATAAAGTTTTGCGAAATACATAGGGATCTGAATATGGCAAGACCCGTTGACTACAACCTCTCTCAAAAGCATAACATGATCAAACTCAGAACTCATTGAGTGTGAACCACATAGTGATGTGAACTAGATTATTGAGTCTAGTAAACTCTTTGGATGTTGGTCACATGGCGATGTGACCTGTGAGTGTTAATCACATGGCGATGTGAACTAGATTATTGACTCTAGTGCAAGTGGGAGACTGTTGGAAATATGCCCTAGAGGCAATAATAAATTAGTTATTATTATATCATATTTCATTGTTCATGATAATCGTTTATTATCCATGCTAGAATTGTATTGATAGGAAACTCAGATACATGTGTGGATAAATAGACAACACCATGTCCCTAGTAAGCCTCTAGTTGACTAGCTCGTTGATCAATAGATGGTTACGGTTTCCTGACCATGGACATTGGATGTCGTTGATAATGGGATCACATCATTGGGAGAATGATGTGATGGACAAGACCCAATCCTAAGCCTAGCACAAGATCGTGTAATTCGTTTGCTAAAGCTTTTCTAATGTCAAGTATCATTTCCTTAGACCATGAGATTGTGCAACTCCCGGATACCGTAGGAGTGCTTTGGATGTGCCAAACGTCACAACGTAACTGGGTGGCTATAAAGGTACACTACAGGTATCTCTGAAAGTGTCTGTTGGGTTGGCACGAATCAAGACTGGGATTTGTCACTCCGTGTAAACGGAGAGGTATCTCTGGGCCCACTCGGTAGGACATCATCATAATGTGCACAATGTGACCAAGGAGTTGATCACGAGATGATGTGTTACGAAACGAGTAAAGAGACTTGCCGGTAACGAGATTGAACAAGGTATCGGGATACCGACGATCGAATCTCGGGCAAGTACAATACCGCTGGACAAAGGGAATTGAATACGGGATTGATTGAATCCTCAACATCGTGGTTCATCCGATGAGATCATCATGGAACATGTGGGAGCCAACATGGGTATCCAGATCCCGCTGTTGGCTATTGACCAGAGAGTTGTCTCGGCCATGTCTGCATGACTCCCGACCCCGTAGGGTCTACACACTTAAGGTTCGATGACGCTAGGGTTATAGGGAATAGATGTACGTGGTTACCGAATGTTGTTCGGAGTCCCGGATGAGATCCCGGATGTCACGAGGAGTTCCGGAATGGTCCGGAGGTAAAGATTTATATATGGGAAGTCATCATACGGTCACCGGAATAATTCGGGGGGTTACCGGTATTGTACGGGGACCACTTGAGGGGTTCCGGGGGTCCACTGGGAGGGTCCACCTGCCCCGGAGGGCCCTATGGGCTGTGTGTAGAGAGGGACCAGCCCCTTAGGGGGCTGGGCACCTCCCCCCTAGGGCCCATGCGCCTAGGGTTTGGGGGAACCCTAAAGGGGGGGCGCCCCCCTTGCCTTGGGGGGCAAGGCAACCCCCCTGGCCGCCGCCCCCTCCTCAGATTGGATCTGAGGGGGCCGGCCCCCCTCTCCCTTGCCCCTATATATATGTGGGGGTGGGAGGGTAGCCGCACCTAAGTTCTGGCGCAGCCCTCCCCCTCTCCCAAGTCCTTCTCTTCTCCCGCGGTGCTTGGCGAAGCCCTGCAGGATTACCACGCTCCTCCTTCACCACCATGCCGTCGTGCTGCTGCTGGATGGAGTCTTCCCCAACCTCTCCTTCTCCCCTTGCTGGATCAAGGCATAGGAGACGTCACCGGGCTGCACGTGTGTTGAACGCGGAGGCGCCGTGGTTCGGCGCTTAGATCGGAATCAACCGCGATCTGAATCACTACGAGTACGACTCCTTCATCCGCGTTCTTGCAACGCTTCCGCTTAGCGATCTACAAGGGTATGTAGATGCACTCTCCTTCCCCTCGTTTCTAGATAACTCCATAGATTGATCTTGGTGATGCGTAGAAATGCTACGATCCCCAACATAAACATGGTCCTCAGAATTTTTTAAATGAGTATCAAGATATTTTTTGTGAGTGGTTTCACTATACACCAAACTTGATCCTTAGTAAATGCGGGAAACCCCTGTGCATCACCTGTCAATTCTAGGAATTAAACTCGGGTCGTTAGGCTGCACAACCGCATGCCCAACCACTAAGCCAAGGCTCTCTTTGCAGTTAAAAATGGGGGAATATTTCACTTCCCCGGCCTCTGCACCAACTAGGGATGCATACGGCCATTTTAGTATGAGTACCAAGATAAACATGGTCCTTAGAATTTTTTAAATGATTATTGATGTCTACTACACAACCTTCTTCTTGTAGACGTTGTTGGGCCTCCAAGTGCAGAGGTTTGTACGACAGTAGAAAATTTCTCTCAAGTGGATGACCTAAGGTTTATTAATCCGTAGGAGGCGTAGGATGAAGATGGTCTCTCTCAAGTAACCCTGCAACAAAATAACAAAGAGTCTCTTGTGTCCCCAACACACCCAATACAATGGTAAATTGTATAGGTGCACTAGTTCGGTGAAGAGATAGTGAAACAAGTGGTATATGGATAGTAGATAAAGGTATTTGTAATCTGAAATAATAAAAACAGCAAGGTAATTGAAAGTGCAACTATCCCTAGGTGGTTTTGGTAATTCATAACAACATATAGCTCATTGAGCTAATGCTATTCCAAGATGATTATTTCAGGAAAGCTCAATGATTGGCATGGCATGGATGGTGAAAGTGGAACCCTCAAAATGCTAAGGACAAAGGATTGGCTCAAGCTCAAAAGCTCAAGACTCTTCATTTTATATTTTAGTGATCCAAGATCACATTGAGTCTTTAGGAAAAGCCAATACTATCAAGGAGGGATGAGGTGTTGCTTAATGAGCCTCTTGCTTCATGTGCTTAGTGATATGCTCCAAAACCCTCAACTACTTTCCCATATCCACATATGACCTAAACCCTAAGCCAAACTCGGTTCTACCGATTCTTTCTATCCGGCGCCACCGAGTTTTACTTGTCATAAGCCACTGCCAAACCCTAGCAATCCGGTTCTACCGATAGGGATCTCGGTCTCACCGAGATGGGATTGCAAACGCTCTGTTTCCCTTTCGTAACTTTTCGGTCTCACCGAAAGAGCGAATCGGTCCCACCGAGATTGCAATGTAAATTCAGTGTTTCCCTTTTGTAACTTTTCGGTCTCACCGAAAGAGCAAATCGGTCCCATCGAGTTTGCCTAACCAACTCTCTGGTTAGCTAATTACCAAATTCGGTCTCACCGAGTTTGTGTAATCGGTCCCACCGAGATTACGTTATGCCCAAACCCTAACCATATCGGTCCTACCGAGTTGCATGTCAGTCCCACCGAAAATCTCTAACGGTCACTAGGTTTACATTTTCGGTCCGACCGAGTTTGTTGATTCGGTCCCACCGAGATTGGCAAACTGTGTGTAACGGTTGGATTTTGTGTGGAGGCTATATATACCCCTCCACCTCCTCTTCATTCGTGGAGAGAGCCATCAGAACACATACACAATTCCAACTCATATGTTCTGAGAGAGAACCACCTACTCATGTGTTGAGACCAAGATATTCCATTCCTACCATATGAATCTTGATCTCTAGCCTTCCCCAAGTTGCTTTCCACTCAAATCTTCTTTCCACAAAATCCAAATCCTATGAGAGAGAGTTGAGTGTTGGGGAGACTATCATTTGAAGCACAAGAGCAAGGAGTTCATTACCTACACACCATTTGTTACTTCTTGGAGAGTGGTGTCTCCTAGATTGGCTAGGTGTCACTTGGGAGCCTCCGACAAGATTGTGGAGTTGAACCAAGGAGTTTGTAAGGGCAAGGAGATCGCCTACTTCATGAAGATCTACTGCTAGTGAGGCAAGTCCTGTGTGGGCGATGGCCATGGTGGGATAGACAAGGTTGCTTCTTCGTGGACCCTTTGTGGGTGGTTGCTTCTTCGTGGACCCTTCGTGGGTGGAGCCCTTTGTGGACTCGCGCAACCGTTACCCTTTGTGGGTGGAGCCCTCCGTGGACTCTCGCAACCGTTACCCTTTGTGGGTTGAAGTCTCCATCAACGTGGATGTAGGATAGCACCACCTATCCGAACCACGGGAAAAACATCCGTGTCTCCAATTGCGTTTGAATTCTCCAAACCCTTCCCTTTACATTCTTGCAAGTTGCATGCTTTACTTTCCGCTGCCAATATACTCTTTGCATGCTTGCTTGAATTGTGTGATGATTGCTTGACTTGTCCTACAATAGCTAAAATCTGCCAAGAACTAAAATTGAGAAAAAGGTTAAGTTTTTATTTGGTCAAGTAGTCTAATCACCCCCCCTCTAGACATACTTTCGATCCTACAAGTGGTATCAGAGCTTTGGTCTCCATTTGCTTTGATCTCCATAGCTTTTGGTGGTCATAGCCTTGGTTTCACAACCTAGGAGAGTATGGCGTCTAGCGAGGGAAATTATCACCGTAGAGGTCCTTACTTTGATGGTACTAATTTTGCTAGTTGGAAGCATAAAATGAAAATGCATATTCTTGGACATAACCCCGCTGTTTGGGCTATTGTGTGTGTTGGTTTGCAAGGTGACTTCTTTGATGGGAAAGAACCAAACTGTGAAGCTACCGCGGATGAGTTGAAGATGTTGCAATACAATGCTCAAGCTTGTGATATTCTCTTCAACGGATTGTGCCCCGAAGAATTCAACAAAATCAGCCGTCTTGAGAATGCAAAAGAAATTTGGGACACTTTAATTGATATGCACGAAGGTACCAACTCCGTCAAGGAATCCAAGTTGGATGTGCTTCAAAGTCAACTTGACAAGTTCAAGATGAAGGATGGTGAAGGTGGCGCAGAAATGTACTCTAGGCTTGCTTTCATCACAAATGAGATTGCCGGCTTAGGAAGTGAAGAGATGACCGATAGATTCATCATCAAGAAGATCCTAAGAGCCTTGGATGGAAAATATGATACTGTGTGCACGTTGATCCAAATGATGCCTAATTACAAAGATCTCATGCCAACGGAGGTGATTGGAAGAATTGTTGCTCATGAGATGTCACTTAAGGATAAAGAGGAACTTCACAACAAATCAAGTGGTGCCTACAAAGCCTCATGTGAAGCCCCTACATCATCAAGTGAGAAACAAAACTTCAATGAAGAATTAAGCTTAATGGTGAAGAACTTCAACAAGTTCTACAAGAGTAGAAGCAAAGATAGAAGCTTCAAGTCAAGGTCCTACAATGACAAAAGATCTTCTAGTCGAGAGCGAAACTGCTACAGTTGTGGAAGACCCGGACACTATTCCAATGAGTGTACGGCTCCCTACAAGAGAAGAGAAGATTCTCCAAAAATAAGAAGCAAAGAATCACCACCAAGAGAGAGAAGGAGTAGAGATGATCGTTATGAACGAAGATACTCACGGAGAAGCAAGGATTCGGAAAGGAAGGAAAAATCATCAAGGAGCTACACAAAACGAAGACATCAAGCTCATGTTGGTGAATGGGTATCCGGCTCCGACTCCGACAGCCACTCCGAGAGAAGTTATTACTCCGACTCCGAAGATACTCAAGATGAATGTGTTGCCGGTCTAGCACTTGTGTCAACCAACTCCTACGACATATTTGACTCACCAAATGAAGGAATTGGAAGATGCTTCATGGCCAAAGGTCCTAAGGTAACACACCCCGAGTATGTTGATTTCAATAGTGATGAAGATGACTTGTTAGGTGATGATTTGCTTGTTGACAACTCTAGTGATGAATACTATGATGAAACGTCAATTAATCATGCTAATAAAAATAAAATGAATGACAATGATAAGGAGAAGATTGAGGCTCTAACTAAAGAACTAAACACTCTTAAGTTAGCTCATGAAACTATCTTCGAAGATCATCGAGAACTTTTAAGAGCTCATGAGAAATTACGCTTTGAAAAGCTCAATCTTGAGCATGAGAATGAGTTCTTAAAAGCAATCAATGATGATCTCCGCAAGAAAAGTTCTTCTTACATTGCCAAGCGTTTACTCTTATCCACTTATAGGCCTCAAGTCAAGTCTAGTAACAAGAACAAGAAAGATTCTTCCTCTAGTAGTAACAATGATCATGCTAAATCCAATATTGTTGCTTCTAGTAGTTCTCTTGATTCCACTAATGATTCTATTAGCCAAGTTACACTTGAGCAAGAAAATAGCTTATTGAAGGGAATTATAGAGAAAGGAGTGTACAAAAGCCTTGCCGGGAGTAAGCAATTCGAGGAAATTGTGCGCAAGCAAGGAATGCACCGGAAGAATCAAGGTGTTGATTTTGAACGAAAGTTCAATGCCAATGGAGTTGAGTGGGAAGAAGATCAATACCCCAAGACAAAGTTTGTTCCTCAACAAGCTCAAGATGATCTTCCACCACAAGACTACAAGCAAAAAGGCAAGGACAAGCTTCAAGAGGAAATTGATGCATTTGAAGAAGCTCCTAAGACCTTAGTCAAGTGGATTCCCAAGACTGCTTCAAGTTCCACTTCATCAAGTACGACTACAACTCCAAGGATTCCCATCAAGATGGTGTGGATCCAAAAGAAGAAGAACTAGAGAGTTCATGAGGGTGACTCCGCCAACATACTTCACTCTTATCATTTTGGCAAGAACAAGTGCAATCAACTTCCACATCTTGCACTAGTTCAAGGAGTCACAAACCCTCTTGTTGGTAAGACAAGGGACAAGGTAACCTAAAAGTTTTCATGGACATCATCTTGTGTGTGCATCACTCTATGTCTATGGATATCCTTGTTTGTTCCTTGTGGGACTAACCCATGTAGGTATTGAAAGTGCAATTCACTCAAATGGATAGCTCCAAGTGATCTACATCAACATTGAGCATCCACATCTTCAACATCTACATGAAGTCATCATCGACAAAACCCGAGGTTAGTTCATCCCTCTAAGGGGGATATCACATCTAGGGGGAGCTTTACTCTAAGACTTGAGCCAAAGCAACTCTAAAGATGTGAACACAACAATGCTTTATGTAAAAGTGGTAACCCCACTAGAGCTTAAACGATGAGTATGACCTATGATCAAGTGTTCTCACTTGACTCCTAAGTCAATATACTCATATATAGATGACCTTGTCATCGCAAATTGCTTGATAGATGCTAGAATTGGTTGTGCATGCCTTGTCACATATTTCATTTGCCATCTTATTGTGTGAGCATGCTGGTTGCATATTTTACTCATTCAAGGACATCCACTTGTTGTTTTGATTGTTTGGTTTTATTTCCTTTTGCCAAGTGGATGGACAAGAATGCCTAAGAACCTCCTCTAGCTATCTATGCTTTTCTCGTCTCAAACTCTATTCATGCTACATCACAAAATTTGATCAAGTCAGATTCGAACCACTCTGTGTGAGGAGCGCTCGAAGTCCCCGATTCGTCATAGACTTAAACTTCCAAAACCTCTTTATGATTCTCGGTCTGACCGATACCCCACTTTCGGTCCTACCGAGATCATTAAGTTGATCTAGGTTTTCGATCTCGGTGCAACCGATTTGAACCTTTCGGTCACACCGAGTTTCAGTAACTGCTTGCAGTTATGAATCTCGGTGCCACCGAGTTGTTCCACTCGGTCACACCGACAGGGTCGGGTTATATATAGTCACGGGCAAAAATTTGGAAATTTCTCCGAATCCCTTCGCCCCCGCGATAGCCTGCTCTGCCAACTTGGTCTCCGGATTGTCTCCTCGCCGCCAGCCGCCTCCAGTCGCTGGTCTCCGTCGCCGTCAACGGAATTCTACCCCGCCGTTGCCGCCGTAGTGAGTCTCCGCCGAACTAGGGTATGGACTCGATCTTTGTGCTATTCTCCAATCTGATTCTTAGCACATTGTGATCATCATGATTCTTGCCACGATTGAAACACTCCTATCCAGTCAATGCGCTCGTAGATTAGGTTTGATTCAAAAATTTTAGGGTTAGGTTTCCTCCGAAACCATCTCGGACCCACCGAGTTGAAAAACTCGGTCCCACCGATTTGGCTTATGCCATTGCACAAGTGAGACTCGGTCTGACCGAGAATTACTTATCGGTGTGACCAATTTTGGAACTTTGTGAAACCCTAGCAGTCTCGTTGCCACCGAACTGTGACTCGGTCTGACCGAGTTCACTAGTTTAGGTGCCAAAACTGCTTCGGTATCACCGAGTTTAAAAATTGGTAGATCCGAGATGATTTCAGTGGGAAACTAAAACTAAGTTTTTGAGTCATTCTTTTGCAAAAATCTCTGCATTTTGTGATGCTCATCTATTCTACCTCATCTATAAACTGTTCACAGGGTCAGCAGTCAGCTTGTTCATCATGTCAGACTAGAGTGACAGCCAGAATGTGTCAGAACAGTAGGTGCACATGAGTGAGGGCACTAGTCCCTCAAGTTCTTCAGATGATGGCAGCAGAAGTACTCCTAGCAATTTGCCCAAAGCTGCCACCAGACAGAGGAAGAAGAAAACTTCAGATTCTGAGGATGAAGATTATGTGGCAGAGGAGGAAGCCACATCAAAGAGAGTAGTTCTTGAGAAGGAACATGGCTCAGCTCAAGGCACAAAGCCAGGACTGAAAGTCAAAAGGCCAGCAGGCAGGCAGCCTATGTCAAAGGCCAGAGCTTCAACTGAAAAGCCTGCACCCAAAGAGCCAGTTGCTGCTGAAGGCAAGAAGAGGAAGGAAAGGGTCAAGAAGACCGTAGCCAGAGTGCTTGGAAAGGCTTCCATCATGGAAGAGGAAGAGGAAGAAGAGGTTGCTGCACCAGCACCTAAGGCACCTAAGCTTATGGGTGATGCTATCAGGACAGGGGCTGCTGCATCTAAGCCCAAAGAAGCACCCAAAGCTGCCTCCAAGCCAAAACCAAATAGAAATACAAGAAGCATCCCAGCTGCTGAGAAGAACAAGGCCCCAGTGCCTGAAGCTGCAGAAGAAGATGATGAAGAGCAAGTACTTAGAAAACTCAAGCCCAAGATCCCAGACCACAATGATGCTCATCCTGTGGCTGAGGACATGAAGCTCAGGAGAGATTCAGGGCTCAGGAAGTGGAGAGAAGCAGATCCGTATGCTTCAAGGAGGAGGACTGTTGTTGACTTCAGATTTCACACCAAGGAACAGCAGGACTTCTATGAGACAGTGCTGCTTGATAAGAAGCCAATAGTCTGTGATATGAGATGGGTTGACTGGCAATACATCAAGGACAACGAAGAGTACTACCCTGGAGTGCAGGACAGCTTTAGTGCTTGTGGAGTTGCAAACTTTGTTGGGCAGAAGCTCACAAAGTGGAACGAGGAGCTTATCATGCAGTTCTACTCCACAACATATTTTTATCCAGATGGGAGGATTGTATGGATGTCAGAAGGAACCAGATATCAGTCAACAGTTGCTGAGTGGGCACAGCTCATTAATGCCCCAAAGGAGCAAGCAGATGACTTGGACATTTATGCCAAGAAGAAGATGGACCACAACTCTATGTCCAATATGTACAAGGAAATTCCAAATGAAGCACTTGATACTTTCAAGTTTGGGTCTGTGCATTATCTTCTGTCAGGGCTGCCAACTATTAATTGGATTTTGAGGCACACTCTCTTGCCCAAGTCAGGTGATCACAAGATGATCAGAGGCCATGCAATCAATTTGCTTCATGTATTTGTTGTACCTCAGAAATTCAAAGTCATGAGCCTCATAGTAGAGACTATCAAGAGGATAGCAGTTGACCAGAAGAGGAGCTGTGGATATGCCCCACAAATTCAGGAATTAATCAACTCCAAGATGGGCACGGGCATATACTTATTGGACAAGGAACACCTGCCCATCCGTCCAGATTTTGAAGATAATCAAGTTGTAATCACTGAGAATGAGCCATCATCAGTTCAAGCACAAGCCAAGAAGGAGAAGGCAAGGAAGGAGAAAGCTGCCAAGATGCCAACTCAAGAGGAGGCATCTGAGTATTTCTTGAAAACCAAACAAGATCAGCTTGGTTACCTGATTGCATCCACCCTGCGGATTGAGAAAGGACTAGCCACCCTAACTCAGAACCAGGCAAGCCTAGAGAGAATCATGGAACAAAAGTTCTATGACTTGGATGTCAAGGTGACAGAGATTCAGACTGCCGTGGAGCGGCTCCAGGATGACATGCAGGAGAGGAGAGGTAGGACTACAACTGATGCCTTTGCCAGAGTGCCACAAGGTCCGAGGTCATCTGCAGTGCCAGTTGCTGACACCAGAGCCACCACGTCTGCACCAGCTACAGCTTCAGTTCCACTAGCTCCAGCATCTACTTCAGCCTCGACTCCGACCACGTCTACAGAAGGCTTCGTCCTTGGAGTGCTCCGGACTCCACCACCACCTGAAGATCAAGCCTGAGCGTAGATCTAGCACTATGCATTTTCTAGGAACTTTTTGGTAACTTTTTGCCAAAGGGGGAGAAAAATGTATAGATCATAGGCTTAGAGAGAGAGAGAGAGTGTTGCTTTTTTCTCTCTTGTTTTATTTGGTGGTTTTTTGAACTTTATTTGCTTTTGAGTGCTTGAGATACTATGTCATTATCTGTGAGACATTGATGATCATGTGTTTGATCATAAGTTACACTTAATGTTTGCTTAATGTTATCATCTTATCTATCTTATGTGATCATTCACTGTTCTTGGTGATGAGTGCATGTATTTCATTCTTATCATTTTAAGCGCTCCACCAAGATGTATGTGACATGGAAGAGTAACCCATGACTCTAACTCCTTGTGCATTTGCAGTCCAAAGCAAATTTTAAATATGCACAAATTTAGGGGGAGCTCTTACTTGTCACATACTTCTCAAAGCGACGATATATTTCATGCTTATTATCATTTGCCGAAGCTTTGATCTATATGTTGTCATCAATTACCAAAAAGGGGGAGATTGAAAGTGCAACTATCCCTAGGTGGTTTTGGTAATTCATAACAACATATAGCTCATTGAGTTAATGCTATTCCAAGATGATTATTTCAGGAAAGCTCAATGATTGGCATGGCATGGATGGTGAAAGTGGAACCCTCAAAATGCTAAGGACAAAGGATTGGCTCAAGCTCAAAAGCTCAAGACTCTTCATTTTATATTTTAGTGATCCAAGATCACATTGAGTCTTTAGGAAAAGCCAATACTATCAAGGAGGGATGAGGTGTTGCTTAATGAGCCTCTTGCTTCATGTGCTTAGTGATATGCTCCAAAACCCTCAACTACTTTCCCATATCCAAATATGACCTAAACCCTAAGCCAAACTCGGTCCTACTGATTCTTTCTATCCGGCGCCACCGATTTTTACTTGTCATAAGCCACTGCCAAACCCTAGCAATTCGGTTCTACCGATAGGGATCTCGGTCTCACCGAGATGGGATTGCAAACTCTCTGTTTCCCTTTCGTAACTTTTCAGTCTCACCGAAAGAGCGAATCGGTCCCACCGAGATTGCAATGTAAATTCAGTGTTTCCCTTTTGTAACTTTTCGGTCTCACCGAAAGAGCAAATCGGTCCCACTGAGTTTGCCTGACCAACTCTCTGGTTAGCTAATTACCAAATTCGGTCTCACCGAGTTTGTGTAATCGGTCTCACCGAGATTACGTTATGCCCAAACCCTAACCATATCGGTCCTACCGAGTTGCATGTCAGTCCCACCGCAAATCTCTAACGATCGCTAGGTTTACATTTTCGGTCCGACCGAGTTTGTTGATTCGGTCCCACTGAGATTGGAAAACTGTGTGTAACGGTTGGATTTTGTGTGGAGGCTATATATACCCCTCCACCCCCTCTTCATTCATGGAGAGAGCCATCAGAACACATACACAATTCCAACTCATATGTTCTGAGAGAGAACCACCTACTCATGTGTTGAGACCAAGATATTCCATTCCTACCATATGAATCTTGATCTCTAGCCTTCCCCAAGTTGCTTTCCACTCAAATCTTCTTTCCACAAAATCCAAATCCTATGAGAGAGAGTTGAGTGTTGGGGAGACTATCATTTGAAGCACAAGAGCAAGGAGTTCATTACCTACACACCATTTGTTACTTCTTGGAGAGTGGTGTCTCCTAGATTGGCTAGGTGTCACTTGGGAGCCTCCGACAAGATTGTGGAGTTGAACCAAGGAGTTTGTAAGGGCAAGGAGATCGCCTACTTCGTGAGGATCTACCGCTAGTGAGGCAAGTCCTGTGTGGGCGATGGCCATGGTGGGATAGACAAGGTTGCTTCTTCGTGGACCCTTTGTGGGTGGTTGCTTCTTCGCGGACCCTTCGTGGGTGGAGCCCTTTGTGGACTCACGCAACCGTTACCCTTTGTGGGTGGAGCCCTCCGTGGACTCTCGCAACTGTTACCCTTTGTGGGTTGAAGTCTCCATCAACGTGGATGTAGGATAGTACCACCTATCCGAACCACGGGAAAAATATCCGTGTCTCCAATTGCGTTTGAATTCTCCAAACCCTTCTCTTTACATTCTTGCAAGTTGCATGCTTTACTTTCCGCTGCCAATATACTCTTTGCATGCTTGCTTGAATTGTGTGATGATTGCTTGACTTGTCCTACAATAGCTAAAATCTGCCAAGAACTAAAATTGAGAAAAAGGTTAAGTTTTTATTTGGTCAAGTAGTCTAATCACCCCCCCTCTAGACATACTTTCGATCCTACAGTAATTAATGGTAAAAGTGAGCGTAAACGGTATTGCAATGATAGGAAACAAGGCCTAGGGTTCATACTTTCGCTAGTGTAAGTTCCCTCAATAGTACTAACATAATTGGATCATAAAACTATCCCTCAACATGCAACAAAGAGTCACTCCAAAGTCACTAATAGCGGAGAACGAAAGAAGAGATTATGGTAGGGTACGAAACCACCTCAAAGTTATTCTTTCCAATCAATCCGTTGGGCTATTCCTATAAGTGTCACAAACAGCCCTAGAGTTCGTACTAGAATAACACCTTAAGATACAAATCAACCAAAACCCTAATGTCACCTAGATACTCCAATGTCACCTCAAGTATCCGTGGGCATGATTATACGATATGCGTCACACAATCTCAATTCATCTATTCAACCAACACAAAGGACCTCAAAGAGTGCCCCAAAGATCTACCGGAGAATCACGACGAAAACGTGTGCCAACCCCTATGCATAGGTTCATGAACCCGCAAGTTGGTCACCTTAACATACATCAAGTGGCACGTGGTATCCCATTGTCACCACAGATATCCACGGCAAGACATACATCAAGTGTTCTCAAATCTTTAAAGACTCAATCCGATAAGATTACTTCAAAGGGGAAACTCGATCCATTACAAGAGAGAAGAGCGGGGAAGAAACATCATAGGATCCAAATATAATAGCAAAGCTCGCGATACATCAAGATCGTATCATCTCAAGAACACGAGAGAGAGAGAGAGATCAAACACATAGCTACTGGTACATACCCTCAGCCCCGAGGGAGAACTACTCCCTCCTCGTCATGGAGAGCACCAAGATGATGAAGATGGCCGCCGGAGAAGGATTGCCCCCTCCGGCAGGGTGCCGGAACGGGTCTAGATTGGTTTTCGGTGGCTACGGAGGCTTCTGGCGGCGGAACTCCCGATCTAATCTCTGTTCTAGAAGTTTTAGGGTATATGGAGTTATATAGGCAGAAGAAGCACGTCAGGGGAGCCACAAGGGCCCCACGAGGCAGGGGGCGCGCCCTAGGGGGGGCGCCCCCCACCCTTGTGAGCACCTCGTTCCTTCCTTGACGTGGGGTCCAAGTCCATCAAGTGTGTTTCCTTCCAAAAATAACTTCTCTAGTTGATTTCTTTCCGTTTCGACTCCGTCTGATATTCCTTTTCTTCAAAACACTGAAATAGGCATAAAACAGCAAATCTGGGCTGGGCCTCCGGTTAATAGGTTAGTCCCAAAAATAATATAAAAGTGGATAATAAAGCCCAATATTTCCCAAAATAGTAGATAATATAGCATGGAGCAATCAAAAATTATAGATACGTTGCAGACGTATGAAGCATCCCCAAGCTTAATTCCTGCTCGTCCTCGAGTAGGTAAATGATAAAAAAGATAATTTTTGATGTGGAGTGCTACTTGGCATAATTTCAATGTAATTCTTATTAATTGTGGCATGAATATTCAGATCCGAGAGATTCAAGACAAAAGTTTAATATTGACATAAAAATAATAATACTTCAAGCATACTAACAAAGCAATCATGTCTTCTGAAAATAACATGGCCAAAGCAAGCTATCCCTACAAAATCATATAGTCTGGCTATGCTCCATCTTCACCACACAAAATATTTAAATCATGCACAACCCCGATGACAAGCCAAGCAATTGTTTCATACTTTTAATGTTCTCAAACTTTTTCAATCTTCACGCAATACATGAGCGTGAGCCATGGACATAGCACTATAGGTGGAATAGAATGGTGGTTGTGGAGAGGAAAAAGGGAGAAGATAGTCTCACATCGACTAGGCGTATCAACGGGCTATGGAGATGCCCATCAATAGATATCAATGTGAGTGAGTAGGGATTGCCATGCAACGGATGCACTAGAGCTATAAATGTATGAAAGCTCAACAAAAGAAACTAGTGGGTGTGCATCCAACTCGCTTGCTCACGAAGACCTAGGGCAGTTTGAGGAAGCCCATCATTGGAATATACAAGCCAAGTTCGATAATGAAAGATTCCCACTAGTATATGAAAGTGTCAACATAGGAGACTCTCTATCATGAAGATCATGGTGCTATTTTGAAGCACAAGTGTGGTAAAAGGATAGTAGCATTGTCCCTTCTCTTTTTTTCTCTCATTTTTTTATTTTTTTATTTGGGCCTTTTCTTTTTTTATGGCCTCTTTTCTTTCTTTTTTTATTTGGGCTTCTTTGGCCTCTTTTCTTTCTTTTTTTTATTTGGTCTTCTTTGGCCTCTTTTATTTATTTTTCGTCCGGAGTCTCATCCCGACTTGTGGGGGAATCATAGTCTCCATCATCCTTTCCTCACTGGGACAATGCTCTAATAATGATGATCATCACACTTTTATTTTTCTTACAACTCAAGAATTGCAACTCGATACTTAGAATAAGATATGACTCTATATGAATGCCTCCGGCGGTGTACCGGGATGTGCAATTATGCATGAGTGACATGTATGAAAGAATTATGAACGGTGGCTTTGACACAAACACAATGTCAACTACATGATCATGCTAAGCAATATGACAATGATGGAGCTTGTCATAATAAACGGAACGGTGGAAAGTTGCATGGCAATATATCTCGGAAAGGCTATGGAAATGCCATAATAGGTAGGTATGGTGGCTGTTTTGAGGAAGGTATATGGTGGGTGTATGATACCGGCGAAAGTTGCGCGGTACAAGAGAGGCTAGCAATGGTGGAAGGGTGAGAGTGTGTATAATCCATGGACTCAACATTAGTCATAAAGAACTCACATACTTATTGCAAAAATCTACAAGTTATCAAAGCAAATTATTACGCGCATGCTCCTAGGGGGGATAGATTGGTAGGAAAAGACCATCGCTCGTCCCCGACCGCACGCATAAGGAAGACAATCAATAAATAAATCATGCTCCGACTTCATCACATAACGGTTCACCATACGTGCATGCTACAGGAATCACAAACTTCAACACAAGTATTTCTCAAATTCATAACCACTCAACTAGCATGACTCTAATATCACCATCTCCATATCTCAAGACAATCATCAAGCATAAAACTTCTCTTAGTATTCAACACACTCATAAGAAAATTTTACTAATCTTGAATACCTAGCATATTAGGATTTTAAGCAAATTACCATGCTATTTAAGACTCTCAAAATAATCTAAGTGAAGCATGAGAGTTCATCTATTTATTCAAAATAAAACTACCACCATGCTCTAAATGATATAAGTGAAGCACTAGAGCAAATGACAAACTACTCCAGAAGATATAAGTGAAGATCAATGAGTAGTCGAATAATTATGCAACTATGTGAAGACTCTCTAACACTTAATAATTTCAGATCTTGGTATTCTATTCAAACAGCAAGCAAAGCAAAATAAAATGACATTCTAAGAATGGCAAACATCATGTGAAGAAGCAAAAACTTAGGATCAACCGATACTAACCGATAGTTGTTGAAGAAGAAAAGTGGGATGCCAACCGGGGCATCCCCAAGCTTAGATGCTTGATACTTCTTGAAATATTATCTTGGGGTGCCTTGGGCATCCCCAAGCTTGAGCTTTTGTGTCTCCTTAATTCCTCTCATATCACGGTCTCCCTAAATCTCAAAAGCTTCATCCACACAAAACTCAACAAGGACTCGTGAGATAAGTTAGTATAAACCATTGCCAAAACCTTATCATACTCTAATGTAGCAAATCCCTAAAATTATTATTCACCATTGCATACTAAATTCCTCTGCATATTTAATAGTCCTATCCTCAAATAGAATCATTAAATAAGCAAACATATGCAAGCAATGCAAACATAACAGCAATCTGCCTAAACAGCATAGTCTCTAAAGAATGCTGCAACATCCATACTTCCCTAGCTCCAAAAATTATGAAAGAAAATTCCCACTGTATTAAATTTATCAGAGCTTAATATTCAAAAGGTTTCAACATTTAATCACATTCTGACTTTTCTAGGGAATTATTGCAACAGCGGTAAACTTTCTGTTTTCAAACAGCAACATGTATACCTGTAACATAGGCATAGTAAAGGCTATAAATGCCACTTTTATTGAAATAAAAGATGCAAAACATTGTTCTAAATAACAGCACGCAAATCCTAACAAAATAAATTGATGCTCCAAGCAAAATATATGTTGTGAATAAAAATATAGCTCCAAGTAAAGTTACCGATGAACGAAGACGAAAGAGGGGATGCCTTCCGGGGCATCCCCAAGCTTAGGCTCTTGGTTGTCCTTGAATATTACCTTGGGGTGCCTTAGGAATCCCCAAGCTTAGTCTCTTGCCACTCCTTATTCCATAGACCATCGAATCCTTACCCAAAACTTGAAAACTTCACAACACAAAACTTAAGAGAAAACTCGTAAGCTCCGTTAGTATAAGAAAATAAATCACCACTTCAAGTTACTGTAATAACTCATTATTTATTTATATTGGTGTTAAAACTACTTTATTCCAACTTCTCTATGGTTTATAAACTATTTTACTAGCCATAGATTCATCAAAATAAGTAAACAACACATGAAAAACAGGATCTGTCAAAAACAGAACAGTCTGTAGTAATCTGGATCAAACGTATACTTCTGGAACTCATAAAATTCCCAAATAAATTTATGGACCTGAGGAATTTATCTATTAATCATATGCAAAAATAATTAACTAAATAGCACTCTCCAAATAAAAATGGCAGCAATTCTCGTGAGCGCTAAAGTTTCTGTTTTTTACAGCATGATCAACAAGACTTTCCCCAAGTCTTCCCAAAGGTTCTACTTGGCACAAACACTAATTAAAAGAATAAAACCACATATAAACAAAGGATAGATGAATTATTTATTACTAAACAGGAACAAAAAGCAAGGAACTAAAATAAAATTGGGTTGCCTCCCAACAAGCGCTATCGTTTAACGCCTCTAGCTAGGCATGATGATTTCAATGATGCTCACATAAAGGGTAAGAATTGAAACATAAAGAGAGCATCATGAAGAATATGACTAGCACATTTAAGTCTAACATGCTTCCTATGCATAGGGATTTTGTGAGCAAACAACTTATGAGAACAATAATCAACTTGCATAGGAAGGTAAAACAAGCATAACTTCAAATTTTAAGCACATAGAGAGGAAACTTGATATTATTGCAATTCCTACAAGCATATGTTCCTCCCTCATAATAATTTTCAGTAGCATCATGAATGAATTCAAAAATATAACCAGCACCTAAAGCATTATTTTCATGACCTACAAGCATAGAAAATTTACTACTCTCCACATAAGCAAAATTCTTCTCATTCGGAATAGTGGGAGTATCATAGGAAAATCGAATACTATAAATTGTTTCCATATTAAAAGAGTAATGTTCAGAGAAGGGGTAATCATAATCATGACAAGTTTTATAAATATAATCATCACTACTTTTTATAGCATAAGTTTCATCACAATAATTATCATAAGTAGGAGGCATGCTATCATCATTATAAACTTGCATATCAAAACTTGGGAGACTAAAAGTATCATCTTCATTAATCATAGATTCCCCAAGCTTGGGACAAACATTAATTGCAGCAAATATATTCTCAAATATGTCATTCTCATCAAACATAGCTTCCCCAAGCTTGGGCCTTTTCATATCATAAGCATAATCACTCTCATAATTAATAGCATGGATAGCACCAATAGTATAGCAATTATTATATTCTTCCAAGCAAGTGCCAAAAAGATTTTCAAGATCATAAGAAGTATCATTATCTTCCACAATTATATTTTCATGAGGCACAATAGTAATAGGAGCAACTTTATTTGGGAGAGATACCTTTTTACCTCTCTTCATTTTTCTTTTCTTCTTCTTCACCACATCATGTGTGGGTTCAATCCTCTTTTTGGAGCTCCTTATTAATGAGATTGGTTGAATAGGAGGCTCCTCCTCGTTGCCTGATTCATCATAAGAAATAATAGGAGGATATTGGGAAGTCTCTTCCCTTTCATTAGTATTCTCTTCATCTTCTAATTGTTTTCTTTTATTTATGTAGTTGGCAATATAAGGATTATCAATGCAATTCACCGCACAATACATATAAATTTTCTCTTGATCAAAATCAAGAACTCTATCAAGATTAAACTTTGGAATACCCTCAGTTATACGTTTCATTTCTTCATAACCCAAAAGAAGGCTAAGCTCTTTATGATGCTCAAGGGTAATCAAATTATCACAATGTTTGGACACGACTTGATCATGAAACAAATAGCATTGGAGCTTTAAATGACCATGTTCATTGCAAAGTTCACAAGGGGCACGAAAAATATTAAATCTTTCAGCACACTCATCTAGGCTTTCTTGCAACGATTTGGTTTCTAAGTACTTATGCCTCTTGCAATATCTATCTTCCCTATTTGGTGTGTACTTGCAAACCCAGTCTACTCCACAAAAATTGACATGTTTATAGGAGGCATTTTCATCATAACTAGTGCAATCATCATTAGTGTCATGGATATTCAAAGAATTCGTACTAACAACAATGCAATCATGCTCATCATTCACATATTTTATGCCAAGCATTCTATGTAATTCTTCTTCTAGCATTTGAGCACAATTTTCCTTTCCATCATACTTACGAAAAATATTCAAAAGGTGAAGCGTATGAGACAAACTCAAATCCATTTTTATAGTTTTCTTTTATAAACTAACTAGTGATAAAACAAGAAACTAAAAGACTCGATTGCAAGATCTAAAGATATACCTTCAAGCACTCACCTCCCCGGCAACGGCGCCAAAAAAGAGCTTGATGTCTACTACACAACCTTATTCTTGTAGACGTTGTTGGGCCTCCAAGTGCAGAGGTTTGTAGGACAGTAGCAAATTTCCCTCAAGTGGATGACCTAAGGTTTATCAATCCGTAGGAGCCATAGGATGAAGATGGTCTCTCTCAAGCAACCCTGCAACCAAATAACAAAGAGTCTCTTGTGTCCCCAACACACCCAATACAATGGTAAATTGTATGGGTGCACTAGTTCGGCGAAGAGATAGTGAAACAAGTGGTATATGGATAATAGATAAAGGTATTTGTAATCTGAAATAATAAAACAGCAAGGTAATTAATGGTAAAAGTGAGCGTAAATGGTATTGCAATGATAGGAAACAAGGCCTAGGGTTCATACTTTCGCTAGTGTAAGTTCCCTCAACAATACTAACATAATTGGATCATAAAACTATCCCTCAATATGCAACAAAGAGTCACTCCAAAGTCACTAATAGCGGAGAACGAACGAAGAGATTATGGTAGGGTACGAAACCACCTCAAAGTTATTCTTTCCAATCAATCCGTTGGGCTATTCCTATAAGTGTCACAAACAGCCCTAGAGTTCGTACTAGAATAACACCTTAAGATACAAATCAACCAAAACTCTAATGTCACCTAGATACTCCAATGTCACCTCAAGTATCCGTGGGTATGATTATACGATATGCATCACACAATCTCAGATTCATCTATTCAACCAACACATAGGACCTCAAAGACTGCCCCAAAGTTTCTACCGGAGAATCACGACGAAAACGTGTGCCAACCCCTATGCATAGGTTCATGGGCGGAACCCGCAAGTTGATCACCAAAACATACATCAAGTGAATCACGTGACATCCCATTGTCACCACAGATATGCACGGCAAGACATACATCAAGTGTTCTCAAATCTTTAAAGACTCAATCCGATAAGATAACTTCAAAAGGGAAACTCAATCCATTACAAGAGAGAAGAGGGGGGAAGAAACATCATAGGATCCAAATATAATAGCAAAGCTCGCGATACATCAAGATCGTATCATCTCAAGAACACGAGAGAGAGAGAGAGAGATCAAACACATAGCTACTGGTACATACCCTCAGCCCCGAGGGAGAACTACTCCCTCCTCGTCATGGAGAGCACCGGGATGATGAAGATGGCCGCCGGAGAAGGATTGCCCCCTCCGGCAGGGTGCCGGAATGGGTCTAGATTGGTTTTTGGTGGCTACGGAGGCTTCTGGCGGTGGAACTCCCGATCTAATCTCTGTTCTGGAAGTTTTAGGGTATATGGAGTTATATAGGCAGAAGAAGCACGTCAGGGGAGCCACGAGGGCCCCACGAGGCAGGGGGCGCGCCCAAGGGGGGAGGCGCCCCCCACCCTCGTGAGCACCTCGTTCCTTCCTTGACGTGGGGTCCAAGTCCATCAGGTGTGTTTCCTTCCAAAAATAACTTCTCCAGTTGATTTTGTTCCGTTTCAACTCCGTCTAATATTCCTTTTCTTCAAAACACTGAAATAGGCATAAAACAGCAAATCTGGGCTGGGCCTCCGGTTAATAGGTTAGTCCCAAAAATAATATAAAAGCGGATAATAAAGCCCAATATTGCCCAAAACAGTAGATAATATAGCATGGAGCAATCAAAAATTATAGATACGTTGGAGATGTATCAAGTATCAAGATATTTTTTTGATGAGTGGTTCCACCACACACCAAACTTGATCCTTAATAAATGGGGGAAAACCCCTGTGCATCACCTGTCAATTCTAGGAATTGAACTCGGGTCGTTAGGATGCACAACCGCATGCCCAACCATTCAAAATTACGATATTGTAGTCATCATTTATATATGGAGTTGATGAACAATGTGGTAGGCATAGATGACATGTCATTCTCCACTCCTGCTGAGGGTGACAAAGAATTGAGTTCCGTACCAAAGAAAAGACAAAGCAACTTCAACAACAACGAGGACAAAGCATTGGTCCTCGCGTGGGAGAGTGTTAGTCTTGATCCAATAGTAGTCACTGATGAAAGCATGAGAACCTACTGGAAGCGCGTATCAAATCATTATGATCACAATGTCACTAGACCAATCCCAATATCATTAAAGTCATTCCAGGGTCGATGGGGCTTCATTCAGGAATATTGCAGTCATTGCACAAGTTGTGTTAGTACTCCACTTGTCCTTTGTCATTGCACAGGAATATTGCAGTCATTGCACATGTTGTGTTAGTACTCCACTTGTGCTTTGTCATTCCACTTGGTAAAAAAAGAGTAATGTTCATCATGCGAAACCAAGTGGAATGACAAAGGACATGTTGGTGAGTATTTTTTGTGCATATTATTCTTTGAATTGTTTATCCAAAATTCTAATATGACATTGCTAACTTCTCAGATAAGATAGTCAAACGGCATGTACAAGCAGAGGGATCCCAAAAATAGGTCCTTTTTGTTGTACCACTGTTGGGCGTTGCTGAAGAGCAATGAGAAGTGAAAAAACAGGAAGACTGTGCAGCTAAATCCCAAGAAGGATAAATAAAATTCACAAGATAGCGATGATGATGATGATGATATGGAAGAAGTGGCAAATACCCCTACTACTCCCGTCATCCAAGCAAAAAGGCCACCTGGAAGGAGAGGAGAGAAAAATAAACGAAAGAATGAAGACGATGCAGGTGTGTTCAAGTGTATTGTGGAAGATATATGGATAGACGGGTAGAGGAGGAAGTGGTGGCGTATTTTTACATGCTAAAGGCTGGACTGTAGTATACATTATTTTTTATCGCCATATTGCATGCTAGTTCACCGGGCTGCCGTGTTTCACACTCCTCCATCGTACTAGTACTCAAGTGGAAAACTAGATTATGTTGCACGGTTCTTTGCTCCTACTTCGTTCATCAACAACAATTATATTTCCTTTCGTCGACATGTGCGATAGCCAGCATCCTTTCGGCGAAATTGGAGAAGGCCATGAGGTGGGACAGAGCTGAAGGTAATGGAGGACCACAAAGTGACAATCAAAGAAGAGAAACTGAGAGCCTTTCAAGAGGAAGTGCAGACAAAAAAGATGGAGCAAGAGTACAAGATCATGTTGCGGACTTGAGCCAGAAGCGATGCAATATCTACAGATCATGAACTCACAAATTTTAGCATCAAAGCTGGATGTGGACAGGGTTTTGGGACTAGCAACGGTGGTGGAAGTCAATCGAGATGATCTACGACTAATCTTCATATTTATCATTTTCTTTTGTTTATGTCCTTCTTTTCATGACCCATATATCGCATGTTTCATCTTCATGTTTGAACCATTTGATTAAGCCTACTTCGGATTTATTATATTTGAATTATTATCAATTATACGCGAGTTTGATCTTTTTTGGCGAATACGCAGAGGATGCTTATCTCTGCATTGATAGGAGAAGAGTTTTACAGCATAGGGTTACAAGAGCTCACTAAGCCATGTACGCAAGAAGGCGCGGAAGTGAACTAGGAGCAGAACAGACATGGGGTGCTCAGCCGCACGAGCCTACATAGCTATCCCTCGGGAATGATGTTGTGCAGTCCGGTCTACCATTGTTTTAGTTATTACGATGATATTTAGGTATATGCATGTGTAATTTACATTTTTGTTTACTGAAAAATAGAAGAATGAAATACATTTACAGAATCTGACAAAAGTAGCTCTCGGAAAACTTGCACTGTTATTTATTTACTAACATCTCGTAAAACCAGTTTTATACTCCCTCTGTTTCTAAATATAACACTTTTTAGAGATTTCAATATGGACTACATATAAATATATATAGACATTTTTTAGAGTGTAGATTCACTTATCTTGCTCCGTATATAGTTCATATTGAAATCTTTGAAAGGACTTATAGTTTGGAACAGAGGGAGTAGAAGGTTTTTCAAGAGAGGCGTTGGAGTTGCTCTAACTTACATGCACATGAAATCAATTTATATATCTATACCCCTAATAATAAAGGAGCTATTGCTTCTGGCGGTACGTCACCGAAATCGCACTCAAATTTGCAAAATATTATCCACCAGTGTCACCTATAAGTGAAAAAAAATCACACAGCGGAATCCCTGCCCGGCCCATGTAATAGGAACAGTCTAAACTGCGCTCTGTGCGCTAGGAGAAGACACAACACGCTGTTTGGGCCGGCCCATGTCTTGGCAGCCTATTTTTTAAATTTCGTTCTGCTTTTCCATCTTCACATTTTTTACATTAAATAATTTGGGAATTCAAAAAAAGTTCCAAAAATTAAGAAAATGAGAATTTTGAGATAAAATGTTTAGCAATTCGTAAATGTTTGTGGATTTCAAAAAATGTTCGCGTAATCAAAAAATGTTCGACATTTTGAAAACAAATGTTCGGAATAAAAAAATGTTCATGATTTTTTAAATGTTTAAAAATGTTAATGAAATTAAATAAACTTTGGTCAAGTCAAAAAATATTCATGAATTGAAAATATCCTAAAAATTCGAAAAACTATTCGTAACTTGCAAAATAGTTTGTTGATTCATAAAACGTTTGCTGATTCAAAATATGATCATGCATTTAAAAAACATCAAATCAAAAAATTGTGAATTTCAAAAAGCAACTAGTTCAAGAGGTAAGTGGCATGCTTTATCATAAACCATTTTATATGGAGACATACCCATAGATTTTTGTATGCAGTTCTATAAGCCCATAATGCACTATCAAGTTTCTTGGACCAATTCTTTCTAGATCTATTAACAGTCTTTTGCAAAATTAATTTAAGCTCTCTATTGCTAAGTTCTACTTGACCACTAGACTATGGATGATATGGAGATGCAATTCTATGATTAACATCATACTTAGCAAGCATTTTACGAAAAGCACCATGAATAAAATGTGAACCACCATCAGTCATTAAGTATCTAGGGACTCCAAACCTCGGAAAAATAACTTTTTAAGCATCTTAATAGAGGTGTTATGATCAGCACTACTAGTTGGAATAGTTTCTACCCACTTAGTAACGTAATCAACAGCAACTAAAATATGAGTATACCCATTAGAGGAAGGAAAAGGTCACATATAATCAAAGCCTCAAACATCAAATGGTTCAATAATAAGTGAATAGTTCATAGGCATTTCTTGATGTCTACTAATATTACCAATTCTTTGACATTCATCACAAGACAAGACAAACTTACGGGCATCCTTGAAGAGAGTACGCCAATAAAAACTGGATTGCAATACCTTATGTGCAGTTCTGTCTCCAGCATGGTGTCCTCCATAAGCCTCGGAGTGACACTTGCGTAGGATCTGTTCCTGTTCATGCTCGGGTACACAATGTCTAATAACACCATCTACTCATTTATAAAGATGTGGGTCATCCCAGAAGTAATGTCTTAAATCATAGAATAACTTTTTCTTTTGTTGGTATGTGAAATTAAGTGGTATAAATTTAGCAACAATATAATTAGCATAATCAGCATACCATGGAGAAGTACGAGAAGCATTTATGACAGCTAATTGTTCATCAGGAAAGCTATCATCAATAGGTAGTGGGTCATCAAGAACATTCTCTAACCTAGACAAGTTGTCTGCAACGGGGTTCTCAGCTCCCTTTCTATCAATAATATGCAAATCAAATTCTTGTAGCAAGAGAACCCATCTAATAAGTCTAGGTTTAGCATCTTTCTTTTCCATAAGATATTTAATAGCAGCATGATCAGTGTGAACAGTTACTTTAGAATCAACAATATAAGGTCTGAACTTATCGCAAGCAAATACAACTGCTAAAAATTCTTTTTCAGTAGTAGCATAATTTCTTTGGGCATTGTCTAGAGATTTACTAGCATATTGAATAACATTTAATTTCTTATCAACTCTTTGTCCTAGAACAGCCCATACAGCATAATCACTAGCATCACACATAATTTCAAATGGTAAATTCCAATCAGGAGGTTGAACAATAGGTGCAGAAACCAAAGCTTTCTTAAGTATTTCAAATGCTTCTACACAATCATCATCAAAGACAAAAGGAACATCTTTTTGTAAGAGATTAGTCAGAGGCCGAGAAATTTTAGAAAAGTCCTTAATGAACCTCCTATATAAACCAGCATGACTAAGGAAACTTCTTATACCTTTAATGTCCTTGGGACACGGCATATTTTCAATAGCATCAACTTTAGCTTTATCAACTTCAATACCTCTTTCAGAAATTTCAATTCAAGACAAGATTAGTTTCTTCACATCTCTGCAAAACTCAATCAAGGTTGCTTAAGAAATCATCAAAAGAAGTTCCGTAAACGGAGAAATCATCCATGAATACCTCAACAATCTTTTCACAAAAGTCAGAGAATATAACAGTCATACATCTTTGAAAGGTACCATGTGCATTACATAAACCAAAAGGCATACGTCTATAAGCAAAGGTACCGAAAGGGCAAGTAAAAGTTGTCTTCTCTTGATCCTCTTTTGACACAGGTATTTGGGAGAAACCAGAATAACCATCTAGAAAGCAAAAATGTGTATGCTTGGATAATCTTTCTAGCATTTGACCAATAAAAGGTAAAGGGTAATGATCCTTTTTAGTGTCTTTATTTAATTTACGGAAATCTATTACCATTCCATAACCTGTAGCAATTCTTTGTGGGATCAATTCATCTTTATCATTAGGAACAACAGTAATACCTCCCTTCTTAGGGACACAATGGACAGGACTTACCCACTGACTATCAGCAACGGGATAAATTATACCTGCCTCCAGAAGCTTTAGTATTTCTTTTCTTACCACTTCTTTCATCTTAGGATTTAACCGTCGTTGGTGATCAACAACCGGTTTAGCATCCTTCCCCAATTTTATCTTGTGCTGGCATAGAGTGGGACTAATGCCCTTAAGATCATCAAGAGTATATCCAATAGCAGCACGGTGCTTCTTTAGAGTTTTCAATAATTTCTTTTCTTAATGCTCTGAGAGGTTAGCACTAATAATAACAGAATATATCTCTTTCTCATCAAGATGAGCATATTTGAAAGTATCAGGTAAAGGTTTAAGCTCAAACACAGGATCACCCTTGGGTGGAGGAGGATCCCCTAGAATTTCAACAGGCAAGTTGTGCTTCAAAATAGGTCCCTGTTTAAAGAATACTTCATCCATTTCCCTTCTTTCATTCATAAACATATCATTTTCATGGTCTAGCAAATATTGTTCTATAGGATCAGTAGGAGGCACGGCAATAGAAGCAAGACCAATAATTTCATCTTTACTAGGCAATTATTTATCATGGAGTTATCTACGAAATTTAGAAAAATTAAACTCATGAGACATATCCCCTAAACCAGCAGAAACAATATCCTTATTGCAGTCTTTCTTGGCATTAACAGTATTCAAGAAGGGTCTACCAAATATAATGGGACAAAAGTCATCTTTTGGGGAACCAAGAATAAGAAAATCAGCAGGATATTTGACTTCCCCACACAAGACTTCAACATCTCTAACAATCCCAACTGGTGAAATAGTATCTCTATTTGCAAGCTTAATTGTAACATCAATCTCTTCTATCTCAGCAGGTGCAATATCATGCATAATTTCTTTGTACAAGAAATGAGATATTGCACTTGCACTAGCACCCATATCACATAAGCCATGATAGCAATGATCTCCTATTTTAACAGAAATAGCAGGCATGCCTACAACAGGTCTATGTTTATTTTTAGTATAAGGTCTAGCAATTCTAGCAGATTCATTGCAGAAGTAAATAACCTGCCCATCAATATTATCGGCCAAGAGATCTTTAACCATAGCAACACTAGGTTCAACCTTAATTTGCTCAGGGGGTTTGGGTGCCTTAATATTACTTTTGTTGACCACAGTTGAAGCTTTAGCATGATCCTTTATTCTAACAGGGAAAGGTGGTTTCTCAATATAAGCAGTAGGAACAACAGGATTATTATAAGTGATAGTCTTTTCTTCAACTTTAATAGGTGCAACTACTTTTACTTCAATGGGAGGATTATATTTAAACCACTTCTCCTTAGGGAGATCAACATGAGTAGCAAAGGATTCACAGAAAGAAGCTACTATCTCAGAGTCAAGTCCATATTTAGTGCTAAATTCACGAAAAGCATCGGTATCCATAAAAGATTTAACACAATCAAACTTAGGTGTTATACATGACTCCTTATCTTCGTCGAGGTCCCAATCTTTAGAGTTGCGTTTAATTCTTTCCAATAAATCCCATTTGAATTCAATGGTCTTCATCATAAAAGATCCAGTCCAAGAAGTATCGAGCATGGAGCAATTACTGAGAGAAAGCCGAGCATAAAATTTTTGAATAATCATTTTTTGAGACCTCATGATTGGGGCATGAATATAACATTGACTTTAGCCTCCCCCAAGCTTGAGCAATGCTTTCTCCTTCACGAGGCCAAAAATTATATATATAATTACGATCACGATGAACAAGATGCATAGGATAACACTTCTGATGAAATTACAATTTCAATTGTTGGTAGTTCCATGATCCAATATCATCACATAGCCTCAACCATGTCAATGCATCTCCCTTCAAAGATAAAGGGAATACCTTCTTCTTGATAACATCCTCGGGCATACCTGCAAGCTTAAATAATCCACAAACTTCATCCACATAGATTAGGTGCAAATCGGGATGTAATGTTCCATCACCTGTGAAAGGATTAGCTAGCAGTTTCTCTATCATACCCGAAGGAATTTCAAAGTAAACATTTTTAGTAGGTTCAGTAGGTTGAGGAGCAACTCTTTGCTCTACTGGTCGGGGTGAAGATACCCCGAACAAGCCCCTCAAGGGATTGTGTTCCATAGTAACAAGTGACAGTAAATTTCAGCACACTATATAAATTTTTCCTTACCAAATTCCACCTACCAAAGGCGCTTCACTCCCCGGCAACGGCGCCAGAAAAGAGTCTTGATGACCCACACGTGTAGGGGATTATCGTAGCCTTTTCGATAAGTAAGAGTGTCGAACCCAACGAGGAGCAGAAGGAAATGATAAACGGTTTTCAGCAAGGTATTTTCTGCAAGCACTGAAATTATCGGTAAAAGATAGTTTTGTGATAAGGTAATTGGTAACGGGTAACAAATAGTAAAAGTAAATAAGGTGCAGCAAGATGGCCCAATCCTGTTTGTAGCAAAGGACAAGCCTGGACAAACTCTTATATAAAGTAAAGCGCTCCCGAGGACACATGGAAATTATCGTTAAGCTAGTTTTCATCACGTTCATATGATTCGTGTTCGGTACTTTGATAATTCGATATGTGGGTGGACCGGTGCTTGGGTACTGCCCTTACTTGGACAAGCATCCCACTTATGATTAACCCCTATTGCAAGCATCCGCAACTACAACAGAAGTATTAAGGTAAACCTAACCATAGCACGAAACATATGGATCCAAATCGGCCCCTTACGAAGCAACGCATAAACCAGGGTTTAAACCTCTGTCACTCTAGCAACTCATCATCTACTTATTACTTCCCAATGCCTCTCTCTATGCCCAAATAATGGTGAAGTGTCATGTAGTCTACATTCACATAACACCACTAGAGGGATGACAACATACATCTCATCAAAATATCGAACGAATATCAAATTCACATGACTACTTATAGCAAGACTTCTCCCATGTCCTCAGGAACAAACGTAACTACTCACAAAGCATATTCATGTTCATAATCAGAGGGGTATTAATATGCATAATGGATCTGAACATATGATCTTCCACCAAGTAAACCAACTAGCATCAACTACAAGGAGTAATCAACACTACTAGCAACCCAAGGGTACCAATCTGAGGTTTGGATACAAAGATTGGATACAAGAGATGAACTAGGGTTTGAGATGAGATGGTGCTGGTGAAGATGTTGATGGAGATTGACCCCCTCCCGATAAGAGGATCGTTGGTGATGACGATGGTGATGATTCCCCCCTCCCGGAGGGAAGTTTCCCCGGCAGAACAGCTCCGCCGGAGCCCTAGATTGGTTCCGCCTCGTGGCGGCGGAGTTTCGTCCCATAAGCTTGCTTATGATTTTTTTTCTCGACGAAAGACTCCATATAGCCAAAGATGGGAATCAGAGGGCCACCAGGGGGCCCACGAGGCAGGGGGGCGCGCCCAGGGGGTAGGGCGCGCCCCCACCCTCGTGGACGGCGGGTGGCCCCCTCTGGTACTTCTTTCGCCCAATATTTTTTATATATTCTGAAAATAATTCCTGTGGAGTTTCAGGACATTTGGAGATGTGCAGAATTGGTCTCTAATATTTTCTCCTTTTCCAGCCCAGAATTCCAGCTGCCGGCATTTCCCCTCTTCATGTAAATCTTATAAAATAAGAGAGAATAGGCATAAGTATTGTGACATAATGTGTAATAACAGCCCATAATGCAATAAATATCGATATAAAAGCATGATGCAAAATGGACGTATCAGGGTTGTGGCCATGGAACACTAGAGAGCGCTTGGGAACGGGAAGAAGAGCGTGTGGCTAGGTTGAGCGGGTGCACTCACGGGTTGAACCCATGGTGTCGTCTAACCCAATTTTCTCATTCATCCTCGACCCGCACCAACTCAATCCAACTCGTTCTCTGCTACACCCACACCGCCCCAGCCCAGTTAGCCTTTTCTGCCCATTATAGCCCGACCAAAGGAAACCAATCAACAACCAACACTAAAATTCCCAATTAAAACCGCCCCATTCCTAGGTTAACACACGTGTGAATATGCAAAACCATGTGCGTAGTCGGTGGTACTAAATGTAGTTAATTATATCCAAATTCTGACCACCCTCTAATGCGCCTATATAATATGCTAATCATCGATTCAATTGTCATTCCTTCCTTCTTCATCCCCGCGCTCTCACACTCTCTCTCTCTCTTGCAATCTCTCCCATCGCGGCCATGGCCTCCTGGAAAGGGCCATGGAACCAGTACTCCTCCAGTGACGACGACATCTGCAGTCCTGATGTAAGTGAGAATTCATTGGGACCGCAATCCACACCACCCTCTAGCCTCTACAGCTCTGACGACCTTGAATATATTGAGTTCATGGAAGGGCCAAAGGAGCCATCAGAGACCGACTCGGAGGAGGAGCACTCGGAGAACCATGAAGAAGATGATGAGGAGGAGGAGGACGACGATGAGGATGTCGATGACAGTGATGGCGACGATAACGACTTTGATGATAGTGATAATGACGCCGACGGCGACAAGAAGCCGACAATAAGCGGCAAGAAGTATCCTCGCCAATACAATGGCGCAAAAGTGGCATCCAAGAAGAAGAAGGAGTAGACTAGTATATCTTTGTTGTTGAGTTTGCTTATATATATACTCCATATATGTTGATACTTTCCTCCCTAGCTATTAGTTGATGTAATTAATGGAGTCTTATTAATGGTTATCCAGAGTCGTTTATATTTTTGTTTACCTTCTTGGTATGTGCATATGGCAGGTTTACTCTTCTGGCTCTAGGTTTTGTCGATCTTATATCTTCAGGTAGCTCTAGATCTCACACAATCCATATGCTAAAATTGTGAGCGATGGTTCTCACTATCGCACATAGTTCCATTAATTCAATTCGATCTCCCTTTGCTCTGCTCCGAGTTGTATTAGTATTGAAATCGGTCAACGACGCGAGGGGGGTGTGGCCCGAGGCTGAAATTAAGGAGCAATGAGCCCGACAACGAAAAAAGACGAACCATTTTTTATTATCGGTGGCAACAGGGGCAAATAATATTAACTTCAAGGGTTATTTTGATAACGGACGAAAAAACTGAAGACACTCACCTCCCTCTAATATTTTTTCTCTAAAGATCGCAAGGGCATAATTACCTGTCCTGTGTTTTTTTTTTGGAAAACACCTGTCTTGTGTTAGAACACCTTGAGTGATGGTGATTTGTGTAACAAGGTTCAGACATAATGACTCTCTCTCTCTCTCAAAAAAGGAACTCAACGGTAACAAACTAAACTTGAGGTAACTGAAGATAGAATAAAAAAGCTGATATTTTTTGTCAGATTTTTAGTCTACCGGTATGTGAATGCCTATGGTTTTCTAAAAAAAGTGCTACAGTACCTTCTTTTTTGGGGGTTGTGCGGGGGCTGCAGTACCCTCGCGTGGTCAGCACGGCCGGCGGTATCCATGTTGGGCGTGAGCCTCATCTAGATGGATTGCTATTAAATTTCACAATCTTTTTGTAATCCAAAAGATTGAGACGAATAAAAATAGATCATACCTTAGAACGCAATTAAACCATGCTAATAATTTTCATTATCTTTTGAAGACGATTTTGTAATAATTTTCATTATTACTAAGTACAAAAGATTGCGTCGAATAAAAAATTGGCGATGATGATGATACCATCGCGAGATCGATGGCCATAGCAAGGACCACCGGCCGTATCCACGTTGGACAATGCGTCGGCGGCCAGATGGATTCCAAATGGACTCGGCCGCTTCTCAGCGGATCCGGCTTGTCTGCTTCCTCCCCATACTCCCATCCATGCTCCCACTCCATCCTACGGCTGTCTTTTTCTCTTTTTTCTTTCTAATCTAATCATCTCCCCCCTAATTTTAAAGGTGGGGCCGGGCCTTATGTTGTACACGGGGACATAGCTAATTTCTGAACCACCTATCATTTTCAGATGTCCCCTTGTGCAATTGATGATTTGTGGAGTTGCTGTTGGTCACATATTTCTGCTCATTTCTCTGATGCTTCGTGCTCAGCTAGATTTTCAGGTGGATGCAGAAGCAGCGGTCGTAAGTTGCGGATAACAACATCTATTCTAAGCAGATATATGTGATGGAAAAAGAGGGGCAGATACGGATGGTCATGTGGCTCTTCTTTGAGATGTGCAACAGCGGGTGCAAGCCGGACACTTTGGTATACAATTCCCTAGTCGGTGCTCATATGCATTCACTAGATAAGAGTAATGCTTTCATGAAAGCTCTCAGCTATTTTGACAAGATGAAGGGCATGGAGACTTGGAGAGATACTTGCCGAATATTGTGACGTACAACATCCTCTTGAGGGAATGGAGATATACCAGCTGAATATTGTGACGTACAACCCGTATTGGTGTGTATGGAAGCAAGTAGTGTATCCAAGAGTTTATTGCGATCCAAGGAGAGGCCTACCCACTTGACGTTTAATTCCATGATAACAAACTGTGGGAAAGCAAGTCTTAGAGATAAAGTTGAGTCTGTACTTGAGAAGCTGGACGAATCAGGATTCAAAACCAAGAGAGTGGTTTTTTGTAGCTCGGGAAGAGTGTACGGTATTGTGATTGCGTCTCAAAGATCCAACAGATACTTGATGAGCTCATAAGCTCACAAAGTACTATGCATCTATCTTCGTTGAACGCAATGCTTGATGCCTAGTGCATGAACCGCTTGCCTCTGGAAGCAGATCGGCTGGTGTAGTGCCCAATGCTTCCACATAGGTTGCATTACAAGGCATACACCAGGGCGAATGATAAGATGTTTGTCCGGAAGTTGTTCCAGCAAATGAATATGCAAGGTATTATTCTGAATAAAAAGATTTTCCTTGATGCTCTAGAAGTATTTGTATCCTCCGCCAACCCTCAAACTCTGCAAGAGACTCAAGTAGAAATTCTGCAAGCAATTCAGAAATGGCTTGTTCAAGCAAGCCGACGTTACGAGCTTTGGAAGAAGTTGACACTTCTGAGGACAAAGGATATTACCCAATTCAAACTTCGCAAGCAAGCCAAACACACAAAGCAATTCAGAAACAGCTACGTCAAGTAAGCCAGAGTTAAGCTTCTGATAGGTAGATTCTTGGTAGGGTACTCCGTTCTGAACTGCTTCATAGTAGAATGTGTTTCAGTTGCTTGTACCATGTGATATCCTAGGAAAAGGCCATCCATGTAATTGCTTGCTTGAATTCGAAGCATCTTATATGTTGGGGTTGAAATTTTAGGAATATTTCTCATGTAAATTCACCAGAAACAATTGAACCATATGGTACTGGAGTCATCTCATCCCATTCAACTTCCAAGATACCCATCTTTTGTCTGTACTTTGGCAAGGGTGGCTTCTAAATTTCATAGTTGTGTTATAAAATCACATTATCAGTTTTGTTTCATCAGTGGTCTTGCTATAACTGTTGTAACAACTGACAATCTTGGCTGTCTTCAGAGAAACGGTGTCACGTGTTTAACAGTTTGTTATGGGCTAGATCAACATTTGGAATAAACCATAATCCCATGTACATCAAAATTTGTCGAGTACCCAATGCTCTCAATGATGCCCCAGGATGTTTTTTTTTCGAAAAGGGGGATTCCCCGGCCTCTGCATCAGAACGATGCATACGGCCATGTTATTAACCAAATAAAGAAGTACCAACATGGTTCCAAAGGTCTCCAAAAGTAAAAAAAAATACAGAAAGCTCACACAGAGCCAAATAAAGGCTAGAAACACCAACTAGCCAGGACAAGATGCCACAACCGGCCGGCTCAAACTAGATAGGGAAACTAAGTACCTATCCTATTACATGACCGCCATCCAAACCGGTTGAAGATATCCCGAGCTACCATCTCCCAGCGGAAAGATCCAGTAACCAAATGCTCCCTGGCCTCCGTCTGGGTGAGTAGCGACCACGAACGGATCAGTGCCGTAGTTCGGAATATGACCTGCAAAAAATGTATACATGATATTCTGATAAAGACCAAATCATTTCTGCAAGTCCAGATAGTCCACAGCAAAGCACAAACTACAACCCGAATATGTCTCGCTAAACCAGGCTCAATCCCATTAAGCCAAGTCCCAAATAACGCATTAACAGAATTCGGTGGATTGATATTAAAAGCAATGTGGACTGTCTGCCAAAGTACCTTGGCCAACGGGCAATCAAAAAAGAGGTGTTTGATAGTCTCATCCCGATCGCAGAAACTACACCTAGTAGGTCCTGTCCAATTACGCTTTATCAAGTTGTCCTTAGTTAAAATAACTTGTTTATGGACAAACCACATAAACACTTTTATTTTCAAAGGAACTTTGACATCCCAAACATGCTTAGACGTAGGAATGGAGTTCGAATTAATAACATCAATATACATTGATTTAACCGTGAATACTCCAGACTTAGTCAATTTCCAGCGCAATTCATCGGGTTGTTGGGAAAGCTGGACGTCCATCAGTCTCCTAACTAGACGGAGCCATTCTTCCCAACGGTTGCCCGCTAGCGTTCGTCGGAACTAGATATTAAGGGGGGTAGACTGAAAGACCGATGCGACGAATACCTCACGTCGTTGAACAATGCGGTACAAAGACGGATATTGGATGGCCAGGGGTGTCCCGCCAAGCCAAGTATCCTCCCAGAAACGTGTACTCGAGCCGTTTCCAATCACAAACTTTGTCCTATTAAATAAGGCCTGTTTGACTTTCATCAGGCCTTTCCAGAAAGGCGAATCGGTCGGCCTGACTGTAACCTGGGACAGAGTTTTTGTCTGGAGGTACTTGCTGCGAAGGATTTGAGCCCACATAGCATCAGTCTCCGATGAGAGCTTCCACAGCCACTTGCTAAGCAGGCATTTATTCTTAACTTCTAGATTCTCAATACCTAGACCCCCTTGGTCTTTTGGTCTACAGATGATATCCCATTTAGCAAGCCGATATTTTCTTTTAAGCTCATCACCCTGCCAAAAGAAACGCGATCGATAGAAGTCCAGTCTCTTCCTAACACCAACTGGGACCTCAAAGAACGATAGGAGAAACATTGCCATGCTCGTGAGCACCGAATTAATCAGGATTAATCGGCCTCCGTATGACATGAGCTTACCCTTCCAGCAGCTCAGTTTCTTCTCAAATCGGTCCTCGATGCACTTCCACTCTCTGTTTGTCAGCCTACGATGGTGGATTGGAATCCCCAGGTAGGAGAAGGGTAACTCTCCCAACTCGCACCCAAACAATTGCCTATAAGCATCCTGTTCATCTTTGGCCCTACCAAAATAGAACAGCTCGCTCTTATGAAAGTTAATCTTTAACCCGGTCAATTGTTCGAAAAGGCATAACACAAGCTTCATATTTCTAGCCTTGACCAAGTCATGCTCCATGAAGATGATTGTATTATCAGCGTACTGAAGGATGGATACACCTCCATCAATAAGATGAGGTACCAATCCACCTACTTGACCATTTTCCTTAGCCCTTCCTATCAAGATTGCTAACATATCCACCACAATGTTAAACAAGATAGGGGACATCGGATCTCCTTGTCTGAGGCCTTTATGTGTCTGGAAGTAATGACCTGTGTCATCATTAACTTTAATTCCCACACTACCTTTTTGCGTAAATGATTCAACCTGTCGGCGCCAGGCCTCATCAAAACCTTTCATACGCAATGACTGTTGGAGGAATGGTCATTTGACCTTATCGTACGCTTTCTCGAAATCCACCTTAAAAATTACACCATCTAATTTTTTGGAATGGATTTCATGGAGTGTTTCATGCAGGACGACCACCCCTTCAAGGATATTTCTGTCCGGCATGAAAGCAGTTTGGGACTGTTGCACCACAGAATGCGCAATCTGTGTGAGTCTGTTAGTCCCGACCTTGGTGAAAATTTTGAAACTAACATTGAGGAGATAGATCGGCCTGAATTGCTCAATTCTCACAGCATCCGTCTTCTTAGGAAGCAGTGTGATAGTCCCAAAATTCAAGTGAAATAATTGAAGCTGTCCGGAAAACAGATCATGGAACATAGGTAGTAAATCCCCCTTAATAATGTGCCAGCACTTTTTATAGAACTCTGCCGGGAATCCATCTGGTCCGGGAGCCTTGTTGTTTTTCATCTGTGCAATAGCATCAAAAACCTCCTTCTCCGAAAACGGGGCAACCAGAATGTCATTATCAGCAGCTGATAGCCGAGGTACGTCCTCAGTCCTGGACTCATCGAGGGACACACAATTATCCTCCGGAGGTCCAAATAACTGCTTATAATAGTCGATAATATATGTTTTTAGGTTATCCTGACCTAAAATAGTGCCCTCGTCTTGCTCAAGCTGAAAGATACGCTTCTTTCTGTGCTTGCCATTAGCTATCAAATGGAAGAACTGAGTGTTCGCATCCCCTTGGACCACTTTGCGGACTTTGGCACGCAAAGCCCACTTCAATTCTTCTTCGCGAAGCAGTTCTTTCAGCCTCTTCTCCGCCTCATTTTTAGCCTGAAGCTGAGCTGGCGACAAGATATTGACTTCGGCCTGTATGTCCAGGGCCTGTATAAGAATAAGGAGTCTATCCTTTTCAATCTTATACACACCACTGAGGTGCTTAGCCCAACCCCGTAAGAAACTTCTTAAATGCCTAATCTTATTCTGCCAACGCTCTATCGCATTCTTGCCTCCTACACCTCTATCCCATTCCCTGGCGATCAAGTCCAAGAACCCCTCACGTTCAAACCAAGACATCTCGAAGGAGAAGGTATTCTTGTTACCCTCATGGTTCGGCTCCCTGAGTCTACGAACAATGGGGTGTGATCAGATATTCCCCTCGAAAGAGCTTGCACCGTAACCAGAGGGAACTTTTGTTCCCACTCCACGCTCGCAAGTACTCGATCAAGTTTTTCATAGGTTGGGTTTGGTAGAGCATTAGCCCAGGTGAACTTTCTCCCAGAAAGCTCTATCTCTCTCAGATCCAAGCTTTCAATAATGGTGTTGAACATAAACGACCATCTGCCGTCAAAGTTATCATTGTTCTTCTCCTCTCTCCTCCTGATGATATTGAAATCACCTCCAACTAAAATTGGAAGCTGTTCTGACCCACAGATTCGAACAAGGTCCGCCAGAAACTCCGCTTTAAGTTCAGGCTGTGCGGCACCATAAACCGCCACCAAAGCCCAGTTAAAACCATCTACCCTAGACCTGACTCGAAACTTGACCGCGAAGTCTCCCATCACGACACTTCGGACTTCAAGCGAATCGCATCTCACACCTAGTAAGATACCACCCGATCTTCCTCGCGGAGGGAGGCAATGCCAATCGAAATCAATACCACCCACAAGAGAAGAGAGAAACTGGGGCGCAAAGTTATCTCTACCCGTCTCCGATAGAGCAACAAAATCTAACCTCTGCTCTAGAGCTGCCTCAGCTAGGAATCTTCTTTTAGCCAAGTCCTTCAGACCTCTGCTATTCCAAAAAATTCCTCTCATAGTTCATCATGGAATTTTTTAGTAACTCGAATCCTAGCACTCCTACGAACTGCAGAATCTGGATAGATCTTCCGTTTCCACTTACGCTTAGGTTTACTAGGCTCAGTCACCCGGTCCTCATAACCGGGTTCACATATATTGCTAGCCTCATTCTCTAGAGGTACATCATCTTCCTCAGAGTCATGAATGGGGGGTGCTAGATCCGCACACAGATTATCGAGCACTCTAACCCCTAACGCATCAATCTCATCATCATTCATAGGTTTAACTGCTGCAAGATTACGAATAACCTCTAAGGCACGTTCCGCCTCCAAATCTAATAGATCATTCACCGAATTGGTAATCTCACTATCTGTATCACCTAGTGAAACTCCTAATTGGTTTGCATTATTTATAATCTCTTCATTAGAAAAATGCAATAAGGAATTAGATAAGTTGACAGACATACCAGATGATAAAGCAGCTTCCTGAAGCTTGGCCGCCCTCATAGCGCACCGCTGCTGCATATCATCAACCTCGGGGATGTCGAGGATGTCGAGGCATTTTTTATACGAAAGATTGGTTGTAGTATTCACCTGGTTCGCCATCCGTGAAGGAGCCTGCTTAGGCACTAAGTTACATTTTCCTTTTAGGCCTATTCGATTTACTTGTGAAGTTACATCACTTTGGTAAGCGTTTTAGAGCATCTCCAGCCGCGCCCCCAGAAAGGCCTCCCTAGGCGATTTTTTCGCGCCGGCGTCGAAAAAACAGCCCAGTCGCGGCCCAGGTGCCTGATTTTCGCCGGCCTGGGCCGAAATCAGCACCGGCGGACTCAAGCCGAACCCGGCGCGCTGGGGGTGCCCGGGGGCGCCGGGGCGAGTTGTTTTGGCGCGAAGCAGCCATGGGCCCGCCGAGTCAGCGAGACCGGCGCTTCGTCGTCCTCATCGCCTCGGTTCTCGCGGGAATCAATGCCAAGGCTGCTGCGTTGCAGCCGCCGGTCAGCCTTGCCATTGATTCCTCACGGGCGGCGTGTCAAGGGGTGGCGTGGCGACGCCTCCCCTCCCGCGCACGCGTACACACGGGCGCGGCTATATAAGCTAGTGGGCTCCCTCGCCTCTGGCCACACCAGCCCTAGCCCGCCGAGCTCTCCCTCTCCCGTGCGCCGCCGCCGAGTCCTCCCTCTCCCGTGCGCCGCCTCCGAGCACTCCGACAGCCCCGGCGATGACCGAGCATTTCCCCGGCGACGAGGCGGCGACCAACGGCTTCGGCCGCCGCTCGCTCCGCGAACAGGAGTCGTGGCTGCTGTTCGAGGCCAACATCCCGACGCCGCCGGACATGCGCGCCAGGCCGACGGGGTGGAGGCTCAGCAACGGGGGAGTGCCCATTCCCCCCTGCCCGACGCCGTGGCGCGCGCCCCCTACTTCGCCGTCGAGGTAGAGCTCGTGCGTGCCTCCCTCACCGACGAGCAGCTTGCCCTCCCCCAGTACGCCGCCGACAACCACGCAGCGTGGGCGGCATACTTCGAGCGCCGTCAGGAGCAAAGGCTGGCATCCACCAACAGGGCGCGGGTGATGGACGGCACAAAGAACAGCGAGGGACACCACGTGTGGTGGGGCGTCCCCGGCCGCACGCTCGAGGGCGTGCTGACGCACCTTGAGGGCGGCAACAACCCGCCGCTTGCATACCCTCCCCCGGCGGTCGCCCCCGCCCACCGCCGACGCGTCGGGCAATGGATGTTCAGGAGGTTCGGCTCCTCCTCGCACTCCTCCTCACGATCTTCTTCCCACTCCTCCGGCTCTCCGGCGCTTCTCGACGTCAAGGCCGAGCCCCCGGCGGAGACGCCGCTCGGCCGGCGCACTCACAGCGCTGGCATCGTCATCAACGAGGGCGGCCGGCGCACCTCCTCATCGGCTCCTCCGCGCTTCGTCAAGCCAAAGACGGAGTCGGGGCTCACGCCGGTGAAAACGGAGCCGGGGCTCCCCGCCGTGAAGACGGAGCACGGCGACGTGGAGCTCGATGACGAGGCGGCCCTGAAATGGGCGCGCGAGGACTTCTTGAAGATGGAGAGGGAGCGCCAGTGCGCCGCCCTGTGGCGCTTCGAGCAGCGCCGCTGGGGCCGCGACAAAGGAGGAGTCGTCGTCCTCGACGACAGCGGCGATGACGACGCGCCACCGCTATCGCCACCAGTCCGCCATGGTGACGCCGGGCAGGGGTCCAGCAGGGACGACTGCGTCAAGGAGGAGAAGGCCGACGACGGCGGCGGCGGCGAGGATGGCGGCAACGACGGTGACTACTCGGCGTTCAGCGATTTCTTTTTTTAGTTATATTTGCTATGTAGCGTGTCGCAAACATGTCTAATATATGCCAAAGTTTGCCAAAATTTAGTCGTGTTTAACCGAACTTCGCCGAACGTTTTTTTTTTAAATTAGACGCCTCTGGGGACGGCCCTGAGGCCGACGACTGGGGACCAACTCGCCCCAGGCCCTTTCTTGCGCCGGCTAGCCCCCAGGCGACGATTTTAGGCGCCCCCTGGTGGGCCAACGGCTGGAGATGCTCTTAGAACATAGGCTGGGAGCTTGTTATGCGGACTTGTGAAGTGACATCACTTTGGTAGTGTTTTTAGATCATAGGCTGTGACACTGTTATGCTGACTTGTAAAGTTACATCACTTTGGTAGTGTTTCTAGAACATTGGCTGTGAGCTTGTTATGCTGGTTTGTGAAGTTACATCAGTTTGGTAGTGTTTTTAGAACTCTGAGCTTGTTATGCTGCAGGTAATATCTTGAATAGATGTGATCTGGGTTGTGTCCAGCTTGATTGGTCGTAATGGTCTAAAATTTAGCGTCGCATGTGATACATTTTTGTTGTGATTTTTAGATTTGCTTTTGTGCTTTCTTGGATACTATAGTCACAATTTTTACCAATATCTCTATATTGATTTGAACTGAAATTGGAAGATGGATATTTGATGGGCTTGCTTTCAAGGTTCATATGACAATTTTTTTTGTTTATTAGTGGGTTCCAGGATAAAATTTTCAACTATGCATGCCCAGTTTACGGAAAATATTTTTTGAAAAGGTGTTTACGGAAATTATACGTCTAGAATACTTTCATTTGTCTACTTTGTCAATACAGGCACTACACAAACACATTGCTAATATCAATTAAAATGCTTACCTTATTAGAAGTATGTTCTTCAAAGGATCTACAAACAACTAGAGAATTTACACCCCAATCATTCTATGCTTCCAAGTTGAACTGGTGAACATTATTAGAGAGACCTCAACACTGGATTTCAAACAACATGGAGCCATGTGAGGCCACCACCGTTGAGATGCCCCCCTTCATCACACTCCATCTCTTTCTACTCCAGACGTCAGTGCAGGTGCACCTTGCCAACTTTCTCCCGACAACCTTTTCTAGATCTGGCACGCTTACAGTGATCTTCCTCCTCGCACTGTCGAGGTTGAAGATGGCCACGTAGATCTCTCCTGCTTCCATGCAAGAAGAAGAATCAGCCAAAGAAAAGGGACGCTTATTCGCCAAGTGTGCATTGGCAAAGAAGCATGCTGCTCAGATAAATGTACCTTTGTCTCCAATTGCTGTCCATGCTCGTGCTCCGGTAGTTTCATTCTCTGTTGCATCAAACAAAAGTGTTACTTAGGTAAAAATAGCGATTAATTTATGGTGAATCGGTGTAGAGTAACTTGTACCTCCTTCCTTGCTGGACCGCATTGTAGCACACAATCCTGAGTAACTGCTTACAAGCTGTCCATTCTCTGTTAGCTCCCAGGCCTGCCATTGTTATCGACAAAAAATGATCAACCATGACTTAAGTTCATTTCCAAAGTTAAATGATCAAATGTCCATTTTTTGGTTATTATGGCAGCTAAATAGCAATTTCATGACACAAATGCTCCACAAATTTCTGCATTTCAGCCTCACTCTACATGGATCCCGTTTCTCTTACCAGGATATCAATGTGTGGGCTGAACTTACCTGCTTTGTATGCCGTTCGCAGGCCGAGAACATGGGAGTTTGGCTCCCTGAGCTTGTTCGCCATGGACTGACAGATGCATCCAAGCAATTATCCTCATTGTCAATACCTGCCAAATGAAACTTTGCTAGGTCTTCCCCATTGCTCATGGTAACTCCATCTCTGTATAACATAATATGTGTGGATCATACATACAAGTCAAAACATTAGTACTGCTTACTTTCATGAATTACTTTGTCGCTGGGCACTTACGATGTTGGCAGAAGTTTCGCTTTGGATATGCAGAATGATGCATTGCCGTTCTGGATTCCATAGCTTCTGCAAATGTGATCTTTTGAGATACTGTACCATCCACTGGCGCTCCTATCGCTGCATGTACCGAGACCAAGAACATTTCCACCATTGTTTGTCACGTCCATCGGATAGCCGGACTTTGAGCGACCGGATTGTTCATCTGGCTTTGAAGCCCTCTCACTATGAATATAACCAAACTGAAAAAAAATACCCACAGGTTAGCTCGTTGTTCAGTATATGTTGCAGCAGGAATCTCAGGACTCCAACTAATATTTAGTTCACCTCCATGTTGTTTCTAGTGTGGTGATTTATCTTCAGTAGAGTAGGGTGGGTAATTAGATTGAATGTGCGATCATCAAGATGCCTCAAGTCCCCTTCATACAGGGGCGGAACTGGGCCTAGGGCAAATGGGGCTATAGCCCCAGGCGTGGCCCATGTAGTAGGCTACCCAGCAGGAATTTTCCCATATATTAGTACACTTGTAGAGGCCCAGCCCCAGGCCTCAGCCCACCGAGCTCTCCAGTTTGGACGATCGCTCCAAAAATTGCTAGCGCCTTGCCCAGATCGCTCCAAAAATCGCCAGCAGCCACGACGCAAGATCGCTCCGATCCTCACGCTTCGTCTCGGTAGATCGACTGAAAAGTCTCACGATGCGCCGCCATCTCTCTCGACTGTTTGAGTCCAGCAGACGCTCGCCCAGGCGGCCGGCGCTCGGAACCGCGGATCTATCGCGTCGTTTGAATAAAGCACTCTCCATGCCTCATCACCTGTGATCCACACCCGATTGAAAAGATAATGCTAAATACCTAGGTTTGTCGTATCATCTAATATTTCCCCCTAGTTCCTTTTTATCAGCTGAAATCAATGAATTGGTGATGTTAAATTGTATTGCTTACTCAATATTATTCCGTCGTTCTTTGTTAACAGGGGGAAAATAGAAATCCAAGATGGAGAGGACCCGGACAGTTTTTTATGACCATGGTATATTATTTTCTTGCTTCCCAAAATTTCATATGAGCAATGACTTGTCTATGTCTAGTTCTTGATTTTAAATACTCAACTTTATGTTACAGCTTCGGGTCCTATTATTGCTTGTGAAGAAACGATGGCCTCAAATGAGACAAGCCTTCATTAATTTGGTACGACTGTTTGTAATGATGCACTTTGTTATATTGATGAGATATTTATTAAATTTGCTCTTATGGTAATAAGAAATTCATATTCTATTCTTAATCTGAATGTGTGGTGGAGTACTTCTAACATGCATTGGTACGTAGAGTATTTGGCATTTTATTTTCTTTAGGTTGTGATATTTGGCATTATTTATAGTGGTTTAGCTTTAGCCCTAGGCTTCGAGAAATTTTGGCTCCGCCTCTGCCTTCATACATGAGTGGTGATTTAGCCATTGACCAAAGTACCATCTGCAAAAATGTGTCCAAAGGTTTCAGCCTTTGGGTTCCAACTTGGAAACAAAGAAGTTGCTTCAACTGCAAACCTGTGTTGTTTGTTCGTCAAATGTAAGGCTAGTGGTTCTGTGAGGGCCCTGATTAGCACCTGTATGAGAGAAAGATCAAACATTTTCGAGCAATTAGTCACACCGATGCACATGAAAAGTAGAACCGAGTCGTGCATTACAAAAGGAAAGTGCCACGAAGTTATGATATGGATGTTCACCTGCATCAGTAAGCCAGCCAAATGGAAGCATGTCTAAGTCTGGCCAAGACCTCCCTCGCAATCCGGGGGCTCCAATCTTATTCGCAGCAGCAAACGATCTATGTATTATATGATCCGGGGTTAAAAAGAAGATAAAATAAACCAAATTTTACTAGAAATTACAATTATAATATATCTAGAATTGTTTTTTTTTGAACCGGGCGTAACCCCTTTCCATTACTTTCATAACGGAAATACAACAGTTCAACAACTACCCAGGAGACCAAAGAAAGGGGAACGCGAGTTCAAGCATCCCTGGGAAACCCACGATGAACACCCGTCATCGGGCAGTTCACCGCGGGGGAAAACCCAGTGACACCAACATAACCACTACACGCACATAAAAGCAACAGGCTGATCAAAGTTTTATGCTCACGCAGGAGCTGAATACCACACACACCACCAGACACCAGGACCCCAAAAGGTAAATCCGAGACAGATGAACCGCGATCAGGAGGAAACGGGATGTAGCGGAGCTTCTCTTCTGCCATCCGCATCTTTCAGTTGCATCCTCCCCCTGGCGCCGCACAGATACGCATCATGTTCGAGGCATTGATCCTCAGCATCTTAGCTCCACACTCCATTGCTTCACGATCTTCGCCCCTCATCAGACCTGCCCAATATGTGATATAACCACTATTAGGTTTAGAATATTTTGGATGAAGTGCCGTACCCTCCAGGGGTGGCTTTTGTATTATATTTATAAGAGAATACATGTATAATTAGAAGGCAATACAATATAAGAGACCGTGTATAACTACAATTCTAACACCCTCCCTCAATCTCAACTGTGTTCCGCATGTTGAGATTGTGCCGACAGTTCTCAAACAAAGGTAATGGCAACGGCTTGGTGAAGATGTCTGCAAGTTGATCTTTAGAGGAGGTGAACTTGATCTGGAGTAGTTTCTGTGCAACACGTTCTCTGACAAAGTGGTAATCAACCTCGATGTGTTTTGTTCGCGCATGAAATACCGGATTGGAAGAAAGGTATGTAGCGCCAATATTATCACACCAAAGAATCGGTGGCTGTCGCTGAGGTACTCGCAGCTCACGAAGCAAAGACTGTACCCAAATAAGTTCTGCAGTTGCATTAGCCACAGCCTTATACTCAGCCTCTGTACTGCTGCGAGATACCGTGGCCTGCTTGCGGGCACTCCAAGCAATCAAGTTAGAGCCAAAAAAGACTGCATATCCCCCCGTGGATCGCCGATCATCAGGATTGCCTGCCCAGTCTGCATCGGAAAAAGCAGAAAGAACGCCAGAGGTAGCAGGCCGAAGATGCAATCCATAAGAGGCTGTCAGGCGAACATAACGAAGTATGCGCTTGACTGCTGTACGATGTGAGTCGCGAGGTGCATGCAGATATTGGCAAACACGATTGACCGCAAAGGCAATATCTGGTCTGGTGATAGTGAGATACTGTAGGCCACCAACAAGACTACGATACTCAGTAGCATCATCAGGAGATAGAAGATCACCATGAACAGCAGAAAGCTTGTCAGTAGCAGACATGGGTGTGGAGGAGGGGTTGCACTTGAGCATACCAACACGACGTAAGAGGTCCAAGGAATACTTCTTCTGAGTGAGGTAAAGTCCATCAGAAGTGTGAGCAACCTCCAATCCTAGGAAATAATGAAGCTTTCCAAGGTCCTTAATAGCAAACTCAGAACGAAGAGCTGACAGAAGACGATCAGCAGCATGCACCGAGGAACTGACAAGAATGATGTCATCAACATAAACCAGAAGATAGACGGTGACATCGGAGTGCTGGAAAAGGAACAATGATGTATCAGCCGTCGATGGAAGAAAACCATGAGCATGGAGAGCAGTCGCAAGACGAGCATGCCAAGCACGGGGAGCCTGCTTCAGACCATAGAGTGCTTTGTCCAAGCGACAAAGGTGATGAGGATGATCAGAATCAACAAAACCTGGGGGCTGCCTCATATAAACTTCCTCCTCTAATACACCATGAAGAAAAGCATTCTGGACATCTAATTGTCGGAGAGACCAGCCACGTGTAACTGCCAGAGATAACAAGAGACGGATGGTAGTGGGTTTGACAACTGGACTGAAAGTATCCTCATAGTCAAGACCATGGCGTTGTTTGAAACCTTTAGCAACCAGACGTGCCTTGTAGCGCTCAATGGATCCATCAGAATGCTTCTTCACTTTAAACACCCATTTGGAGTCAATGATATTAACACCAGGAGGAGGAGGAACCAAACGCCATGTTTTATTTTGAAGTAGAGCATGGTACTCTTGTTCCATGGCAGTCCGCCAGTGTGGAATACTCATAGCAGCTTGATAATGTCGGGGTTCAGACGTGGGATCCGAGACTGCATGAGCCATACAGGTTGCAAGCCAGGCAACCGTGCCATCAGTACGCTTCTTGGGACAAAAAACGCCACTGCGACTGCGAGTGTGAGGTCTTGAGATCACAGGAGCCGGAGCAGGTGGTGGCATTGTTGCTTGTACAGGAGATAGAGCAGGCGTGGCAACTGGAGATGAAATACCGGACGAATCACCAGAAGAAACACTAGGCGACGACTCAGGCATCACATGCGGTGACCAGGTCCCATGTGCAGACTGCTCAGCTGAAGTGGACAGTCGAGGCGGTGGCGACCCAACGAGTGACGAAGGCCCAGGCGTGGATGGTCCAGCAGATGAGGAGGCCCGAGGTCTGGGCGTCCCAGCTGGTGAGGAGGCCCCGTGTGGGGGCAACCTAGCTGGCGATGAGGCCCCATGCGGGGGCGGGCCAGTCGGTGTCCCAGGCGGGGAAGACCCGCACGACAAGGAGTGCCCAAGCTCCTGTGACATGCCGGTGCCATCAGCATGGATGGGACTACGTGCATGTGTACGCATGTTGCAAATAGGACTGTTTTGAGAGTCCAAATCATCCAGAAGTTCAAGTCGAGCGCCGCGACTAGTACCTGCACCATGATTAGACAACAAAAGAGGCGAGTATGCAACATCTTCAAATTGGTCAGAAGAAAAATTGGTGGGACGCAAGGACTGTGGTACGTCAGATGATGTGGAAAGATTGGAAAACGGAAGAGTTCTTATCAAAGATGACATCACGCGAGATATAGACTCTATTAGTGGGTACATGCAGACACTTATAGCCTTTGTGAAGAGAACTATAGCCAAGAAAAACACACTTCTTTGAGCGGAACTCAAGCTTACGACTATTGTAGGGACGGAGATGTGGCCAACAAGCACACCCAAACACCTTGAGAAAAGTGTAGTTAGGAACTTCTTTAAGGAAGACTTCAAGAGGAGTTTTCAAATTAAGCACACGCGTAGGGAGACGGTTAATAAGAAAACAGGAAGTAGAGAAGGCATCACTCCAAAAACGGAAAGGAACCGAAGCATGAGCAAGCAAGGTTAGACCAGTTTCCACAATATGACGGTGTTTGCGTTCAGCAGCACCATTTTGCTGATGTGTATGAGGGCAAGACAGACGATGAGAAATCCCAAGCTTCTGAAAAAAAGTGTTGAGATTACGATATTCACCCCCCCAGTCCGATTGAACATGTATAATTTTATGCTTGAGAAGTCGTTCAACATGTGATTGAAACTGAATGAATATATTGAACACATCAGACTTGCGCTTAAGAAGATAAAACCATGTTAAGCGACTATAAGCATCAATGAAACTGACATAATAGTTATGACCACTAACAGAGGTTTGGGCAGGGCCCCATACATCCGAAAACACAATCTCTAGAGGGTTATTGACAACTCGACTCGACGAAGAAAACGGAAGCTGATGACTCTTGCCCTGTTGGCAGGCATCACACACTGCTATTTCTTTATTACTAGACACCATGGGAAGTTCATGCCGATGAAGAACATGACGCACTATTGGAGTAGCCGGATGACCAAGACGGGAATGCCACTGAGACGACGAAACACGAACCCCACTGAAGACTTGAGACATGTGTGGCAGATCCAAAGAGTAGAGACCACCACGATAGCGACCTCTAAGAAGTATGTCCCGTGTTGCTCGGTCCTTTATAAAAAAATAGAAAGGGTGAAATTCAACAGAGACATTATTATCATAAGTAAGTCGAGGGACAGACAAAAGATTACGCGTGACAGTTGGAACTCGTAGAACATTAGAGAGTTGAAGTTGACGAGATGTAGATGTGGGAATAGAGGTTTGACCAATATGAGAGATATGCATACCTGACCTGTTTGCTGTATGAACCTTGTCATGGCCCTGGTAGGGCTCATACGCACCAAGCTTGTTGAGCTCGCTCGTTAGATGGTCCGTAGCACCGGTGTCCATGTACCAGCTAGGATCAACCGGGTAGGAAGAGGTGTGCCCTTGTGTCGCCATGGCTGCTTGATGCTCATTGTTGCGCCCATCATTGCCAATGCCAAGAAAATCACGCTTGAAGCGTTTATGACAGCGGGAGGCGAGGTGACCGGGAATGCCGCACAACTGACAAGGAGGACGGTTGCCCTGGTTGCCACACACTGGACAGCCCGAGCGAGAGGAGCCACCTTGGCCTCCTTAGCGACCACCATTGGCGCCATTGGTAGCCGGCGCCTGATGCTGTGGTGGGGTAGTAAGAAGAGGTGGCTTGCCGGTGGTGCGGTTGTTGGGACGACCACCAGAGTTGGAGCGAGCGCCACCTCGGTACGCCGCATTGACAGAGGAAGTATCATGGTAGACCTCTGCAGACCGACGAGTCTCGATGCGTTGTTCCGTTCCAAGAAGACGAGCATAGAGATCGCGAGGAGCAATCGGTGTCTCACGGCCATGGACCGCCTCAACAAGAGAGTCATAGTCACTATCAAGACCGTTGAGCACATATGAAGTAAACTCCTCATCGCCGAGCGGTTTGCCAATGGAGGTGAGCGTATCGGCGAGAGACTTGATTTTGTTGAAGTACACCGAGGCCGGGAGATCCCGTTTCTTCAAATCCTGGAGTTGACCACGAATCGCCATAGAGCGCGTTGTGGACTGAGATGCAAAACTCCCATCAAGAATGGACCACGCATCCTGAGACGTGGTGGCAAAGAGAACCATGCCGGACACAGCATCGGTGAGAGAGGACCGGATGGCGGAGAGGATCGCTTGATCTTGGGCCATCCAGGCTCGGTACGCCGAGTTGAGCACCGTGACATGAGTACCGGCAGTGGTAGTCTGTGAGACGAATTGTGCGGGGCAAGGCAATGTCCCATCAATAAAACCCTCGAGATAATGGCTGCGAAGGAGAGGTTGGAGCTGCGCACGCCAGTAGAGGTAGTTATCAGCCGAGAGCTTGATGGTGAGAAGATGGCCGAAGTGAAACGGAGGCGGCAGAGGCGCCTCGCCTGCCGGCTGGACTGCGAGGTCGGGTAGAGCCGAGGCAGGCATGGACCGTCCGATCTGGGAGTTGGCATAGGCCCTCCCCCCGTGGTTGACGATGGACGATGCAACAGGTCCGTTGGAGTAGCTAGGCAGGAGCTGCCCGATCTGGGAGTTGAGCCCTCCGTGGTTGATGATGGCAGACGAGGCAGACCCAGTGAGGGGGAGTGCCGGCGTGACGGTGTTGGTGTTGAAGAAAGCATGGCCCGGCAGCTGAGAGAACATTGGGCCAGCAGCAACCGTCCCGATCGGGAACGATGGGAACAACGCGGACGTCCCAGCAGCAGTTGTGACGCCGGCAAGCAGCGTCGAGAGGGTTGCAGGAAGAGAAAACCCAGACGAGGAGCTTGAGGAGGGGGCGGTAGTGGAGGACATCGCGGCAGCGGCGGCGGCTGTAGCGGCGGCAGCGGAAGCGTGAGTTAATCACGACCTAATCTGATACCATATTAGGTTTAGAATATTTTGGATGAAGTGCCGTACCCTCCAGAGGTGGCTTTTGTATTATATTTATAAGAGAATACATGTACAATTAGAAGGCAATACAATATAAGAGACCGTGTATAACTACAATTCTAACATTGTGGGTGGCGGAATCACGCAGCCGGGCGCCGGCAGGTGGTCGCGGCGGATCAAGGACCAGCTCGCCTGGCGGTCATGGTGATAGCCCAGCAAAGTGCAGCTAAGCCAAAAGTATAGAACTTCTCTCCCTCTGGAAGGAAGCTATAGCACCAGGAAAAATATTGCCAAATGTTATTCGGACAGCAGTCCGTGCCCAACACGCATCCCACAGTCCTCCACATGACCCTAGCAACCGGGCATGTGAAGAAGAGATGTCGGGATGTCTCTCAGTTATCACAAAAGGAACAGGAGGGATTCCCCAGCCAATTTCGCCTCCTCATCACATCCCTGGTCAGAATAGAATCTTGAAAAAGTTGCCACAAGAAAATTTGAATCTTAAGCGGGATTTTGGCTTGCCAAATTCATTTGTAGTTACACCCAGCCAAGTTTCGTTCCAGGTATTCATATATGGATTTGGTAGAGAATTTGTTCTTTCTCCCCAAGGACCACACAATTTGGTCAGGTTCGTCAGAGATCGGCCATAGGGATACCACATTACTCATATTCCTTCACTGCTCCAGCAAGGGAGGATGGAGGCGCCTTCGAAAAAAGTTATCATCTACACCATTTTTAAACTTAGCGACCGTAATCCCTTGATCGTTACAGATGTTGTAAAGCTCAGGAAATTTGACACGCAATGGAGTTTCACCATCGATACAATCTGTTTAAATGGAATCTACCTGGCGACATCGAAATGTGGGCGAACATCTTTCCAGCTGTCCCAGTCATCTCCTGTTACCCTGTACATGTCAACATGTTGTGTGATATTCTCAGCTAATGCTGGAGTGACAGCGGTTCCGGGGGAGATGGATAGGACGACTGGTCTCTCAAGCTCTTTCAGGATCTGCAAAACGCAATGTGTAGTATTTCCCATTAATTGATCTCAATAGATCGCCAATTCTGATGTAGCTAATTCTAGAATGGAGGGTCACAATCTCTTTCGGGCTATAATCCGTGCCAAAGATGCAATCTAGCTTCACTGCAAGCAGAACAGTTTTGTGAATTATGTTACCATTTGCTGAGATTTTCAGTTCTATACTACAATTCGCTTCTGAAATTCAGAATAATAGCTGAAATTTAGTATGATGTTTTGTTTACCGAAATTGACGCCCCAGTCGGCATACTGTCGGTAGAGAGACCTTAGGAATGCTCGTCCAGCTCCAAGGTACGTATTTACACTCATAAATCCTTTCGGCATCCACGCACATGTCCTGTGGGTGAGGCCTATGTCACGTGTCCTCCATTGTCGGCCATTCTCTACATAGGCTTTTCCCTAAATAAAAATTGCAAAAAACCCACTAAGATCTCTTTCTTTTATGGTTCTAACAAGGTAACTTACTCCGCTTAAGCAACTACTACTGTCATGATGAGAAATTTCAAGACGATGCTCGATCTTACTTTCTAAGAGGTAAGGAGATGGATAGTAATAATTACCGAACAATAATAATTGGATAGTAATAATACTAAGTAATTATAATATTTTTGGGGGGAAGTAAATGTAATATTGAGCATGCTAAGCATGTTTAGCACTAAACATCAAATCAACATAGGTTGTTAGATGGACATGGATGAGCGGGTGAGATCCGTTGGATCTCCAAAATTCGCTCTTTTATACTAGAATTAGAAAGAATGGTGATCTATAGAATTAGAGAATAGATAGATAGCAACATACGAAAATATTCATATATTTTTGGGCGTTAAAGATTGTATCAAGATACTGCAAAATGATAACTACAAAAAAACTTCAAGACGAAGCAAAGTTCAGCTATTCCAGAAGACCACGTGAAACATGTGGTAAGCAATCCAAACCTAAAGACAAAAACAGCTACTACTTCAGAAGTAACAATAAAAGAAAAGAAAAAAGGAATCAAGATGGAGAGGAGTACCGTGCGGGCGTCGAGGATGGGCGTGTTGGCGTTGACGGCCTGGGTGCTGATCCCATTCATGAGGTGGATGCCAAACTTCAAGCCCATGGCATGGACCTTATCAGCGATCGGCCTGAACCCTCCGCCGCCTCGGCCCGACGGGAACCTCCGGGGGTCAGGGTACGGGCGCCCCCACCGGTCCATGCTGTCGAAGCCGTACGCGCCCACCCCCGAGCCGGCGGCGATCCTCCGGTACCACAGGAAGTCTATCACTGCGTACTGCGTGCACGGTGCATCATCTAATGTTATGTCATGCCGCAACAGAGAAAAAAATGTCTTATGATCTATGAAACTATGGACCGGATTGTCACCTACCTGGTATCCATGCGGGAGCAGCCTGTTGGCCATGATCCGCGCGTTGTCGAGGAACGCAGCCTCGTCGATGATCCACGAGAAGGAGTCGTACGAGTTCCAGCCCCTCGGCGGCAGCGCGGTGAGCTGCTGCCGGCGGCCATCTCGGGCTGAGCCAGCCGTGGGCGCGGCTGACCAGATCAGGGACGTGAGGAGGAGGGCGACGCAGAGCATGCCGGCCATGGAGATGAGGTGTGGGCGGCTTTCAGCTGTGTGCTGTGCTGCGAGCAGGGTCGGCCGCGGCAGGCAATTATAGCGAAGCGGTTGGGGCTGTGGACTGGTGGTGGAGTGAGGTGGAGATCGGGTCACATGAATGCATGCACGCATGCAGGTTTGGAGGGACGGTGAGAGCATCTTCAATAGGCGTCCAAAAAAAGCTTCGCGCATTAAAAATTTATTTTTTTTGGCGCCGTGCAGCTCCAGCTAGGGCTGGACGCTCGAGCGAGATTTTTAGCTTGACCCGAAACTCGCTCCAGCTCGGCCCGACTCAGCTCGGCCCGGCATGGATATAGGTCGAGCCGAGCTGTGAAATTCGACTCGTTCGGCGACCGAGCCGAGCCTATTTCCGCTTGGTCCAGCTCGGATGGCCCGTTTAGCAGCCCAGTTTTTTTAAGAAATTTGCAGCCCAGTGTATACACTAAGGAGCCTACGGAACAGCCCAAGCCCACTACGAAGCACCTCTGACTAACCCTAGCGAGTGCATGGACGATATGCCGGCACCCCTGACTTTCCCCGGTGCGCCGCCGCTCTCACCATGACCTGACGAAGTCGTCGTCCTCCTTGCCGTACCAGATGTTGGATGGCTCTCTCTCTCTCGGCACCGCCGGCAGACGCGCCCGTTCGGCGCCGCGGCGGACGTCGTCTTCGTCGCTCCCGAGGTTCATCGCCAAGCTCGCCGCAGTCCCTAGTGTCCTCCGCCCCAAGCACAAGCAGGTATGACTTCCATGGCTCCTTCCGGCAGCGCGCACGCACTCCCACCGACGGCTAGCACGCACACTTCAGGCATGCACTAGCACTAGTTGACTCATGCACGCATGCACTGCAGCAATGGCACATTGCATCGGCGCGCACACATACAGTAGGGCACCCACGAGCCGCTCGGTCTGAACCGAGCCAGATGCAAGACGAGCCGAGTCTCCAAAAGCAGGCTCGTTCAACTAGTGAGCCGAGCCGAGCTTAGCTCGTTCATGGCGAGTCAAAGGCAGGCTCGGATCAAGCTCGGCTCGGTTCGGCTCGTGTCCAGCCCTAGCTCCAGCAGAAGCTGTAGCGCTAAAAGTTTTTGGACGCGCGCTGAAAAACGCTATCACGCGCAACATATTTTGAGCGCCGGATTGCGCGTGCTTCATAATTTGCACTGTCTGTTATTTGGGCGCGCGTTTTTTGGCGCCTGCCAAAGAAAGTTGGTACCCGGCCGAGTCCATTTCAAATCCATCTGGCCGCTGACGCATTGTCCAACGTGGATACGGCCGGTGATCCTTGCCATGGCCATCGATCTCGTGATCGTATCATCACCATCGCCTATTTTTTATTCGGCACAAAATCCTCTTCAAAAGATAATGAAAATTATTAGCAGGGTTTAATTGCATTCTAAGGTAGATCTATTTTTATTCGCCTCAATCTTTTGGATTACAAGAATATTGCGGAATTTAATAGCAATCCATCTGGATGAGGCTCACGCCCCCTGACCACGCGAGGGTACTGCAGCATACCAAGCATAGGCATTCACATACCGGTAGACTAAAAATCTGATTTCAAGCGCCACTCAAGCACCGACATCATTGGATTTGACCACCAAAGGCCATATCCTAGGCTTTTATCTTGAGCAAGCAGTCTAAGCAAATCTGAGCAATGCCTTCAACAAGATAACGGCACAAAAACATCACTATTGCCAGGTATAACAAACTTAGGCCAGACCAAGGCTCTCATCCCAGAGTTTGTCAAAGTCAATCATATGTTGTCACTATCACTTTTTCGCGATCTCAACAGATACATGCTTTGGCTAGAAAATGGACCACCGTCGCTAGACAACCAGACCAGCTAAAACCGTCATCCGTAGATTGCATATCACTGCCAAAAGCATCCACGAAATCTGAAGAAGACCTTCCGATGGCCACCACAATACTCAGTGAGGCCTCCACTGCAAGCTGGAGTGGTCACCAAAATTGACGGTCGTCGCCTACCTGGAAGCTTCTCACACCCCTCAAGGTACCACCAGCATGTGGGTGCCACGAATGAAGGTCCCCTAGCCCCATGGCTGGGTGAAGGTCTAGGCCCGAGCAAACCCAACTTGGCCACCAGCCCCCGGCCGGGAACGGTGAACACCCCAAGAAGCGTGTGTGATAAGTCGTGATAATGCACAAGATTGAAATTTCATAATCTTGTGCGTTGTCTAGCAAACACTTAAAATGAATTGTGTGTGATGACTTGGAGCATCACATGCGTTGCGTAATATTTTCTCCAGGTAACTCTTGTGTGATAATTCATGAGAGCGCATACAATTGTGTGGTGAGAATTGTGTGCTCTACTAGCCACACAATTGAATTAATGGAACTATGTGCGATAGTGAGAACAATCGCTCACAATTTTATCATATGGATCGTGTGAGATCTAGAGCTACCTGAAGATATAAGATCGACGAAACCTAGAGCCAGAAGAGTAAACCTTCCATATGCACATACCAAGAAGGTAAACAAAAATATAAACGACTCTGGATAACCATTAATAAGACTCCATTAATTACATCAACTAATAGCTAGGGAGGAAAGTATCAACATATATGGAGTATATATATAAGCAAACTCAACAACAAAGATATACTACTCTACTCCTTCTTCTTCTTGGATGTCGCTTTCGCGCCATTGTCTTGGTGAGGATACTTCTTGCCGCTTATTGTCGGCTTCTTGTCGCCGTCATCGTCATTATCACTGTCATCAAAGTCGTCATCGCCGCCATCACTTCCATCGACATCCTCGTCGTCCTCCTCCTCCTCCTCATCTTCTTCTTCATGGTTCTCTGGGTGCTCCTCCTCCGAGTCGGTCTCTGATGGCTCCTTTGGCCCTTCCATGAACTCAATATATTCGAGGTCGTCAGAGCTGTAGAGGCTAGAGGGTGGTGTGGATTGCGGTCCCAATGAATCCTCACTTACATCAGGACTGCAGATGTCGTCGTCACTGGAGGAGTACTGGTTCCATGGCCCTTTCCGGGAGGCCATGGCTGCGATGGGAGAGATTGCAAGAGAGAGTGTGTGAGAGCGCGGGGATGAAGAAGGAAGGAATGACAATTAAATCGATGATTAGCATATTATATAGGCGCATTAGAGGGTGGTCAGAATTTGGATATAATTAACTACATTTAGTACCACCGACTACGCACACGGTTTTGCATATTCACACGTGCGTTAACCTAGGAATGGGGCGGTTTTAATTGGGAATTTTAGTGTCGGTTGTTGATTGGTTTCCTTTGGTTGGGCTATAATGGGCAGAAAAGGCTAACTGGGCTGGGGTGGTGTGGGTGTAGCAGAGAACGAGTTGGATTGAGTTGGTGCGGGTTGACGATGAATGAGAAAATTGGTTTAGACGACACCATGGGTTCAACCCGTGAGTGCACCCGCTCAACCCAGCCACATGCTCCTCTTCCCGTTCCCAGCGCTATCTAGTGTTCCATGGCCACAACCCTTCATCCACAGTGACGCTAGCACCACCTATATCTCCTGCTACTCACCACACCCCACTTCCCTCCTCTGCCTTCAACACCATCATCCTCTGCACTGCAGTGACGCCCCGCCGGACCATCGCTACTCCGATGTTCATTAGACTACACTACACTTTGTAAAGAGCAGAGACCGCTATTGTAAACTGAAAAGAACAAACAATGCACTTTGTGATTTGCACACCATAAAGACAAGGATTAACCCAGAACAAGAATAGATAATAGAGAACGCCGTAAAGACGGGATAGGAACCTCCTTGAGCCATGGGGCCAAAGGAGACTGCTCCTCCACCATAGTGGGGCCATGGGGCCAAAGGAGCCTACGTGGAGTGTGGTTGTTGGCAAAGAGTTGTCGAGCTCCAGCCGGGGGCTCACTTTATGGCATCCACCCATAGAGGGCTGGTCTCCTATCGCGGTCGGGTCTTTTGACTAGGCCACGCGATCATGCTTTGGCGCGTAGCGATGTGGGATGCTACTTGTGAGCTGCGTTGAGATTTCCCCGAAGAGGAAAGGATGATGCAGTATAGTAGAGATAAGTATTTCTCTCAGTTAAGAACAAAGGTTATCAATCCAGTAGGAAGAACCACACAACACCTCGTTAGCAGTACCTACACACAAAGTAACAAATACTTGTACCCAACGCAAGCAAGGGGTTGTCAATCCCTTGACGGTTAATTGCAAGGGTAAAATCTCGTAGTGATAGTTAGATAAATAAAAAGACAAATAAAATAAATAAATTGCAGCAAGGTATTTTTAGATTTTAATATATGATAAAGATAGACCCGGGGCCCATAGTTTTCACTAGAGGCTTCTCTCTTGAACATAAAGCATAAGGTGGGTAACAAAATTACTGTTGGGCAATTGATAGAAAAGCGAATAATTATGACGATATTCAAGGCAATGATCATGTATATAGGCATCACGTCCAAGACAGGTAGACTGACTCCTGTCTGCATCTACTACTATTACTCGACACATCGACCGCTATCTAGCATGCATCTAGAGTATTAAGTTCATAAAGAACGGAGTAACGCCTTAAGAAAGATGACATGATGTAGACAAAGTAAATCCAATCAATATGAATAAACACCATTGTTTTATCCTTAATGGCAACAATGCAAATACGTGTCATGTTCCTTTGTGTCACTGGGATTAAGCACTGCAAAATCGAATCTATCACAAAGCACCTCTCCCATTGCAAGATAAATCAATCTAGTTGGCCAAATCAAATGGATAGATCAGAGAGAAAATACAAAGCTATAATAATCATGCATAAAAGAGTCTAGAGAAGACTCAAAAAATATTCATAGATAATCTGATCATAAACCTACAATTCATCGGATCCCAACAAACACACCGCAAAAAAGGATTAGATCGAATAGGTCTCCAAGAACATCGACGAGAACATTGTATTGAAGATCACAAAGAGAGAAGAAATCATCTAGCTACTAGCTATGGACCCGTAGGTCTATGGTAAACTACTCACACATCATCGAGGGGGAAACAAGGTTGATGTAGAAGCCCTCCGTGATCGATTCCCCCTCCGGCAGGGTGCCGGAAAAGGCCTCCAGATGGGATCTCGCGAGAACAGGAACTTGTGGCTGCAGAAAAAGTATTTTGGGTGGCCCTGTGTTGGTTTCCCGATTTTAGAGAATTTATAGTCAGAATTAGGTTAAAAGGAGGAACGAGGGGCCCACGAGGCACTTGGGCGCGCATTTCTAGACTTCGTTTGGTACTGAATTCCTGGAAAACAAAAAACAAGCAAAAAATAGCAACTGACACTTGGCATTAAGTTAATAGGTTTGTCCCAAAAAATGACATATGATTGCATATAAAACATTCAAGATTTATACCATTTAGATATATTAAAACTGAGCATCCTCCCGGCCCTCTCAGACCATCAGCATTTCTAATCGTTAGATCGCCACTTTTAGTCATTTTTGGCCGTCGAATTCGCTGTTTTATTCCATGTTTTCTCGCTAAGTGGGCTAGGCAGCTACTCCGGTGGCAATTTTTGAGCACTCTGGTTCATTGGGCCTAGCCGCCCTAGAAAGCCCACGAAGAAAGGGCGAGCAACTACTCTCGGGAAACCTAGGTACGCTGCCGCCGCTACCTTACACGCTACCCCTCCCGTCATGCGCCCTCACACCACCTTGACACCGGCCTCCGCCCCTCCTATCATCTCTCCCAAAGCCACCGACCTCATCTCCCACCCTCTGCTCCTACCTCATCAGAAGAGAAGAGAAGAGGGAGATCGACCAGGTCAGGCGCCGACCATGGCGGCGGCCAGATCCGCCACGGCTGCAAACACCTCGCCAAGGATCAGGATCTTGGCCACCACGGATATCGCGACCAACGACCAGTCCGTCCTGCGTCACCTTCACCGACGCCATGGCTCATCGGCGACACGACCATGAACCAGGTCGCTACGAACCCCGTCGGCACTGTCTTCGATGAGAACTGCCAACTGACTGTCACCTGCTAATTTCCCCTTTTTTATTGTTTAGGGGAAGTCTTTGTTTTGCATGGTAAGGGCAGTCCTTCTATTAGTTAATCAAGTTTCTCAGGTTCATGGGTTTGTGTCACGGCGTTTTGTGCTTGTGTTGCATATATATATTTATCACAATAGTATCAGTGATAACCCACAAGTATAGGGGATCGCAACAGTTTTTGACAAGTAAGAGTGTCGAACCCAACGAGGAGCTAAAGGCAGAACAAATATTCCCTCAAGTTCTATCGACCACCGATACAACTCTACGCACGCTTGACGTTCGCTTTACCTAGAACAAGTATGAAACTAGAAGTACTTTGTAGGTGTTTTTGGATAGGTTTGCAAGATAATGCGTAAATAAAAAGTAGGGGCTATTTAGATAAAGACACAACTAAGTTAGTTTTAGTAAAGAGCTTTTTGTTACGAGAAAGTTATTTGTCCCTAGGCAATCGATAACTAGACCGGTAACCATTATTGCAATTTTATTTGAGGGAGAGGCATAAGCTAACATACTTTCTCTACTTGGATCATATGCACTTATGATTGGAACTCTATCAAGCATCCGCAACTACTAAAGATCATTAAGGTAAAACCCAACAATAGCATTAAAGCATCAAGTCCTCTTTATCCCATACGCAACAACCCCCTTACTCGGGTTTGTGTTTCAGTCACTCACGCAACCCACTATAAGCGAATCATGAACGCATTGCAACACCCTACAGCGGGGATCCCTCACGCTTGGGCGACACGGAGAGCACCATAGGACAGCACCAATAATAAAACATGCAACTCAAACCAATCTTGATCATCAAATAGCCCATAGGACAAAACGGATCTACTCAAACATCATATGATAGCCATACATCATTGAGAAATAATATATAGCGTTGAGCACGATGTTTAAGTAGAGATTACAGCGGGTAAAAGAGAGGTTACACCGCTGCATAGAGGGGGGAAGAGTTGGTGATGATGGCGGTGAAATTGTTGGTGAAGATTGCGGTCATGATGATGGCCACGGCAGCGTTCTGGCGCCATCGGAAGAGAAGGGGAGAGGGGGCCCCTTCGTCTTCTTCTTCCTTGACCTCCTCCCTAGATGGGAGAAGGGTTTCCCCTCTGGTCCTTGGCCTCCATGGCGTGGGAGGGACGAGAGCCCATCCGAGATTGGATCTGTCTCTTTGTCTCTCTCTGTTTCTGCGTTCTCAGATTCTTCCCTTTCACCGTTTCTTATATTCCCGGAGATCCGTAACTCCGATCGGGCTGAAATTTTAACACGATCTCTATCCGGATATTAGCTTTCTTGCGGCGAAAGAAGGGCATCAACCGCCTTATGGGGTGGCCACGAGGATCAGGGGCGCGCCCCCTGCCTCGTGGCCCCTTCGGGCATCGTCTCGCGTGGATTTTTTCTTCCCAAAAATCAAAGATATTCCAAAAAAATCTCCGTCAGTTTTTATCCCGTTTGGACTCCGTTTGATATGGATATTCTGCGAAACAAAAAACATGCAACAAACAGGAACTGGCACTGGGCACTGGATCAATATGTTAGTCCAAAAAATAGTATAAAAAGTGTTGGGGATCGTTGTGGAAATTAAAAAAATTCTACGCATCACCAAGATCAATCTATGGAGTTTACTAGCAACGAGAGGGGAGTGCATCTTCATACCTTTGAAGATCGCGATGCGGAAGCGTTGCAAGAACGCGGTCGGTGGAGTCGTATACGAAGCAATTCAGATCGCGGCCGATTCCGATCTAAGCACTGAACAACGGTGCCTCCGCGTTCAATACACGTGCAGCCCGGTGACGTCTCCCGCGCCTTGATCCAGCAAGGAGAGAGGAAGAGGTTGGGGAAGACTCCGTCCAGCTACAGCACGACGGCGTGTTGGTGGTGGAGGAGCGTGGCACTCCAGCAGGGCTTCGCCAAGCACTGCGAGAGACGAGGAGGGAGAGGGGTAGGGTTGCGCCAGGAGAAGGGGTGCGGTTTCCCTCCCCCCCCCCCCCCCCACTATTTATAGGGGAAAGGGGAGAGGGGGTCGGCCCCCTAGATCCATCTAGAGGGGGGTGGCCCCTGGGGGGCACAGGCCCCCTTAGGGTTTCCAACTAGGGGGGCGCCCGCCCCCCAGGGGGCAGCGGCCCCCTAGGGTTTCCAACCCTAGGCGCCTTGGGCCCTTGGGGGGCGCACCAGCCCACTAAGGAGTTGGTTCCCACGAAACTACAACCCATTAGGTCCTTCGGGGCAGGTGGACCCTCCCGGTGGACCCCCGGAACCCCTTCGGTGGTCCCGGTACAATACCGATAAACCCCGAAACCTTTCCGGTGACTGAAACTGGACTTCCCATATATAAATCATTACCTCCGGATCATTCCGGAACTCCTCGTGACGTCCGGGATCTCATCCGGGACTCCGAACAATATTCGGTAACCACGTACATCTATTCCCTATAACCCTAGCGTCATCGAACCTTAAGTGTGCAGACCTTACGGGTTCGGGAGGCATGCAGACATGACTAAGACATCTCTCCGGTCAATAGCCAATAGCGGGATCTGGATACCCATGTTGGCTCCCACATGCTCCATGATGATCTCATTGGATGAACCACGATGTCAAGGATTCAATCAATCCCGTATACGATTCCCTTTGTCTACCGGTATAGCACTTGCCCGAGATTCGATCGTCGGTATACCGATACCTTGTTCAATCTCGTTACGGCAAGTCTCTTTACTCGTTCCGTAACACATCATCCCGTGATCAACTCCTTGATCACATTGAGCTCATTATGATGATGTCCTACTGAGTGGGCCCAGAGATACCTCTCCGTCATACGGAGTGACAAATCCCAGTCTCGATTCGTGTCAACCCAACAGATACTTTTGGGGATACCCGCAGTGTACCTTTATAGCCACCCAGTTACGTTGTGACGTTTGGCACACCCAAAGTACTCCTACGGTATCCGGGGGTTGCACAATCTCATGGTCTAAGGAAAAAGATACTTGACATTAGAAAAGCTTTAGCAGACGAACTACACGATCTTGTGCTATGCTTAGGATTGGGTCTTGTCCATCACATCATTCTCCTAATGATGTGATCCCGTTATCAATGACATCCAATGTCCATGGTTAGGAAACCGTAACCATCTATTGATCAACGAGCTAGTCAACTAGAGGCTCACTAGGGACATGTTGTGGTCTATGTATTCACACATGTATTACGATTTCCGGATAACACAATTATAGCATGAACAATAGACAATTATCATGAACAAGGAAATATAATAATAACCATTTTATTATTGCCTCTAGGGCATATTTCCAACAGTCTCCCACTTGCACTAGAGTCAATAATCTAGTTACATTGTGATGAATCGAACACCCATAGAGTTCTGGTGTTGATCATGTTTTGCCGTGGAAGAGGTTTAGTCAACGGATCTGCGACATTCAGGTCCGTATGCACTTTACAAATCTCTATGTCTCCATCTTGAACATTTTCACGAATGGAGTTGAAGTGACGCTTGATATGCCTGGTATTCTTGTGAAACCTGGGCTCGTTGGCAAGGGCAATAGCTCCAGTGTTTTCACAGAAGAGAGTCATTGGGCCCGACGCATTGGGAATAATTCTTAGGTCGGTAATGAACTCTTTCATCCAGATTGCTTCATGTGCTGCCTCCGAGGCTGCCATGTACTCCACTTCACATGTAGATCCCGCCACGACACTTTGCTTGCAACTGCACCAGCTGACTGCCCCACCATTCAAAATATACACGTATCCGGTTTGTGACTTGGAGTCATCCAGATCTGTGTCGAAACTAGCATCGACGTAACCCTTTACGACGAGCTCTTCGTCACCTCCATAAACGAGAAACATATCTTTAGTCCTTTTCAGGTACTTCAGGATATTCTTGACCGATGTCTAGTGTTCCATGTCGGGATTAATTTGGTACCTTCCTACCAAACTTACGGCAAGGTTTACATCAGGTCTGGTACACAGCATGGCATACATAATAGACCCTATGGCCGAGGCATTGGGGATGACACTCATCTTTTCTCTATCTTCTGTCGTGGTCGGGCATTGAGCCGTGCTCAATCTCACACCTTGAAATATAGGTAAGAACCCTTTCTTGGACTGATCCATATTGAACTTCTTCAATATCTTGTCAAGGTACGTGCTTTGTGAAAGACCAATGAGGCGTCTCGATCTATCTCTATAGATCTTGATGCCTAATATGTAAGCAGCTTCTCCAAGGTCCTTCATTGAAAAACACTTATTCAAGTAGGCCTTTATGCTTTCCAAGAGTTCTATATCATTTCCAATCAATAGTATGTCATCCACATATAATATGAGAAATGCTACAGAGCTCCCACTCACTTTCTTGTAAACACAGGCTTCTCCATAAATCTGCGTAAACCCAAACGCTTTGATCATCTCATCAAAACGAATGTTCCAACTCCGAGATGCTTGCACCAGCCCATAGATCGAGCGTTGGAGCTTTGCATACCTTGTCAGCATTCTTAGGATCGATAAAACCTTCCGGCTGCATCATATACAATTCTTCCTTAAGGAAACCATTAAGGAATGCCGTTTTGATGTCCATTTGCCATATCTCATAATCATAGAATGCGACAATTGCTAACATGATTCGGACAGACTTCAGCTTCGCTACGGGTGAGAAGGTCTCATCGTAGTCAACCCCTTGATCTTGCCGATAACCCTTAGCGATAAGCCGAGCCTTATAGATGGTTACATTACCATCCGCGTCTGTCTTCTTCTTAAAGATCCATTTATTTTCTATGGCTTGCCGATCATCGGGCAAGTCAGTCAAAGTCCATACTTCGTTTTCATACATGGATCCTATCTTGGATTTCATGGCTTCAAGCCATTTGTCGAAATCCGGGCCCGCCATCGCTTCTTCATAGTTCGAAGGTTCATCATTGTCTAACAACATGATTTCCAGGACAGGGTTGCCATACCACTTTGGTGCGGAACGTGTCCGTGTGGACCTACGAAGTTCAGTAGCAACTTGATCTGAAGTTTCATGATCATCATCATTAACTTCCTCTCTAGTCGGTGCAGGCACCACAGAAACATTTTCTTGAGTTGCGCTACTCTCCGGTTCAAGAGGCAATACTTCATCAAGTTCTACTTTCCTCCCACTTACTTCTTTCGAGAGAAACTCTTTCTCTAGAAAGGATCCATTCTTGGAAACAAAGATCTTGCCTTCGGATCTGAGGTAGAAGGTATACCCAATAGTTTCCTTAGGGTATCCTATTAAGACGAATTTTTTTGATTTGGGTTCGAGCTTTTCAGGTTGAAGTTTCTTGACATAAGCATCGCATCCCCAAACTTTCAGAAACGACAGCTTAGGTTTCTTCCCAAACCATAATTCATATGGTGTCGTCTCAACAGATTTCGACGGAGCCCTATTTAAAGTGAATGCGGCAGTCTCTAAAGCATAACCCCAAAATGATAGCGGTAGGTCGGTAAGAGACATCATGGATCGCACCATATCCAATAGAGTGCGATTTCGACATTCGGACACACCATTACGCTGAGGTGTTCCAGGCGGCGTGAGTTGTGAAACAATTCCACATTTCCTTAAGTGCGTGCCAAATTCGTGACTCAAATATTCTCCCCCACGATCTGATCTTAAGAACTTGATTTTCCTGTCACGTTGATTCTCAACCTCACTCTGAAATTCCTTGAACTTTTCAAAGGTCTCAGACTTGTGTTTCATTAAGTAGACATACCCATATCTACTTAAGTCATCAGTGAGAGTGAGAACATAACGATAACCACCGCGGGCCTCAACGCTCATTGGACCGCACACATCAGTATGTATGATTTCCAATAAGTTGGTTGCTCGCTCCATTGTTCCGGAGAACAGAGTCTTGGTCATTTTGCCCATGAGGCATGGTTTGCATGTGTCAAATGATTCATAATCAAGAGACTCCAAAAGTCCATCTGCATGGAGTTTCTTCATGCGTTTGACACCAATGTGACCAAGGCGGCAGTGCCACAAGTATGTGGGACTATCATTATCAACCTTACATCTTTTGGCATTCACACTATGAATATGTGTAACATCACGTTCGAGATTCAATAAGAATAAACCATTGACCAGCGGGGCATGACCATAAAACATATCTCTCATATAAATAGAACAACCATTATTCTCAGATTTAAATGAGTAGCCATCTCGCATTAAACGAGATCCAGATACAATGTTCATGCTTAAAGCTGGTACTAAATAACAATTATTGAGGTTTAAAACTAATCCCGTAGGTAAATGTAGAGGTAGCGTGCCTACGGCGATCACATCGACCCTGGAACCATTCTGACGCGCATCGTCACCTCGTCCTTCGCCAGTCTCCGCTTATTCCGCAGCTCCTGTTTTGAGTTACAAATATGAGCAACCGCACCGGTATCAAATACCCAGGAGCTACTACGAGCGCTGGTTACGTACACATCAATAACATGTATATCACATATACCTTTGGTATTGCCAGCCTTCTTATCCGCTAAGTACTTGGGGCAGTTCCGCTTCCAGTGACCGTTTCCCTTGCAATAAAAGCACTCAGTCTCAGGCTTGGGTCCATGCTTTGGCTTCTTCCCGGCAACTCCCTTGCCATCCTTCTTTAAGTTCTTCTTACCCTTGCCTTTCTTGAACTTAGTGGTTTTATTCACCATCAACACTTGATGTTCCTTTTTGATCTCCACCTCCGCTGATTTCAGCATTGAATATACCTCACGAATGGTCTTTTCCATCCCCTGCATATTGAAGTTCATCACAAAGCTCTTGTAGCTAGGTGGGAGCGACTGAAGGATTTTGTCAACGACCGCATCATCTGGGAGATTAACTCCCAGTTGAGATAAGTGGTTGTGCAACCCAGACATTTTGAGTATGTGCTCCCTGACAGAACTATTCTCCTCCATCTTACAACTGTAGAACTTGTCGAAGACTTCATATCTCTGGACCCGGGCATGAGCTTGGAAAACCATTTTCAGCTCTTGGAACATCTCATATGCTCCGTGCTGCTCAAAACGCTTTTGGAGCCCCGGTTCTAAGCTGTAAAGCATGCCGCACTGAACCAGGGAGTAATCATCACTACGTGACTGCCAGGCATTCATAACGTCTTGAGTTGCTGGGAAAACAGGTGCATCACCTAGCGGTGCTTCAAGGACATATGCTTTCTTGGCAGCTATGAGGATAATCCTTAGGTTACGGACCCAGTCCATGTAGTTGCTACCATCGTCTTTCAGCTTGGTTTTCTCTAGGAACGCGTTGAAGTTGAGGGCAACATTAGCGTGGGCCATTTGATCTACAAGACTGAAAGAACATGCGGTGCCCCCATGTTTGGTTTTGGTAATTGATGACAATCTCTATGGACTAATGGTTGCCTTGAGTTATATTTGAAGGTTTTGTCCATAGGCTTTTCTTGGAGTACATGTGTTGGTTTCAAGGAGAGTTTGTGTCGACCAAGGTGCTATTCAAGGAATTACCAAAAGATTGGTCTTGTGAGAGGTTGATCAAGACTAAGTTAAAGAGTGAATCAAGTTGATCAACCCACAAAGCATAGAAGATGTACCGAGAGGGATCAAGTGATCCCATGGTATGGTAAGCATTGTCAATTACGCTTTGTGTACTAACCCATGGTCTTCGTGAGGGTTCTTTGTGGGGTTAGGTTGCGGTGTGCAAGTTCAAGTGGAGCATCACGAAGAGATCAAATGCTTGAAGCTTGTCGTCCTTTGTGGTGACAATGGACTTGTGAAGATGTGCGGAAGAGTGGCTCACCCATAGTGGAGTATGGGGGAGCAATCAACTAGTCTTCATCAAGTCAACACAATCAAGAAAGGTTGCAGTGTGCAAGTTCAAGTGGAGCATCACGAAGAGATCAAATGCTTGAAGCTTGCCATCCTTTGTGGTGACAATGGACTTGTGAAGATGTGCGGAAGAGTGGCTCACCCATAGTGGAGTATGGGGGAGCAATCAACTAGTCTTCATCAAGTCAACACAATCAAGAAAGGTTGCAGTGTGCAAGTTCAAGTGGAGCATCACGAAGAGATCAAATGCTTGAAGCTTGCCATCCTTTGTGGTGACAATGGACTTGTGAAGATGTGCGGAAGAGTGGCTCACCCATAGTGGAGTATGGGGGAGCAATCAACTAGTCTTCATCGAGTCAACCCAATCAAGAAAGGTGGTCCAACTTGAGGGAGTCAAGATCGTCATCATCTAGCTCAAGTGGACCATGTGCAAGGCAAAGGTTTGCACTTGATAGGTTTTCTATTTTACCGGTCTCATGATGGTAGTTGGGAGACCGGGTTATAGGATCGATTGTCGTACTATCAAGGGGGGCTCTCGATGAGTAGCGTGATCGTATCGTTCGCTGAGAGCTCAAACCATTGCATCCTTGCATCATCTTTCTTGGTTCTTGTTTGGTTCTCTTTGAGAGTCTTAGAGCTTATGGTCATCTTGATGACAAGCTCGAGTTCATCGAAAACGGAGTTCACATGCTTCTTCTATGATGTTTTCGATGTTGGAGGTTTTGCCGGTTCTTCTCGGTTGGAGGTTTCACTCCTCTATTTGTTGGCATACCTCCCCTGCCTCTTCTTACTATAACCAGTCGCTGTTTTGATGCTCGCTGTTTTGATGCTACTCGTCGTCTTGTTTCCAACAAGCTTGAGTTTGCTCAATTCGGAGCTCATATGCAGAAGTTATGGCAGTTCTTGTTTTCTTGAGTGTGGTTTTGTCAAGGTCCCAGCGGTAGTACCCGTGGTACCACGGTAGTACCGCTGAGGGGTCACAAGCGGCAGTACCGCTCCGCAGCGGTAGTACCAGGCGGTGACTCCGCAGCAGTACTACCGCTGGCTTACCAGGTCCCTACCGTCGATTCGAGGGGTCTTTTTCTGTGTCGGATTGTGCGGTACCTCGCTGCGGCAGTAGTGCGGCAGTACCGCCCTTCCTCCGTGGTAGTACCGCCCGGTTCCCTCTTCCCTTTACCCTTCTGTTCTGTGCGGCAGTACTATGAAGGGTGCGGTAGTACCGCTTAACCCAGCGGGTACCGCTGTCCTGCGGTACTACCCCAAGGTTCATGTTTTGTTGCTCATTTTCCCTTTCCACCTGAGCGGTAGTACCGCTCGTGGAGCGGTAGTACCGCTCGTGTGCGGGCTGAGCACATAACGGTTGGATTTTCCCCCTCCTATAAAAGGGGGTCTTCTTCCCCAATGAACCTTATCCTTTGAGCTCGTGTTCTTCCCCCATTGTTGACCTTCTTCGAGCTTGCTAACTCTCAATCCCTTAACTCTCAATCCCTACATGGATTCTTGCTAGTTTTTGAGGGAAAAGAGAGAGGAGATCTAGATCCACATTTCCACCAATCACTTTCTCCTCTATGTGAGGGGAACCCCTTGGATCTAGATCTTGGAGTTCTTGGTGTTCTATTTCTTGTTCTTCCTCTCATTTTCCTCCCTAGCGTTAGTTGCTTCGGTGGCATTTGAGACAGAAGGACTTGGGCACTCCGTGTGCCCTTGCCATTGCATTTGGTGCATCGGTTTGAGTTCTCCACGTGATACGTGGAAGTTACAAGTTGAGAAGCTTATTACTCTTGGGTGCTTGGTACCCTTGAGCTTGTTCCTCTTGGGTGCTTGGGCGCCCTAGACGGTTGTTGGTGTTCGGAGCTCAATCATTGTGGTGCAAAGCTCCGGGCAAGCGTCGGGGTCTCCAATTAGGTTGTGAAGATCGCCCCGAGCAATTTGACGGGTACCGTGACCGCCCCCAAGGGTTGCCAAAGTGTACGGGTTCGGTGACCGCCCCCGAGGGTTGCCATTTGTACGGGTTCGGTGACTGCCCTCAAGGGTGCCTTAGTGGAATCACGGCATCTTGCATTGTGCGAGAGCATGAGGAGATTACGGTGGCCCTAGTGGCTTCTTGGGGAGCATTGTGCCTCCACACCGCTCCAAACGGGGATTAGCATCCGCAAGGGTGTGAACTTCGGGATACATCGTCGTCTCCTCGTGCCTCGGTTATCTCTTACCCGAGCCCTTTACTTATGCACTTTACTTTGTGATAGCCATATTGTTTCTTGTCATATATCTTGCTATCACATAGTTGCTTATCTTTCTTAGCATAAGTTGTTGGTGCACATAGGTGAGCCTAATTGTTTTAGGTTTTGTGCTTGGCAAATTAACCGCTAGGTTTATTCCGCATTTGTTCAAGCCTAAACCATAATTATTTTTAAATGCCTATTCACCCCCCCCCCTCTAGGCGACATCCACGATCTTTCAAAGACATATTGCAAAGTTTTAGACTATGTTCATGATAATTAAGTTCATCTAATCAAATTATTTAATGAACTCCCACTCAAATAGACATCCCTCTAGTCATCTAAGTGATACATGATCCGAGTCAACTAGGCCGTGTCCGGTCATAACGTGAGACGGACTAGTCATCATCGGTGAACATCTTCATGTTGATCGTATCTTCTATACGACTCATGTTCGACCTTTCGGTCTTCCTTGTTCCGAGGCCATGTCTGTACATGCTAGGCTCGTCAAGTCAACCTAAGTGTATTGCATGTGTAAATCTGGCTTTGCGAACGTTAGAACCTATCACACCCGATCATCACGTGGTGATTTGGAACAACGGACCTTAGCAACGGTGCACAGTTAGGGGGAACACAATTCTTGATATTTTAATGAGGGGTCATCTTATTTATGCTACCGTCGTTCTAAGCAAATAAGATGTAAAAATATGATAAACATCACATGCAATCAAATAGTGACATGATATGGCCAATATCATTTTTCTCCTTTTGATCTCCATCTTCGGGGCGCCATGATCATCATCGTCACCAGCATGACACCATGATCTCCATCATCATGATCTCCATCATCGTGTCTTCATGAAATTGTCTCGCCAACTATTACTTCTACTACTATAGCTAACGGTTAGCAATAAAGTAAAGTAATTACATGGCGTTTTTATTGACACGCATGTCATACAATAAATTAAGACAACTCCTATGGCTCCTGCCGGTTGTCATACTCATTGACATGCAAGTCGTGATTCCTATTACAAGAACATGATCAATCTCATACATCACATATATCATTCATCACATCCTTTTGGCTATATCACATCACACAACATATGCTGCAAGAACAAGTTAGACGTCCTCTAATTGTTGTTGCAAATTTTTATGTGGCTGCTATAGGTTTCCAGCAAGAACGTTTCTTACATACGCCAAAACCACAACGTGATATGCCAATTTCTATATACCCTTCATAAGGACCCTTTTCATCGAATCCGATCCGACTAAAGTGGGAGAGACAGACACCTGCTAGCCACCTTATGCAACTAGTACATGTCAGTCGGTGGAACCTGTCTCACGTAAGCGTACGTGTAAGGTCGGTCCGGACCGCTTCATCCCACGATGCCGCCGAATCAAGATAAGACTAGTAACGGCAAGTAAATTGGCAAAATCGACGCCCACAACAATTTGTGTTCTACTCGTGCATAGAAACTACGCATAAACCTGTCTCTGATACCACTGTTGGGAATCGTTGTGGAAATTAAAAAAAATTTGCGCATCACCAAGATCAATCTATGGAGTTTACTAGCAACGAGAGGGGAGTGCATCTTCATACCTTTGAAGATCGCGATGCGGAAAAGTTGCAAGAACGCGGTCGGTGGAGTCGTACACGAAGCGATTCAGATCGCGGCCGATTCCGATCTAAGCACCGAACAACGGTGCCTCCGCGTTCAATACACGTGCAGCCCGGTGACGTCTCCCGCGCCTTGATCCAGCAAGGAGAGAGGGAGAGGTTGGGGAAGACTCCGTCCAGCAGCAACACGACGGCGTGGTGGTGGAGGAGGAGCATGGAACTCCAGCAGGGCTTCGCCAAGCACTGCGAGAGACGAGGAGGGAGAGGGGTAGGGTTGCGCCAGGAGAAGGAGTATTATTTCCCTCCCACCCACCCACCCCCCACTATTTATAGGGCGAAGGGGAGAGGGGGCCGGACCCCTAGATCCATCTAGAGGGGGGCGGCCCTGGGGCGGCACAGGCCCCCTTAGGGATTCCAACTGGGGGGGCAGCGGCCCCCTAGGGTTTCCAACCCTAGGCGCCTTGGGCCCTTGGGGGGCACACCAGACCACTAAGGGGCTGGTTCCCACCCAACTACAGCCCATTAGGTCCTTCGGGGCAAGTGGACCCTCCTGGTGGACCCCCGGAACCCCTTCGGTGGTCCCGGTACACTACTAGGGAAAAGCCTATACACAGAATCTTACCAGCAGCGTGCTATAAAATCAGGCGCTGCTACTAAGTAGCAATAGCGCGGTCTATGGAAACTCGCTGCTGAAACAAGTTTATCAGTAGCGCGCACACTCCAAGCGGCGCTACTGCTAAAATTCCCACGACGCCGCCGCAAGGCCAGTTATAGCAGCAGCGCATTAAAATAGACAGCGCTACTGCTACGTAACATAGCAGCAACGCATTCAGGCAATAATCGCTACTGCTAAAATAACTACAGATCTCACTAGCCTCATCCACAGATCACACTCGCACACACTCACGGTCTCCTCCTCACCCCCCGCGCCGCCGGTCCTCCCCCGTCGCCCCTCCCCCGATCTGTGCCGCTGTCGCCTCATCCTCCTCGCTGGACTCGGTACCGGCCTCCTCCTCCGTCCTCCCTCCACTCGCCGCTGGCCGCCCCCTCCTCGTTCCGCCTTCCTCCTCGATCCGTCCTCCCTCCACTCGCCGCCGGCCGGCCCCTCCTCGCTCCGCCTTCCTCCTCCGTCCTACTATCTTCTCCCTCCTCGAGTCGCCCCTCCTTGTCCCTCCTCCCTGATACATTTTGATTTAGTAGGCTTTCATATGTAACATTTTGATTTAGTTGATTTAGTATGCTAGTGGATTTAGTATGCTAGTTGATTTAGTCGATTTAGTTGATATGATTCAGTTGATTTAGTAGGCTAGTTGATTTAGAACATTTTGATTTAGTTTATTTAGTAGGCTAGTTGATTTAGTTGATTTAGTAGGCTAATTGATTTAGAACATTTTGATTTAGTTGATTTAGTAAAATGGCGCCACCACCAGCACCACTATATCGACTGTGCAAGTCAAGGTGCGCCAGCAGCCTTGCAACTGGCAAGCTGTTCGGCATCTACTTCCATCCGAGTTTTCGTCATGCGGCGGTAAGAAAATAGATGAAATGTAACAACTATTTTATTTTTAGTGTTGGCATTACTGCATTGTGTCATTTTGCTTTTCTTACACAGATCGTCCCATGCAATGTGAGGTTGAAATTCAACAAGCTGACAGGAGACACTGTGACATTTGAGGCTCCTGGGGGGCGTACAGTATGGAGGTAGAGAAAGGACGCAATATGTCGCAGATTGGAGGAGATGGATGGGCCCGTTTCCTCGCTCGCATGCGTCTTACTGGTGGTGAGTTGATCAGATTCTCCTTCAGAGCAGAAAGACCCAAGCTGGTTGTCATTTATATCAACCTGGTGGAAGATGATGAAGATGATGAAGATAATGAGGACCCACTCAATGAAGATGATGAGAACCCACTTCATGAAGCCATCATAGCTCAAAGAATGAGGCTGAGCGAGGAGGAGGTGTGCAACCTATGGGACATAATTCCGCCACGTGATGACTTTGTCGGGGTGTCATTCGTGACCCGCCTGACAAGTACCATGGTCGATCGGCATGAAATGGTATGTTATACGTACTGCATGTAGTAATTTGATGATATATATATATATGCTTTATTGTTATACTTACAAATGCAAATTATCCGATTATATGCTTAGTGAATCCGATGATATGCTTAGTGTAGAGTCCAATGATATGCTTTGTGGAATCTAGTTGATGATATACTTTAGTGTAGAGTCTGATCACATGCTTAGGCTATTTATTAATTGATATGTTTTTCTTATTCAGAGATTGCCAAAGAACCTATCTGTGAGTTGTGGTATCGAGCCTGATGAAGAAGGCTCAGTTGGACTACGCCTTACCGCAAGGGGCTCCGTCACCACATGTACTTACCGCATGGGCACAGATGGTCGCACACACTTGAACTCGGTTGGGTGGAAGAGATTCCTCGTTGGCAAGAATCTTCGTGCTGGACAGGCCATCCTAATTACTATCAGGAACACCCACCGCCCAGGCTTGAGGATGATGATCGTCGTTGATATCATCTAGAACTACATATGTGTATGTGGCTATATCATCTAGAACTAAATATGATGATCGACGTCGATATCATGTAGAACTACATATGATGATCGTCGTCGATATCATTTAGAACTAAATATGATGATTGTCGTCGATGTCACCTTGTACTGCTTGAGGATGCATGTTGAGTATATATGAAATTTGAACTAAAACCACGACGAGTAATTTCGAACCGAGGGAGTACTACCTAGTACCTATAATGCTTTATGAAATTGATATCTAGTAGTACTTAGTATCTGGAAATTGCAGTTTATCAAAGCCGGAATGGGGAAATGGTGAAAGATATAACAGTAGCGCTGGACCGGGAAATCGCTACAGCTAAGTAATAGCAGCGCGTTCCTGAAAAGCGTTGCTGCTATAGTCAATAGTGGTAGCGCGGGTACAGGCAGCGCTACTACTAAGAGTTAGCTGTAGCGCCTTATTGGTAGCGCGGGTACCCGCGCTGCTGATAGGCCTAAAACCCGCGCTGCTGCTAGCCTTTTCCCTAGTAGTGGTACAATACCGATAAACCCTGAAACCTTTCCGGTGACTAAAACTAGACTTCCCATATATAAATCTTTACCTCCGGATCATTCCGGAACTCCTCGTGACGTCCGGGATCTCATTCGGGACTCCGAACAACATTCGGTAACCATGTACACCTATTCCCTATAACCCTAGCGTCATCGAACCTTAAGGTGTGCAGACCCTACGGGTTCGGGAGGCATGCAGACATGACTGAGACATCTCTCCGGTCAATAGACAACAACGGGATCTGGATACCCATGTTGGCTCCCACATGCTCCATGATGATCTCATCGGATGAACCACGATGTCAAGGATTCAATCAATCCCGTATACGATTCCCTTTGTCTACCGGTATAGCACTTGCCCGAGATTCGATCGTCGGTATACCGATACCTTGTTCAATCTCGTCACGGCAAGTCTCTTTACTTGTTCTGTAACACATCATCCCGTGATCAACTCCTTGATCACACTGAGCTCATTATGACGATGTCCTACTGAGTGGGCCCAGAGATACCTCTCCGTCATACGGAGTGACAAATCCCAGTCTCGATTCGTGCCAACCCAACAGATACTTTCGGGGATACCCGCATGTACCTTTATAGCCACCCAGTTACTTTGTGACGTTTGGCACACCCAAAGTACTCCTACGATATCCGGGAGTTGCACAATCTCATGGTCTAAGGAAAAAGATACTTGACATTAGAAAAGCTTTAGCAGACGAACTACACGATCTTGTGCTATGCTTAGGATTGGGTCTTGTCCATCACATCGTTCTCCTAATGATGTGATCCCGTTATCAATGACATCCAATGTCCATGGTTAGGAAACCGTAACCATCTATTGATTAATGAGCTAGTCAACTAGAGGCTCACTAGGGACATGTTGTGGTCTATGTATTCACACATGTATTACGATTTCCGGATAACACAATTATAGCATGAACAATAGACAATTATCATGAACAAGGAAATATAATAATAACCATTTTATTATTGCCTCTAGGGCATATTTCCAACAAGGAGTTGCCAAAAGTATATGAAAGTTGTAGAATATTGGCATGGAACAATCAAAAATTATAGATACGACGAAGATGTATCAGCATCCCCAAGCTTAATTCCTGCTCGTCCTCGAGTAGGTAAATGATAAAAAAGATAATTTTTTATGTGGAATGCTACCTAGCATAATCTTGATCACATATCTAATCATGGCATGAATATTAAGATACGAGTTATCCAAAGCAATAGTCTATCATTTGACATAAAAACAATAATACTTCAAGCCTACTAATAAAGCAATCATGTCTTTTCAAAATAACATGGCCAAAGAAAGTTATCCCTACAAAATCATATAGTCTGGTTATGCTCCATCTTCACCACACAAAATATTTACATCATGCGCAACCCCGGTGACAAGCCAAGCAATTGTTTCATACTTTTGACGTTCTCAAACCTTTTCAACTTTCACGCAATACATGAGCGTGAGCCATGGACATAGCACTATAGGTGGAATAGAATGGTGGTTGTGGAGAAGACAAAAAGGAAAAGATAGTCTCACATCAACTAGGCGTATCAACGGGCTATGGAGATGCCCATCAATAGATATCAATGTGAGTCAGTAGGGATTGCCATGCAACGGATGCACTAAGAGCTAAGTGTATGAAAGCTCAAATTGAAACTAAGTGGGTGTGCATCCAACTTGCTTGCTCATGAAGACCTCGGGCGTTTGAGGAAGCCCATCATCAGAATATACAAGCCAAGTTCTATAATGAAAATTCCCACTAGTATATGAAAGTGATAACTCAAGAGACTCTCTATATGAAGAACATGGTGCTACTTTGAAGCACAAGTGTGTTAAAAGGATAGTAACATTGCCCCTTCTCTTTTTTTTTTCTCATTTTCTTTGTTTTTTTTGTTTTTTTTGGTGGGCTTCTTTGGCCTCTTTTTTTATTTGGGCTTCTTTGGCCTCTTTTATTTATTTTTAAAGTCCGGAGTCTCATCCCGATTTATGGGGGAATCATAGTCTCCATCATCCTTTCCTCACGGGAACAATGCTCTAATAATGATGATCATCACACTTTTATTTACTTACAACTCGATACTAGAACAAAGATATGACTCTCTATGAATGCCTCCGGCGGTGTACCGGGATGTGCAATGATCTAGCGTAGCAATGACATCAAAAAACGGACAAGCCATGAAAACATCATGCTAGCTATCTTATGATCATGCAAAGCAATATGACAATGAATGCTCAAGTCATGTATATGATGATGATGGAAGTTGCATGGCAATATATCTCGGAATGGCTATGGAAATGCCATGATAGGTAGGTATGGTGGTTGTTTTGAGGAAGGTATATGGTGGGTTTATGGTACCGGCGAAAGTTGCGTGGTACTAGAGAGGCTAGCAATGGTAGAAGGGTGAGAGTGCGTATAATCCATGGACTCAACATTAGTCATAAAGAACTCACATACTTATTGCAAAAGTCTATTAGCTATCAAAACAAAGTACTACGCGCATGCTCCTAGGGGGATAGATTGGTAGGAAAATACCATCGCTCGTCCCCGACCACCACTCATAAGGAAGACAATCAATAAATAAATCATGCTCCGACTTCGTTACATAACGGTTCACTATATGTGCATGCTACGGGAATCACAAACCTCAACACAAGTATTTCTAATAATCCACAACTACCCACTAGCATGACTCCAATATCACCATCTTTATATCGCAAAACTATTGCAAGGAATCAAACATATCATATTTAGTGATCTACAAGTTTTATGTAGGATTTTATGACTAACCATGTGAATGACCAGTTCCTGTCATCCCTCTAAATAGATATAAGTGAAGCAAGAGAGTTTAATTCTTTCTACAAAAGATATGCCCACGCTCTAACAAATATAAGTGAAGCAAAAGAGCATTCTGCAAATGGCGGTTTTCTATATAAAGAGAAACAGGCAATCCAAACTTCAAATGATATAAGTGAATCACATGAAGCATTCTATAAAGCCATACTCAAAAGATATAAGTGAAGTGCATAGAGGATTATATAAATCAACCAAGGACTATCTCATACCAGCATGGTGCATAAAATAAAAATGAAAACTAAATGCAAAAGATGCTCCAAGATTGCACATATCGCATGAACGAAACGAATCCGAAAACATACCGATACTTGTTGAAGAAAGAGGGGATGCCTTCCGGGGCATCCCCAAGCTTAGACGCTTGAGTCTCCTTGAATATTTACTTGGAGTGCCTCGGGCATCCCCAAGCTTGAGCTCTTGCCTCTCTTCCTTCTTCTCAGATCGAAACCTTCTCGATCATCGAATACTTCATCCACACAAAACTTCAACAGAAAACTCGGTAAGATCCGTTAGTATAATAAAGCAAATCACTACTCTAAATACTGTTGCAAACCAATTCATACTTTGTTTTTGCATTGTGTCTACTATAGTATAACTTTTTCATGACTTAATCCACTGATATAAATTGATAGTTTCATCAAAACGAGCAAACTATGCATCAAAAACAGAATCTGTCTAAAACAGAACAGTCTGTAATAATCTGAACATTCACCATACTTCTGATACTTGAAAATTTCTGCCAAAATTATCAAAAATAAAAAATTTGTATAGAAAGACAGTGCAAAAAGAATCAGAACCATTTGACGTTCCAGCAAACAATGTAAAATCGCGCACTACAGCCAAAGTTTCTGTCCTGCACCGTACAAACCAACAAGCAAAGTAAACATCCTAAAGGCAAACCTTGGCACATTATTTTTATAATACAATGGAATTGTACAAGAGGGTAATTATTTTTGTTGAAAATTTTCTGTAATCAAGATTCACAAAGTTGTCGTGAGCATGAACAAAGTTCAAGGAGCTCTCCCACTTCAACAATGCTTGTCTTTCTCACTTTCACTTTTCTTTTTGAAAAAGTTTTGGGTTCCCCTCTTTATTTTATTTTGTTTTTAAACTATATAAAAGCACTCAACAGAAATAAATGACTCTCTAAAAATTCCGGGTTGTCTCCCTGGCAGCGCTTTCTTTAAAGCCATTAAGCTAGGCATATAGTGCTCAAGTAGTGAATCCAATTTTAATTAGCAATGATTTGTAATTTAGTAGTCATCACAAAGTAACATGTATCATGTAACAACGAAGTCTAACTCTCTTCCTATGCATCGGCATGTCATAAAAGAACAATTCATGCACACATAGTAAAGGCCAATGCATAGTATAAACAGTTTCTTACAATTTTATCATGTGGGAAACATAGAGAGGTGGAGATATAGTTCCTCTGTCATAATAATTGCAAGTAGGAGCAGCAAGCACATGCATATTATATTCATCAAAATCATCATGTGCAATGGTATAAGGCAACCCATCAATATAATCCTTAATAAGGGTAAACTTCTCCGATATAGTGTAGTTGGGAGAATTCAAAAAGATAATAGGACTATCATGCATGGGTGCAATAGCAACAATTTCATGTTTAACATAAGGAACTATAGCAAGTTCATCTCCATAAGCATAATTCATATTGGCATCTTGGCCACAAGCATAGCAAGCATCATCAAAAAGGGATATTTCAAAAGAATCAACGGGATCATAGCAATTATCATAGCATTCATCCTTCGATAAGCACGAAGGGAAATTAAACAATGTATGACTTGAAGAGTTACTCTCATTAGAAGGTGGGCACGGGTGATAAATCCACTCTTCCTCCTTTTGTTCATCACTCTCCTCCTCATCTTTTTCATCCAATGAGCTCACAGTTTCATCAACTTCTTCTTCCATAGATTCCTGCAAAATATTAGTCTCTTCTTGGACAGCGGAGACTTTCTCAATAAGTGCATTAATATCGGAATTGTATTCATAATTCTCATAGCAATATTTAATGATAGCTAAATTTTCAGGTCTATAAACTGAATCATCAAAATCTTCAAACTCTTTAAACATAGATTCAATTTCATAAGCACCCATAAAAGCAAAAAATTCTTCTATTTGTTCCACATCATAGTAATCATATACACCATTAGCATAAGAAGCTAAAGTTTTATTATAATTAAATTCACATGAAAAGGGAAGGTGTGGAGTCTTCATCCTAGAGCAACAAGTATAATCATATCTCAAGCATAGTTGCCTAGCATACCAATACAATATATGAATTTGATCCCATAATAGTTTCCCTTTTTGTGTCAAGCGGTAATCCCTAAAGTATTCACATTGATCCAACGTTACTCCCATTACATAATTGAATGGGGTTTTCTTAGGATTATTAAAGTAGTACATAATATCTTTCACATAACCAGCATCGAGGGTTTTAGGAGGTTCCCCATCTCCATGAGTAGCAAGTACACCTAATTTTTTTGGTATTTCGTGTTCCATATCCATAACTAAAGATAAAGAACAACTAAGAACAGCAAATAAAAATTACTTAGTGATAAAGCAAACAAGCACATGCGAGAATATTCACCCCACGCTATTGCTCCCCGGCAGCGGTGCCAGAAAAAGGTCTTGATAACCCACAAGTATAGGGGATCGCAACAGTTTTCGATAAGTAAGAGTGTGAACCCAACGAGGAGCTAAAGGCAGAACAAATATTCCCTCAAGTTCTATCGACCACCGATACAACTCTACGCACGCTTGACGTTCGCTTTACCTAGAACAAGCATGAAACTAGAAGTACTTTGTAGGTGTTTTTGGATAGGTTTGCAAGATAATAAAGATTGCGTACATAAAAAGTAGGGGTTGTTTAGATAAAGACACAACTAAGTTAGTTTAGTAAAGAGCTTTTTGTTACGAGAAAGTTATTTGTCCCTAGGCAATTGATAACTAGACCGGTAATCATTATTGCAATTTTATTTGAGGGAGAGGCATAAGCTAACATACTTTCTCTACTTGGATCATATGCACTTATGATTGGAACTCTAGCAAGCATCCGCAACTACTAAAGATCATTAAGGTAAAACCCAACCATAGCTTTAAAGCATCAAGTCCTCTTTATCCCATACGCAACAACCCCCTTACTCGGGTTTGTGTTTCAGTCACTCACGCAACCCACTATAAGCGAATCATGAACGCATTGCAACACCCTACAGCGGGGATCCCTCACGCTTGAGCGACACGGAGAGCACCATAGGACAGCACCAATAATAAAACATGCAACTCAAACCAATCTTGATCATCAAATAGCCCATAGGACAAAACGGATCTACTCGAACATCATACGATAGCCATACATCATTGGGAAATAATATATAGCGTTGAGCACGATGTTTAAGTAGAGATTACAGCGGGTAAAAGAGAGGTTACACCGCTGCATAGAGGGGGGAAGAGTTGGTGATGATGGCGGTGAAGTTGTTGGTGAAGATTGCGGTGATGATGATGGCCACGGCAGCGTTCCGGCGCCACTGGAAGAGAAGTGGAGAGGGGGCCCCTTCGTCTTCTTCTTCCTTGACCTCCTCCCTAGATGGGAGAAGGGTTTCCCCTCTGGTCCTTGGCCTCCATGATGTGGGAGGGACGAGAGCCCATCCGAGATTGGATCTGTCTCTTTGTCTCTCTCTGTTTCTGCGTTCTCAGATTCTTCCCTTTCACCGTTTCTTATATTCCCGGAGATCCGTAACTCCGATCGGGCTGAAATTTTAACACGATCTCTATCCGGATATTAGCTTTCTTGCGGCGAAAGAAGGGCATCAACCGCCTTACGGGGTGGCCACGAGGATCAGGGGCGCGCCCCCTGCCTCGTGGCCCCTTCGGGCATCGTCTCGCGTGGATTTTTCTTCCCAAAAATCAAAGATATTCCAAAAAATCTCCGTCAGTTTTTATCCCGTTTGGACTCCGTTTGATATGGATATTCTGCGAAACAAAAAACATGCAACAAACAGGAACTGGCACTGGGCACTGGATCAATATGTTAGTCCCAAAAATAGTATAAAAAGTTGCCAAAAGTATATGAAAGTTGTAGAATATTGGCATGGAACAATCAAAAATTATAGATACGATGGAGACGTATCATAGACATGCCCGGAGCCTTGCATCCTTGCCATCTCATTTGTCAGTTGTCAAATGCTCAGTCAGCTATTTAGATTCCTGCATCTTTTCTTCCAGTTTTTCCCCATATTGATCTATGCATTATGGTGAATCCTTCAATCCAAGATGCCATAAGACGATATAGAAGTTTGGGATTAATTTTTGGCTGAAACATATAAAAAAATACAAATATGTACGAGTTGTTGGATGGAGGGTTGGCCAGAATTCCGCTAGCAGTCAGCACAAGAGAACCAGGACAGTGGCGGTGGAGCCTCTAGCGTCAGGGAACCACTGTCGTCGTTCCCGCTCCATAGACCACCAATTGGATTCACCGCTGCCTGGATGAAAGCAAGGGAACCCATCCAGATTTGTCCGATGTGTTCAAGAAATCAACAGTGTTGTCATACATGACATGCTGATTAACAGGGTCAGTGGATAAACACCCATCTTGTTAAAAGTAAAATAATGTTCTGTTGGTACATATTTGTGTATATGATGAGAGATGAAAAATCTGAGTTGTCATGCTTGTGCATTAGCATGGTTCAGGAGTTTTAGCTGGTGCTTTTCAAGATCAATAAGACGGAGTGTTTGTTCGCTGATCCATTAAGTCCACAATGCACGTGTGTACAGGAATTTTCTGTTTGTATTGTACAATGAAAATGTCCTTTTCTTCATTCTAATGTAATTACTATGGAGTCACTCCCACTCTTGTTTTTGGCATATTACTGGGACCCTGGAGATATAAAACACACTGTTTACCATTCTGTAGGAACCAAAAGCAATATATGGCAAAGACATCTTCCTAATTGTAGACTCATGCACGCTTTTTGGGCACACACGTACATATATCGTAATATGTAATGCTAACAAACAAATGATTTAACAAGCCAGATCTACTTGAGCAAATGGACCCGCCACTTTCTTGGGACATTTAATTGCCCATAGAATCGTGCCGGCTTTGATAGCCGGGACTGGAAGGGACATTATCTGTCTTGTTAAAAGTCTTGATCATATATACTAAGGTCATAGAACTCCACATGCTACCATTTCTTATGAAAAACAATCTTCACAAAAACTAACCCCCACCTACGTCGACTCACATCCAAACCATTGGCACCCAATTACCTCTTATATACAACCTCCACCTGAGCCTAGGACTGATTACCTAGACCAGTATTATCCTTTTATTAGATATATAAATATATGTGCATAGGCGAATCATTGATGTGGGAACGATGTTGATACTTGGTACACAATATGATCTCTGTTAATACGATAGTGCATTTCCCTCAACATTTTCCCTATTCTTACTGGTCTTTGATCTTCTTTACACAAAACAGAATGGAATTCTTGGATTTGAAGAAATTTCCCTTACATCTCCTGGCAACAAAATTGACTGTACATTCAGAAAGAATCATGGTATTTGCATGGATAGTTTACCTTTAAATATGGCAGTAGATTACAGAAAAAATTCTACTGACATAATAGAAAAGTCTGCACCATACAGTGGCACTTAATTATACCTTGCATCTCCCATATGATAATTTGTAGTATGAATTTCTGCTTAGAGTGATTAGATGGACCTAGAAGAAATGTATAGCCACTGGCACATTTTTGTAGAAGGTTATAAATTTGGAAATAAATCGTAGCTCCTGCTTTAGTGTTATCTTCCATTTAAATTATAGCTTTTGATCTTGTCATCTTTACATGTTGTTTAACATCCTATGCAGCTTGACTTTGATTCAAAGTGCACAAACCTGAATGCAGGCATCATTTTGACTGGAAGGCCTTTCTTTTTTCGTTTTTTGGGATCAGCAAACATCGTTGTGTAATTCAATACATGGATGGATTTGGGCAACTTTATAATTTAGTAAACAATACTAACACCACACTCAATTGAAATATTTTGTGTATTTCCTGTGCTCACCTTGCAAGACCTTAAAAACAAGATGACAAAGAATTTGGTATACATTTCCTAATTAAATGTCTGTCTTATATTGCAATTTATATTATTATCAATGATTGTTTGATGAATTAAATCGCGTTCTTATATTATCAATGATTGTTTGATGAAATATATACTACCTTTTCTAACATAGTAAAGCTATGTTTAGAAGTATCCACTAATTAACTTGTGAGGAGATCAAAATCATGCTTACTCAATATCATAAATAATGAATGAACCTGTACAATAATCAGTTGGGTACCTTCTTTTAGTTTGAGGGGTTCATGATTTGGATAGTGTTTATCAATGCTGGTTTAAATCAGTGTCAATTAATTTGGATTGGAGGGAGTATCATGTTTTTTTGTGACATTTATATTATTGAAATCCCTACCACTCTATTGATAAAATGGACGGGTGCGACAACGTGCGCCATCAATGATCTAGTAATAGCATAGAATAATAAAAATTATAGATACGTTGAAGATGTATCATGGGAGTACTCCGAGATTTGTGGAGAATGCTCTCCCGACATGGGAGTGCTCTGAGACTTGTGGAGAATGCTCTCCCGGCATGGTTGATAAATATTTTGATGAAGCCGAAGAAAACTTGGAGCCTTAGTCGCCTACCTTGCATGCCAAATATTGATGAGGAAACCCTCCATATTAGGGATTAAGTAGACCTCGTTTTGTGATTCGGTCAGGGGCTAAACCTCTTTAAGAATCTATGAACTACTGAGCACAAAGACATGATTCGTGGGGGCATGTTTACTAAAAGGGCCGTGCCGTCCCGACTCGCGTGCTGCACCCTCCAGTCCAAGCACAACCCAGCTGCTATATGGGCCGGCACGGCAGCATGCCAGGCATGCCATATCTGCTAGGCTAATGGCCCGCTAGGCTGTTTTTAGCTATATTTGGCCTATTGGGTTATTCTTTAGGCCATAGATATATAAATAAAAACTTCTCAAAAAACTAAATGGGCTGGAGGCCCGCGTCATGCCGACCCGCGTGCCCAGCCTTCAGGCCCAGGTACGGCCCTGGCATGTCGCGTGCCTGGCATAGCCGTTTGGGACCTCCTATATGCCGCTCGCTGCGGCAAAGTGCCGACGTTTCGCACAGGGCGCCGCTAACATGGGCCGGCCCATTTCCGGTGGCACGATCGCGAGATGAAATAACGCAAAAGGTCCCATTTCCTTCCGGTGGCACGATCGCGAGATGAAATAACGCAAAAAAGGCCCATTTCCGGTGGCACGATCCTGAGATGAAATAACGCAAAAAATTAGAGCACACTTGAGCTAGGATTCAATCCCGTGACTTCATGTTCCTTGGCGCGATGTGCTAGCCAACACAACAGTCAACTTCTCATGTTAATATTACAGGGTCATACATAGAGAAACATACAACAGCGGCAGGTATCGAACAAATCACCTACAGCAGGTGAGGGACGCTAATAGCCACCATAATTCCTAGGATTTCGTACATAAAAATGGCAGCCCGCCTTATATGATATAAGCCAAAAAAAATAAAACTATTTTTAAAATTTTGAACGTGATTTTCTTTTAGAAAAAAGATAATATGTTTTGAAATACAACATTTTCATATTTCATAGCAAAAAAACTGAAACTTGAAACATTTTTGGTAATCTCAAACTTTTTTTCAAAAAAACAAGGAACAACATGAAAATTAGATTTTGTTTTTGAAATGAAGAAGACTTTCTTGAAAGTGCAAAACATTTTCCGAAAGCAGGAACAAAAAATTGAAAGCGCGAACATTTTTCAAAATTTATGAACATAATTTTCAAGACATGAACACTTTTTGAATTTCCCTGAACATTTTTCGAATTAGGGGTCAAATTTTGAAAAACATGAACATTTTGATGATGTGAACAAATTTGGAAAGCAGGATTTTTTTGGAAATTCCCCTTTTTTTGAATCGGTGAACAAAAGTTAATAAATGTGAACATTTTTCCAATGTGCCAAACATTTTTTGAATTTGAGAACAAAATTTTACAACATGAGCATTTCTTGAATTTGTGAACAAATTTGCAAAGCTGGAACATATATTGGAAACGAGAACGTTTTTTGAAATCCCAGAATTTCTTGAAAAACAAACATTTTTTAAAAGTGCAAACAAAATTTTGAAAATGAGAAATTTTTTAAAACTTGAACATTTTTTTAAAACTATGAACAAATTTCAAAAACAAGAACATTTTTTGATAATTTTAAACAATATTTGAAATTTTTGAACAAAATAAACAGGAAAAAAGGAAAGAAAGAAAACCAAAATAAAACTTGGAAAAAGAAAATGAATACGAAATAAAAAAAGGAAAAACGGAAAGAAAAATAAACAGAAAAAAGGAAAGAGTAGATAATATAATCAGGAAAAAAGAAAAAAGAAAGGTAGCAAGAAGAAAATAAAAACCGGCTCAGGAACCTTCTAGAAGGTTCCCAAAACCTTTTAGCCCGTGTCGTGCCGTGCCAGCCCAGCTCTCCCGGTCCGTTTAGGCAGCTTTGCAGGCTGGCTGGGCTCGAAGCCCAGTACATTGTTCACCTAACCCTAACGCACACGCGAGAGCTTCCAGTTCTAGGGTAGGGGCTCAGCTCCGCCGCCGGCACCATCTCCGGCGCTCAACCACTGCGATCCTAACCGAATCTTACCACGAACCCACGGCGATTCCGATGATGTCGCGCTTCGGGAAGGCCGTCCTCCTCTGCTTGGCCCTGTTCACCGCATGGCACCTCTGCTCGACCCTGTTCGCCGACGCGCCTCCTGCTCCTGGTAGCGACCCTGAGGAGGAGGCGCCGGTAGCGAGCGACGCGGCCGGGAAAGCGTCCGGCCTGCCTCTCGCCAGGGAGGCCGGCGTCCGGGAGGCGGCCGGAGCGGGGCGCAACTTCGTCATCTCGCCGCTGTCCATCCACGCGGCGCTCGCGATGGTGACCGCCGGCGCGCGAGGCGACACTCGCAGGGAGCTCCTGGGTTTCCTCGGGTCAGCGTCGCTCGACGAGCTGCACCGCTCGCCGGCGATCAAGCTTGTGGGCAGGCTCAACGGCCTGACGCAGACGTCCTTCGCCTGCGGCGTGTGGGTCGACCAGAGGCGGGCGCTCAGGCCAGAGTTCACGGCCACCGGCGCGTCGCGGTACGCCGCCACGGCAGAATCTGTGGACTTTGTGTCGGGAGCCGAGCTGGCGAGGCGGCGCGTGAACGCCTTTGTGGCGGACGCGACGAACCAGCGCATCCATGACATCCTCCCTCCCGGCTCCGTCGACTCGTCCACGGCGGTCGTGCTCGCCAATGCTCTCTACTTCAAAGGAGCGTGGTCTCACCCGTTCGACGTCTTCACCGCGCCGTTCCACGTCCCGGGCGGCACCACCGTGCGCGTGCCATCCATGACGACAGGCCGGTCACAGTACATCGCTCTCTACCCGGGCTTCAGGGCCCTCAAGCTGCCCTACAGGACCGACGGCGATCGGCAAGCTGCTGCATTCTACATGCTTATCCTTCTCCCGGACAGCGCCACTCTCAGCCTCACGGATCTCTATGACATGGCGGTGTCGATGCCAGAGTTCATAAGGAAGCACACGCCGGAAGAGGAAGTTCCAGTGGGGCAGTTCATGGTGCCCAAGTTCAAGTTCACGTCTGAATTTGATGTGTCCTTGGACATGCAGAAGCTTGGTGTCACCAGGGCTTTCGCAGGCGGTGACTTCTCAGGCATGGTGAGCGATGGGGATGGGCGGCTCTCCATCAGCGGGGTGCTCCATAAGGCCACCATCGAGGTGGACGAGCTAGGCACTGTGGCCGCTGCTGCCACGGCCATAGTCATGTATGGTAGTGCACGTTCAAGCAAACCACCGCGCCTGGTCGATTTTGTGGCAGATCGGCCGTTCTTATTTGCCGTGGTCGAGGAGAGGACGAGCACAACATTGTTCCTTGGTCATGTTGTCAATCCTCTTGCTAACTGATTGAAATGTGGAATCGTTGTCTGATCCAATTATATGTGTTAATTCAGGAGGGTAGCGCTACATGATTCCTGTCCCATTTAAATTCAGGAGGGTCTACTTACATGATTCTCAGACAGGATTTGACAAGGCAGCTAGGCGGAGTATCCAGGTGAATTCACCATTAGTATGATATGTACAGAGATCTTCTTGCTCTGTGATCCGCAATTGGAACACCATTGTAGATCAATGATGATCCAACACGAACGCGGAACAGTTCGGGCAACAAGAAGGATGCTGATTAAAGAAACTAAATCTTGTGCTAGCCAGTCAACTGGAGTACTTTTGAACGGGTGAGTCGACTAAAACAAATAGATATTGTAAATGCAACAGAAGTACTTTAACGACACGTTTATGTTCTGTCTCGGATGCTCCGGAGTTACACCACACTCATTTTCTCCGGATTTGTTATTGTCTGTCGCATTTTTTCTCTCTCTTCTTTCTAACCTAGCACTGTGTCTGCTACTTTGGTAATGGCCGACTGTACTTTCATTTGGCATAAAAGCTAACTAAAACAAAAAAAAACTAGGTGTCATGAAAAAGAAAGTTAGAATAAGCATTGTTCAAAATTATATGTAGTCCCTCCGATCCAATTAAACTGACGCAATCTCGATACAATGTGCATTGTACTTTGTATAAAGGTTCCGTCAATTAATTCGGATTGGAGGGAGTATTAAAAGTACAGGCTATGGAGCATTTGACAGATATTTAAACTAGTTCAAAATCTGCACAGCTTTTTTTTAAGGGATCAAAATCTGCGCAGCTTAACGTTTTTCTGATGGGGCTGGGCCTTGCTCATTCTCGTGCTCAGCTACATGGACCACTAAACCTTCTTCCAATTAGTCCCACCTCGCTAAACCTGAGAAGCGCTGCTGCATGTGCCTGCTCTACTCAATTAGTCCCACCTCGCTAGTTTAGACGACGACGGAGTGGTTTATAAGGCGTGGCACAGCTGAAGGAAGCACGACCTTACTTGAACAGGATCATGTGGCCCAGAGGTTGTCTGACAGACTACAAACAACATTTTTGACTTTCTCTTTTTGGCAATATGATCTGTACATCTTCTGCAAACTAAATTCAGTCAATGGAATCCAGGAAATGGATGATATTCGACAAATAAATTATGTACAGAGAATTCCGTATAGGTTTTACATGAGGCTGGGAATTCAGAAAGAGACTTATGTTTTAACCCAAATGATCTTTGACAATTCAGAAAGAGAGCTCTATGGAAAGCTAAGTTCAGCTCATCTTACGACAATTTCCAACATTTTTTTTTGAACAATCCAACATTTTTAAAGTAATCCTTTGATGATGTGGTCACTCGTGTCCTGTTAACTCAATCAAAAAGATTATCGATTGCTTGCTTAAGAGTTTGAAACATTATCCAAAAGAGCATGTCCTGGATTAATGCCAGGGCACAATTAGGAGGAATCTGCAAACTGCTAACTGAATCGCAGGTGAAGCCTTGTTTCGACTGTATTCAGCCAGTCAATTAGCAGTGGCCGGTAAAAAAAATGATGCTTCCTTTGACAGCAAGATTTCCTTTTACATTTAGAAGAAGGAGGGTTTTATGATCGCCGTGTGAGGTAGAAGAGTATCCAGGTTAACGAAATTCAGTTTATATGTCTAGAGATCTTGCTCTGTCATTATCACAGAATTAACATATAAAAAGATCAGCACACAATTAGCCAAGGTGGAGATCATTGAACTGGGAGCAGGCCTGCTCACTGCTCAGACAGAGGCAATTAGAAATAAAATATCTGAGATCTGCACTCTGCAGCACTATGTTTGTAGATAAATGAGGATCCCATAGCACAAAGGAGAACAGCTCTGGCCACTGCTGGGAACGAATAGGCCACTTCTAGTGACTCAAACAATTAAGCAATCAGTAATCAGCTCTCTCACACAGCAGCATCAGCATTATGCAGAGTCCAGATATATTTTGGAAACATGGAAATTCTAGTTACTTACTTCTCCGTATATGGAATGTCACCTCTGATTTAAAAAAAAAAGTCTATGAATATTTTTCACACATGAACACATCATACACCAAAAGAAGGCATGGTAATATGACAGTATTTCCATTAATAATAGCTATAAAATGCAGTAACATCGATAAAAGAGGAGATAACCAGGTATTAATATGCCTATCATAGAGATGCCAAGTAACATCTGTATACATGATATACAAGACTGCATGTGGTAAATATTTAGCTAGCCTGCAACTTTCTGCAGACATAAAAAAACTATTGGCTCCCTTTTTTCCTCCCCATTTTCTGTTTTAAACCAACAAAAAACAGTACCATATCTTTGTTGTGAATTCTACTTCTCATGTTGCAGAGATCTTGAAAAGGATGCGCAGAACCTTGATCCATATGCATCCATGTTGCAGAGATCTTGAATGCATCTCCCACGGGCTTCAACATGAAAAACTTGGTCCACTTAAAAGCATAAATACTTGTATTTTTCTTCTTTTTTGCATTTTACCTAGATATTTGTCTTGTATACGGTCAGAGGCCTTCTGTAACAAGCAACTGATGTAACTTCTTCAGCGGCGACAGGAGCTGGCAGAAGGATGGTCGTTTGCTTGCATCGCTGCACAAAGATCATCAGAGGTCATTGTCAGTGAGGCAAGTGGCAGAAAAAAGAGAAAATGAAAATTGAGAAAAGCAGCATATTATTTGAAGAATGATTTGTCATCTTACTTGTCCCAACATAAAGATAGTATGCAAGCCACCAGCTGTTTTGATGCTACTCGTCGTCTTGTTTCCAACAAGCTTGAGTTTGCTCAATTCGGAGCTCATATGCAGAAGTTATGGCAGTTCTTGTTTTCTTGAGTGTGGTTTTGTCAAGGTCCCAGCGGTAGTACCGTGGTACCCAGCGGTAGTACCGCTGAGGGGTCACAAGCGGCAGTACCGCTCCGCAGCGGTAGTACCGGCGGTGACTCCGCAGCAGTACTACCGCTGGCTTACCAGGTCCCTACCGCGTCGATTCGAGGGGTCTTTTTCTGTGTCGGATTGTGCGGTACCTCGCTGCGGCAGTAGTGCGGCAGTACCGCCCTTCCTCCGTGGTAGTACCGCCCGGTTCCCTCTTTCCCTTTACCCTTCGTTCTGTGCGGCAGTACTGCTGAAGGGTGCGGTAGTACCGCTTAACCCAGCGGTAGTACCGCTGTCTCCTGCGGTACTACCGCCCCAAGGTTCATGTTTTGTTGCTCATTTTCCCTATTTCTTCCACCTGAGCGGTAGTACCGCTCGTGGAGCGGTAGTACCGCTCGTGTGCGGGCTGAGCACATAACGGTTGGATTTTCCCCCTCCTATAAAAGGGGGTCTTCTTCCCCAATGAACCTTATCCTTTGAGCTCGTGTTCTTCCCCCATTGTTGACCTTCTTCGAGCTTGCTAACTCTCAATCCCTACATGGATTCTTGCTAGTTTTTGAGGGAAAAGAGAGAGGAGATCTAGATCCACATTTCCACCAATCACTTTCTCCTCTATGTGAGGGGAACCCCTTGGATCTAGATCTTGGAGTTCTTGGTGTTCTATTTCTTGTTCTTCCTCTCATTTTCCTCCCTAGCGTTAGTTGCTTCGGTGGCATTTGAGACAGAAGGACTTGGGCACTCCGTGTGACCTTGCCATTGCATTTGGTGCATCGGTTTGAGTTCTCCACGTGATACGTGGAAGTTACAAGTTGAGAAGCTTATTACTCTTGGGTGCTTGGTACCCTTGAGCTTGTTCCTCTTGGGTGCTTGGGCGCCCTAGACGGTTGTTGGTGTTCGGAGCTCAATCATTGTGGTGCAAAGCTCCGGGCAAGCGTCGGGGTCTCCAATTAGGTTGTGAAGATCGCCCCGAGCAATTTGACGGGTACCGTGACCGCCCCCAAGGGTTGCCAAAGTGTACGGGTTCGGTGACCGCCCCCGAGGGTTGCCATTTGTACGGGTTCGGTGACTGCCCTCAAGGGTGCCTTAATGGAATCACGGCATCTTGCATTGTGCGAGAGCATGAGGAGATTACGGTGGCCCTAGTGGCTTCTTGGGGAGCATTGTGCCTCCACACCGCTCCAAACGGGGATTAGCATCCGCAAGGGTGTGAACTTCGGGAGGGTCTACTTACATGATTCTCAGACAGGATTTGACAAGGCAGCTAGGCGGAGTATCCAGGTGAATTCACCATTAGTATGATATGTACAGAGATCTTCTTGCTCTGTGATCCGCAATTGGAACACCATTGTAGATCAATGATGATCCAACACGAACGCGGAACAGTTCGGGCAACAAGAAGGATGCTGATTAAAGAAACTAAATCTTGTGCTAGCCAGTCAACTGGAGTACTTTTGAACGGGTGAGTCGACTAAAACAAATAGATATTGTAAATGCAACAGAAGTACTTTAACGACACGTTTATGTTCTGTCTCGGATGCTCCGGAGTTACACCACACTCATTTTCTCCGGATTTGTTATTGTCTGTCGCATTTTTTCTCTCTCTTCTTTCTAACCTAGCACTGTGTCTGCTACTTTGGTAATGGCCGACTGTACTTTCATTTGGCATAAAAGCTAACTAAAAACAAAAAAAAACTAGGTGTCATGAAAAAGAAAGTTAGAATAAGCATTGTTCAAAATTATATGTAGTCCCTCCGATCCAATTAAACTGACGCAATCTCGATACAATGTGCATTGTACTTTGTATAAAGGTTCCGTCAATTAATTCGGATTGGAGGGAGTATTAAAAGTACAGGCTATGGAGCATTTGACAGATATTTAAACTAGTTCAAAATCTGCACAGCTTTTTTTTAAGGGATCAAAATCTGCGCAGCTTAACGTTTTTCTGATGGGGCTGGGCCTTGCTCATTCTCGTGCTCAGCTACATGGACCACTAAACCTTCTTCCAATTAGTCCCACCTCGCTAAACCTGAGAAGCGCTGCTGCATGTGCCTGCTCTACTCAATTAGTCCCACCTCGCTAGTTTAGACGACGACGGAGTGGTTTATAAGGCGTGGCACAGCTGAAGGAAGCACGACCTTACTTGAACAGGATCATGTGGCCCAGAGGTTGTCTGACAGACTACAAACAACATTTTTGACTTTCTCTTTTTGGCAATATGATCTGTACATCTTCTGCAAACTAAATTCAGTCAATGGAATCCAGGAAATGGATGATATTCGACAAATAAATTATGTACAGAGAATTCCGTATAGGTTTTACATGAGGCTGGGAATTCAGAAAGAGACTTATGTTTTAACCCAAATGATCTTTGACAATTCAGAAAGAGAGCTCTATGGAAAGCTAAGTTCAGCTCATCTTACGACAATTTCCAACATTTTTTTTTGAACAATCCAACATTTTTAAAGTAATCCTTTGATGATGTGGTCACTCGTGTCCTGTTAACTCAATCAAAAAGATTATCGATTGCTTGCTTAAGAGTTTGAAACATTATCCAAAAGAGCATGTCCTGGATTAATGCCAGGGCACAATTAGGAGGAATCTGCAAACTGCTAACTGAATCGCAGGTGAAGCCTTGTTTCGACTGTATTCAGCCAGTCAATTAGCAGTGGCCGGTAAAAAAAATGATGCTTCCTTTGACAGCAAGATTTCCTTTTACATTTAGAAGAAGGAGGGTTTTATGATCGCCGTGTGAGGTAGAAGAGTATCCAGGTTAACGAAATTCAGTTTATATGTCTAGAGATCTTGCTCTGTCATTATCACAGAATTAACATATAAAAAGATCAGCACACAATTAGCCAAGGTGGAGATCATTGAACTGGGAGCAGGCCTGCTCACTGCTCAGACAGAGGCAATTAGAAATAAAATATCTGAGATCTGCACTCTGCAGCACTATGTTTGTAGATAAATGAGGATCCCATAGCACAAAGGAGAACAGCTCTGGCCACTGCTGGGAACGAATAGGCCACTTCTAGTGACTCAAACAATTAAGCAATCAGTAATCAGCTCTCTCACACAGCAGCATCAGCATTATGCAGAGTCCAGATATATTTTGGAAACATGGAAATTCTAGTTACTTACTTCTCCGTATATGGAATGTCACCTCTGATTTAAAAAAAAAGTCTATGAATATTTTTCACACATGAACACATCATACACCAAAAGAAGGCATGGTAATATGACAGTATTTCCATTAATAATAGCTATAAAATGCAGTAACATCGATAAAAGAGGAGATAACCAGGTATTAATATGCCTATCATAGAGATGCCAAGTAACATGTGTATACATGATATACAAGACTGCATGTGGTAAATATTTAGCTAGCCTGCAACTTTCTGCAGACATAAAAAAACTATTGGCTCCCTTTTTTCCTCCCCATTTTCTGTTTTAAACCAACAAAAAACAGTACCATATCTTTGTTGTGAATTCTACTTCTCATGTTGCAGAGATCTTGAAAAGGATGCGCAGAACCTTGATCCATATGCATCCATGTTGCAGAGATCTTGAATGCATCTCCCACGGGCTTCAACATGAAAAACTTGGTCCACTTAAAAGCATAAATACTTGTATTTTTCTTCTTTTTTGCATTTTACCTAGATATTTGTCTTGTATACGGTCAGAGGCCTTCTGTAACAAGCAACTGATGTAACTTCTTCAGCGGCGACAGGAGCTGGCAGAAGGATGGTCGTTTGCTTGCATCGCTGCACAAAGATCATCAGAGGTCATTGTCAGTGAGGCAAGTGGCAGAAAAAAGAGAAAATGAAAATTGAGAAAAGCAGCATATTATTTGAAGAATGATTTGTCATCTTACTTGTCCCAACATAAAGATAGTATGCAAGCCACCAGTGGGTCGACCTCTTTGGGAACGTCTAGCCGTTTCCTCTGGGACTATGCTTCGGTGCCTTAAGGCGCCTGCCTTTGTGTCTATGACATGTGGGCCTAACAGGTGGCTGGCCCACATGTCAGTGACCCAAAGGCAGGTGCCTTTAAGGCACCGAAGCTGCGTCCTTGCTCTGAAACCCAACTACTCCGACGACTTGCATTGGATTCAGCCCGCTCCATGGCACACACAACGTTGCTAATTAATTCCCGTAGGATCGCTCCAAAACGGTAGACGTCGCACCTGATGCCAGCATTCAATCTTTCTATTTTTAGCCGGAGCATTCAATCTTCTATCATCGCAAAAGCTGCCGTCCACTCCGACTGTAGGCCAACCGAAAATACAGTCACGATAGGTTATTTACAAAAGATGCACACCAGCGGAACAAGGAAAATGTAAGAGGCAATATCCACATTTGTCGAATGGAACGGATGAATCAAGAAAAATGATTCTCGATGAATGGAGTGTCACATCACACAAGAGCCAAACATAACAAAACCAATGCATGAAAAGATCAAAGATATTACTGTTTGAGCTGTGGATTTGAAGGAAACAAAAAGTGTGATTCTTCATCCTTGACATCCCAAAATCTTACACCTGCATGGTAAAATAGATATGTACTCCGTTGATAAAACAAAGGATAAAATGGACATTAAATCCTGCAATAAAGCTGTTATTACTCTGCAGTTGTTCAGTATACCATTCAGTTTTAGTTAGACCAACTTCACACTCACTTTTGCTTCGGTTTACCCCCCTAAACACATTGATGGTTGAGATGTCTCTATACTCCTATATAATAAAGGATAGTATGGTCTTTTCACCCATGCCCTTTTTTTCCTCACGGCGGCCTCGGCTGCTTTTCACTTTCTTTTTAAAAGATAAATAGATATGTACTCCGTTGATAAAACAAAGGATAAAATGGACATTAAATCCTGCAATAAAGCTGTTATTACTCTGCAGTTGTTCAGTATACCATTCAGTTTCAGTTAGACCAACTTCACACTCACTTTTGCTTCGGTTTACCCCCCTAAACACATTGATGGTTGAGATGTCTCTATTACTCCTATATAATAAAGGATAGTATGGTCTTTTCACCCATGCCCTTTTTTTCCTCACGGCGGCCTCGACTGCTTTTCACTTTCTTTTTAAAAGATAAACACATTGATGGTTGAGATGTCTCTATACTCCTATATAATAAAGGATAATATGGTCTTTTCACCCATGCCCTTTTTTTCCTCACGGCGGCCTCGGCTGCTTTTCACTTTCTTTTTAAAAGATAAAAAGCATGCCTCTTACTCCTATATAATAAAGGATAGTATGGTCTTTTCACCCATGCCCTTTTTTTCCTCACGGCGGCCTCGACTGCTTTTCACTTTCTTTTTAAAAGATAAACACATTGATGGTTGAGATGTCTCTATACTCCTATATAATAAGGATAGTATGGTCTTTTCACCCATGCCCTTTTTTTCCTCACGGCGGCCTCGGCTGCTTTTCACTTTCTTTTTAAAAGATAAAAAGCATGCAATTAATGTGAATCGAACACAAGACCTCTTGGTCTAAGAAGGACCACACTAACCAACTAGGACATCCTAATGCTTATGTGTATTTACTTCTTTTTTTGCTTTCGGCTGGGCTAGCCCATTGTTGGATCGGTCATTTTATCACTATTTCTTTTTCTTTTTTTCCTTTATTTGTTTCCTTTCCTTTTTCAAAAAATGCTCACGCTTATAATATTTTAAACAAAATCGTACAAATATGTCAAAAATTTATTCGTGTCTTTCAAAATTGCTCAGAATGTCATAACACGAACATATTTCAAAAGAGCAAACAAAATTTTGAACACATACATTTTTGGAAAAACACTACAAAATTTGAAATATCAAGTAAATTCAGAAAATATGAACAAAAATTTGAAACCAAATTATTTTGAATTTCCGCAAACATTTTTCTATTTGCGTAGAAAAACATTAAATATGGGATTATTTTCTAAATTCCAAATAAATTTTGAAAGCACGAACATTATTTGAAAATGAAGAATTATCCCAATCACAAAAACTTGGCATGGTGCCTTGGAATGGTGATACAAGGCCCTAGAAAAAATTTGGTCCATTTGAACAATGTCGAAAAAAGGTACTCTGAGACGGAACCTTCCGCCCAACCCGAACGCCCTACACGAAATTTTTTCCATTTGATTTGTGAAAATTTTCTTAAATTCGTAAACTTAGTTTTTAAATCCATGAAGTTTTTTCCATATCTAGGAACTCTCTTCAACTTTTACAAAGTTTTATAAATCCTGTAATTTTTTAAAATTCATAAACATTCTTTTTCAAAATTGATGAACTTTTTTCAAATTGGCAAATGTTTGGGCGGCTCGATGGAAGCCATGCCATCTCCAGGTTGGGCAAGGCCTGAGCGTATTTTTTTTCTATTCTATTATTTCTTTCTTCTTTTTTTATTAATTTCATTTTCTTTTTCCTTTTCGAATTTTATTATACATTTTAGAATTTGTTTTAAAATTTGAAATATTTTGAATTACCGAAAAATGCTATTGTTTGCAAATATATTTTTACAAATTATAAAAATGTTCTTGAATTTCAAAACATTCACATTCAGTCCCCCCCACACCCCAAACACCCAAATCGGATTCATCTCAATGCTTTGGACCTGCAGTGTCATTCATGATAGCTGGTTTGTAATGACCTAGGTGAGACATAGCTCTAGGATACTCTGTATATGTGCCCACACCTGGATTTGATAAAAGCTTCACCGATTCCAGCCTAACTCTGCCATCATAGTCTTCAATAAGGAGAACCCTGTTTCGTTCGCCAAGAAAGAACACATGGATTATGAACAAGTTCTCATTTAGCTAGTGTATCTCTGGCTCACAGGCAAGCCTCCATGCGAATTTCATCGTGCCCTTGAAAGCAGGGGCATAGGCAGACCCCAGGCTAGCCTGGGCGTAGAGAGTCAACACTTCGTGGACTGTAGCAAACAGTACCACACTGTAGCTATGGCACTGCTTGAAAGCATCTATGCTAAACAGATGCCTCATGTTTACTCTAGCCACTAATTAAGAGCAATCTCGTTGCCTTCACAAGCTTGTTATTAATCTCCTCATCAGGGACAAAGACATCGTTAAGTCCTCCATTCTTCAACTTCATATTCTTCATCGTTGTGTGCAGGTCTGCTTTCTCCTTACCCTTCCTGCTACCCTTCACACACCCCCTCCCCCGCCATCACCTAGTAGCTATTTCTGACCTGGTCTATGTTTATTCACGTGCCAAGAATATCGTGCCAGAGCACACATGCAATGCAAGGTGCATGGAGGGGTGAACGAATTCACCGATGATCATATAGATAACTCACTTAATGATGACAAAAAGCAGGCGAAGTTCTTGAACCCTAATCATCTAGAGTAGTTTTCTTGAGGTAGAATAAAACAACAACTAATATACCAATATAAAAAGATTCAAAGAGGCAAATTCAATTAATATCGGCCATGGAACTAAGTCAATGCAAGGACCTAGATTGCTTCAAATATCAGCACCACTGATCACATAATTAATACACAAATAATATCCCCTCAAGAAAAAACACAAATTATGTCCTACCTAATATATGTGTGCAATTAATATACTCCTGCCACTGTAGTGGTTTCTTATTTGAAAAATATTCTCTCTTTTTTTGAGAAAATGAAAATTATTATACCCCTTGAAGAACGACCTGCCCACCAGACCAGTCTCTCCCATTCGGGACTGGACTCGAAGCCCATCAGCCCATTGTGCACCTAACCTACCTAACCCACGCGTCAGCTCCCACGGAGGGACTCCACCTGCCCGCCGCCGGCCGTCTTCCCCCATCGTCTCCGTCGTCAGATCGCCGGTGATCCTGTCTGCGTCTTACCACAAACCCACGGCCATTCCGATGTCGCGCTTCGGGAAGACCGTCCTCCTCTGCTTGGCCCTGTTCGCCGCATGGCACCTCTGCTCCACCCTCTTTGCCGGCGCGCCTCCTGGTGGCCACTCTGAGGAGGAGAAAGCTGTGGTCAGCGACGCGGCCGGGAATGCGTCGGGCCTGAGTCTCGCCAGGGAGGCCGGGGTCCGGGCGGCGGCTGGCACGGGCCGCAACTTCGTCGTCTCGCCGCTGTCCATCCACGCGGCGCTCGCGATGGTGGCCGCCGGCGCGCGGGGCGAGACGCGCAGGGAGCTCCTGGGGCTCCTCGGGTCAGCTTCGCTCGACGAGCTGCACAGAGCTCCGGCGATCAAGCTTGTCGGCAGACTCAACGGGCTGAAGCAGACGTCCTTCGCCTGCGGCGTGTGGGTCGACTGGAGGAGGGCGCTCAGGCCGGAGTTCACGGCCACCGGCGCGACGCGGTACGCCGCGACGGCGGAATCCGTGGACTTCGTGTCGGGGGCTGAGCAGGCGAGGCGGCGCGTGAACGGCTTCGTGGCGGACGCGACGAAGCAGCGCATCCGTCACATCCTCCCTCCCGGCTCCGTCGACTCGTCCACGACCGTCGTCCTCGCCAACGCGCTCTACTTCAAAGGCGCGTGGCCTGAGCCGTTCGACGTCTTCACCGCGCCGTTCCACACCGCAGGCGGCGCCACCGTGCGCGTGCCGGCCATGACGACAGGCCGGTCACAGTACATCGCGCTCTACCCGGGCTTCAGGGCCCTCAAGCTGCCCTACAGGAACGACGGCGACCGCTCCGCTGCATTCCACATGCTTATCCTTCTCCCGGACAGCGGCGGTCTCAGCCTTTCCGATCTCTACGACAAGGTGGTGTCGTCGCCGGAGTTCATCAGGAAGCACACGCCAGAAGAGGAGGTTGAAGTACGGCGGTTCATGGTCCCCAAGTTCAAGTTCACGACCGAGTTCGAGGCGTCGTCGGACATGCGGAAGCTTGGTGTCACAAGGGCTTTCGCAGGCGGCGACTTCTCAGGCATGGTGAGCGGCGGGGATGGGCGGCTCTCCATCGGCGGGGTGCACCACAAGGCCACCATCGAGGTGGACGAGCAAGGCACCGTGGCCGCTGCTGCCACGGCCATAGACATGGCTGGCAGCGCGCTTCCAAGCGAGCCGCCGCACTTTGTCGACTTTGTGGCGGATCGGTCATTCTTGTTTGCCGTGGTTGAGGAGAGGACGGGCACGACGCTGTTCCTTGGTCATGTGGTTAATCCTCTCGCCAACTGAGTAAAATGTGGAACCATGTGGTTGTTAATTGCAGTACGAGCAGGAGTGAGTGCTGATCTCCATTAAAAAGAGCAAGATTATTTCTTGCTTTGCTTAAGAGCTTGATACATTATCCAGCAAATCATGTCCTAGATCAATGCCAGGGCATTAGTATGACCTTGCAAACTGGCAACTGAAAAAGAAAGCTCTTGTATTCAGTCTGTCTTGGTATAGCAGCCAGGAAAAAAAATGACTGCAAGATTTCTTGTCCCATTTAAATTCAGGAAGGGTTAGTTACATGACTGCCAGACAGAATTTGACATGGCAGCGAGGCGGTGTATCCAGGTGAATTCAGCATTGATATATGTTCAGAGATTTTCTTGCTCTGTGATCAGCAACCGGAACAAATTTCTGTGTTCAGAGATTTTCTCCAGCACTATCATTGTAGATCTATGAGGAATCGAGGATCATACACAAAGGAGAACAGTCAGGGCAACCAAAAGGATGATGATGATTAAATAAACTAAATCTTGTTCTAGCTTAAAGCCTGAAACATGCAACAATTGTGATTCCCCAATGGGTTGTTCTATAGAACTTGGCCCGATTGTTTGTCTGTACCATTTTTCTTTCTCATATGTATTCTGTTTTCAGGTATAATTAGAACCACACTCTGCAGAAGAAGAATAGAGCCGAGCCCTGTGTCGATCGACCGATCGACGCCTGTTGTGTCAGCGGTATTTGGGAGCCACCTGCACAGATGCACACACTTGCTTCACATCCATTCTGTTGTCTTTCAGGTTGTTGGCGTTCGTCACTGCCCGACGAACCAGGCGAGCTGAAGGTGCCAACTTCCTTCACGACATGACCTTTGTAGCGACTGACTGATGCTGGCGGTGAGAGTGCTAGATCAATGTCTTTTTCCTTCTTCCAGAAATTAAGATACATTGCCATGCTATACCTTGGCTTGTTGGGAAGGTTATAGCAAGTAGTGTTTCCGCTGAAAAACTTTTGAACAGCTGACTCAACAAAACTATAAAGATACTGTAAATGCAACCGAAGTAGTCCAACAAACAAAATTATGTATTTAAATTATTGGGCATGCAGCATTTGCTAGATATTTAAACTGGTTCAAAATCTCCACAGCTAACTCAACAAGGAGAAGAAAAAAACGAAACAACAGCATCACTCGGGTGGGCTGGGCTCTATTCTTTCTCGGGCACAATTGCTACTGTTGAACGAAATATTGGTCACGCCAAGTGCCGTACGTGACAGGTTCAGATAACCATCGCCAGGAGGTTTCCAACCGAAGATAGACTAGGATCTAGCTCATATGCGTTTATCTTTGTAACCTCCTCTATCCCTTCTTCTCCAAGTTGTAATCTAAACCAACTTTGTACGCTATACCAGGAGGTTGCGACCTGGCTATATAAACACGCAACCGTCGCCCAGGATGGGTACGACGTTCCTCCACATGGTATACAGAGCCTAACTCTTCCCATCTAGTCTTTTTTCCTCCTCTCCACCGCCGCTTCCTGCCATGGCCTCATCTGCCGCCACCTCCTCCCCCCTCTCCGGCCAGATCACCGAGCGCCTCACCCGCACCAACTATATCCTCTGGCGCACCCAGATCACGCCGCAGCTGAGAGGAGCTGGAGTCTTCGGGTACGTTGATGGAAGCGTGGCGGAGCCGGCCAAGTTCGTCGTCAGCAAGGACAAGGATGAAAAGGAGGAAACCATCCCAAATCCACTTCACGCCGTCTGGTTCCGCGAGGATCAGCAGGTAGTCGGTTATCTTGTGAATAACATGTCCAAAGAGGTGCTACTGCAGGTCACCTCCATCGCGCATGCACACGAACTCTGGACGGCGCTGGCGAGCATGTTCTCGTCGACGTCGCTGTCCCGCATCAACAACATCCGCGCCGCCCTCACAAATGCGCAGAAAGGAACGCAATCGGTGGCAACCTTCTTCGCGCACATGCGGGGGCTTGCCGATGAGCTCGCCGCGGCTGGCAAGCCGTTGCAGGATGGTGAGTTAATCTCGTACATCCTCAATGCGCTTGACATGGAGTACCAGCCGTTGGTGTCCGCCCTCGACGCCCGCACCACCCCGGTCACCCTCGACGAGCTGTTCGGGCAAATGAGCAATTTCGACCAGCGGGTGGCTCTCTTCCAGGGAGCTGGCGCGGGAGGTGGCTTCAAGTCATCAGCCAACGCCGCCACTCATGGTCGGGGCGGAGGCTCTCGCTACCGCGGGCCGCCTAGGAACGGCAAGGGCAAGGGCGCTGGCACCGGCAACAGCAACGGCGCCCCCAACACCCGCGGCGGCCGGCCTTCCTTCACCAACAACCGAGGCCGGCGCAGCAACTCCTCCAACAACAGATCACGCCCTGACACAATCAGGTGCCAAATCTGTGGCAAGCCGGGACACTCGGCAAAGGATTGCTGGTACCGTTTTGAGGAGGATGAAGATGACTCCTCCCAGGACGAGAAGGTGGCCGGAGTCGCTGATGGCTCCTACGGCGTCGACACCAACTGGTACGTCGACAGCGGCGCCACGAACCACATCACCGGAGAGCTGGAAAAGGTGACCATGCGCGACAAGTACCGTGGCAAAGATCACATCCACACAGCAAGTGGAGAAAGTATGAAAATTAGTCACATTGGTCACTCAATCATTAAAACCCCTCTTCGAAAAATTCATATCAGAAAAATTCTGCATGTTCCCAGTGCTTCAAAAAGTCTTCTTTCCATTCATCGCATTGCTATTGACAACAATGTCTTCCTTGAGTTTCACCCTTACTTCTTTTTGATCAAGGATCAGGCAACGAAGAAGGTGCTATATCGAGGTAGATGCGTTCGTGGGCTTTACCCCTTGATTCCGGAGATTAGAAGATTCAATAAACAAGTTTTCAGTGCCACCAAAGTGTCTTCAACACGATGGCACGATCGTTTAGGACATGCATCTTTTTCTTTAGTTGAGCGATTGCTTAGGAAAAATAAGCTCCCGTATGTTGGAGAGCGTGATGTTGAAACAATTTGTGATTCTTGTCAAAAGGCTAAAAGCCACCAATTACCTTATCCAGTTTCTACTAGCATCTCCACCAAGCCTTTACAGCTTGTGTTTTCTGATGTGTGGGGTCCTGCCCCCTCCTCTGTTGGTAGGCACACGTATTATGTGAGTTTCATAGATGATTACAGCAACTTTTCATGGATCTATCTTCTTAAGAAAAGGTCCGATGTGTTCCAAGTGTTTCTGAACTTCCAAGCTCTCGTTGAGCGCCAGTTTGATTGCAAAATCCTTGCTCTCCAATCTGATTGGGGAGGGGAATATGAGAAGCTAAACTCGTTCTTCCAGAAAATTGACATATCTCATCACGTGTCATGTCCTCACGCCCATCAACAGAATGGGTCCGCTGAACGCAAACACAGACACATCGTTGAAGTCGGTCTAGCACTTTTGGCCGGTGCCTCCATGCCCCTAAAGTTTTGGGACGAGGCCTTTCTTGCTGCGGTACATATCATAAATATGCTTCCTAGCCGTGTCATAAACTATGAAACTCCCATTGAGCGTCTTCTTCACACCAAACCCGACTATACAACACTTCGTGTGTTTGGTTGCGCTTGTTGGCCAAATCTCCGACCCTACAACAACCGCAAACTCATGTTTCGCTCCAAGCAATGCGCGTTCCTTGGCTATAGCACTCAACACAAAGGTGTCAAATGTCTTGACATCTCCACTGGTCGCGTTTATATTTCTCGCGACGTCGTGTTTGATGAGACAAAATTTCCCTTCTCCGAACTTCATCCTAATGCCGGTGCACTCCTTCGAAAAGAAATCCTTCTTCTACCATCCAGTCTTACGGGCATCTCTCATGGGGATAATGATTGTAATGATTCACCGTTGACTAATGATCATAACCCTTTGCATGAGTTTTATGATGATGCAGATGAAAACTACGGAGAAAATGGTGCAGCAAATATCCAAAACAGTGAAGAAAATCTGTCAAATATGCAACATTTTATGTGTCCAGGGCTAGGGGACAGATCCGCCTCGGGATCAGTTCCACCGCAGTCTGCCAGCGGATCTCCTTCGGGATCTGAGCTGCCGTCAGGGGGTGGCGCGCGGGTCTCCGCGCTGCCTGACAGCCGACCTAGCAGCGGTCCCGCGGGCGACCTATCCAACCCGCCCCATTCGGATGCCCCCACGTGGCGCACCGAGGCTCGCTGGCCCGCTGATGGGCCCCGCCACTACGTCCGCCGCCAGGAGACAGGCGCGGCTCCCAGGGTCGCTCCGGCCCGACAGGAGACAGGCGTGGATTCGCGGGTGGATTCGGCCCTGTCAGCTGGCGCGCGATCCGGTGTGGCTCCACCTGGGTCTGCCTCATCATTGCGCCCTGATAGGCCTGTGCCGGACGTGTCCCGCGGCCCAGGATCTTCTGCGCCTGACCCAGCTGCCTCTCCAACACCTCCACCCCGTGCCGGTGCAGACGATCCATCCGGTCTGGCTGGCAGCGACGCGGGGGATGCTACGGGATCAGCCTCGGGATCTGCAAGTCCTGTTGCTACAGCAGCAGGATCTTCTGCACCAACTTCTGTGTCTGTTGCTCCGCGAACACGTCTTCAAAAAGGGGTAACCAAACCAGTAAATTACAAACAATTAACAAAGTTCAGTCTCGTTTGTTCTACAGAAGAACCTAGTACTCTTGGAGAGGCGCTTGGTGACAAGAATTGGAGCACAGCCATGGAAGAAGAATACAAGGCGCTCCTGCAAAATAAAACATGGCATCTGGTTCCTCCACGGCATGGTAAAAATTTAATTGATTGCAAGTGGGTTTTTAGAGTCAAAAAGAAGGATAATGGAACCATTGATCGCTACAAACCAGACTTGTTGCAAAAGGCTTTAAACAACGATACGACATTGACTATGAGGACACCTTTAATCCAGTTGTTAAAGCTGCAACTATTCGTCTTGTGCTCTCTATTGCTGTTTTCAGGGGATGGAGCCTTCGACAGCTAGATGTCAAGAATGCGTTTCTGCATGGCGTTCTGGAAGAGGAAGTATATATGAAACAACCTCCTGGTTTTGAGAATAAGAACAAACCCTTTCATGTGTGCAAGCTTGATAAAGCATTATATGGACTCAAACAAGCCCCTAGGGCGTGGTACTCCAGACTAAGTCACAAATTGCAAACTCTTGGCTTTATTCCTTCTAAGTCTGACACATCCTTGTTTATTTACAACAAGATGAAAACACCCATATTCGTTCTTATATATGTTGATGATATTATTGTCACAAGCTCATCTAATGAGGCTATATCAGGATTGTTGAAGGATTTAGATGTTGAGTTTGCTCTCAAGGATCTGGGTGACTTGCACTTCTTCCTAGGGATTGAAGTCAAGAAACAAGGAAATAGTCTTCATTTATCTCAGGAAAAGTATGCTACTGATCTGGTGAGAAGAGCTGGGTTACAAGGATGTAAATCTTCTCCAACTCCACTGTCCAGCGTAGAAAAGTTGTCACTTACAGAAGGAAAACCCTTGGGTCAAGATGACAGTACCAGGTACAGGAGTTTGGTAGGTGCACTTCAGTATCTAACTTTGACAAGACCTGATCTTTCATTTGCAGTAAACAAGGTTTGTCAGTTTCTTCATGCACCTACCACAACTCATTGGACAGCTGCCAAACGTATAGTGAGATATGTAAAAGATACAGTTAATCTTGGTCTCACTTTCAACAAGTCTTCATCTACACTTGTCAGTGCATTCTCTGATTCTGACTGGGCAGGTTGTTTAGATGATAGACGATCTACTGGTGGTTTTGCAGTGTTTTTTGGTCCAAACTTAATATCATGGTGTGCAAAGAAACAAGCCACTGTATCCAGGTCCAGTACTGAAGCTGAGTATAAGGCTTTGGCAAATGCCACAACTGAAATTATTTGGGTCCAGTCCATGCTGCGAGAGCTTGGTGTAAAGACTACCCAAGCTCCATGTTTATGGTGTGATAATCTTGGTGCTACTTATCTGTCTGCTAACCCTGTCTTTCATGTAAGGACAAAATATATTGAGATTGATTTCCACTTTGTTAGAGAACGAGTTACAAACAAGCAGTTGGAAATTCGCTTCATTCACTCGCGTGATCAGGTTGCAGATGGATTCACCAAAGCTTTACCTACACAAAATTTTGAAGAGTTCAAGCGTAATCTCAACTTGACCAAGTTGTGATTAAGGGAGGGTGTTGAACGAAATATTGGTCATGCCAAGTGCCGTACGTGACAGGTTCAGATAACCATCGCCAGGAGGTTTCCAACCGAAGATAGACTAGGATCTAGCTCATATGCGTTTATCTTTGTAACCTCCTCTATCCCTTCTTCTTCAAGTTGTAATCTGAACCAACTTTGTACGCTATACCAGGAGGTCGCGACCTGGCTATATAAACACGCAACCGTCGCCAGGATGGGTACGACGTTCCTCCACAGCTACATGTACATGGGCCACTAACCCTTCTTCCAAGCTCTGCCTGAGGAGGCGCTGCTGCATGTGCCTGCTCTACTCAATTAGTCCCACCTCGCTAGTTTAGAAAACGTTGGAGTGATTTATAAGGAGTGACGCTGCTAATGGCAGCACGACCTTACTTGAACAGGATCTGTTCTATAGGCTCGTACCGCTGCATCCTTTACCAATAAGGAGGCAAGCACTTCAGTCTGGTTGATGCATTCTAACCTTTGGGCCAGAGCGTGATTAACGGCCCGGATTCTCCCGATGGGTGTTATCCGACGGCTGTAGAGGATCGTTCCTGGATTGGCTTCTGCCTCTACAGGGTGGCCTAGAGGTTGTCTGACAGACAAAAACATTTCTTTTTGCATTTTCTCCCAGCTCCTTTTGGCAATATGACATCATCTGCAAAATAGATTCAGTTCCAAACTCCTTTTGGCAATCTGATCTGTATAGTGTTAGCTACCAATTGTTTTTGCCTTTTCTCGAATTCCTTTTCGCAGTGTGGTCTGTACATCATCTGCAAAGTAGATTCAGTTAGTGTTAGCTACCCTAGGCAGCTTCAAGTTCAGAGTGAAATCCATGAATGGATGATATCAGACACAGAGGTGAACCCTTGTTTCACTTTACTAGGATGACATTGCAAACTGCCAATTGAAATAAAGGTGAACCCTTGTTTCAACTGTCTGAAGAGTGAAGACCACACAAGGCACATGAGTAAGATTGCTCTTGTATTCACTCACTCTCTTAGTGCTGGCCACAGAAGATGATGCTTCCTTTGACAGCAAGATTTGCTTTTTTTTTTCATTTAACAGGAGGGGTTTCATGACTGCAAGAGTACAGAATATTATATGCCTGCGAGGTAGGAAAGTATCCAGGTGAATAAAATTCAGTTGATATGTCCACATCATCATTACAGAATTACTGAATTAGCCAAGAGCTGGAGATCATTGAACTGGGAGTAGGCCACCTCGCTGCTCCGACAGAGGCAATTGGAAATAATATCCGAGAGATCTCCACTGTCCAGTACTCCCTCCGTAAAGAAAATATTTCTTTACAGCGGGAGTACTATCTTTGTAGATAAATGAGGATTCTATAGAACAAAGAAGAACAACTCAGGCCACTGCTGGGAACGAATAAGGCCAGTATGGAGTATGGACATGACGGTGTGTATGCTTCCAAGCTTGTTACAGCGAACGCACAAGTCCAGGCCGGCATCCCGCACTCGTACCTGCAGTGCGTGATCCGGTGGAACCCCTTGTTCCCCCTGCTGTGCGGTGCGTATGGACAGCAGCATCAGCATTATGCAGAGCCCAGAAATATTTTGAAAGCATGGTAATTCTAATTGCTTACTTTTCTCCATATATAGAATGTCTCCGCTAGTTGGGAGAAGGAGTCTAGGAATATTTTCTCAAACATCAACACATCATACACCAAAAGAAGGCTCGTTGATACAACAGTATCTCCATTAATTAACAGCTATAAAATGCGGTAACATCGATAAAAGAAGATCCCACACAAAAGGAGAACAGTCCGGGCAACCAAAAGGATGATGATGATGATTAAATAAATTAAATATTGTTCTAGGCAAAACATGCAACTATTGTGATTTCCCAATGTGTTGTTCTAGGGCTGAGCCTGATTGTCTGCACCATTTTCCACTGTCATATGTATTTTTTTTCAGGTATAACTAGGAGCACACACACTCTGCAAAAGAAGAATAGAGCCGAGCCCATTGTCGAAGGACCGACCGACGCCGGTACAGATGCACATACTTGCTTCGCGTTCATTAGGTTGTCGATCAGGTTGTTGACGTTTGTCATTGCTCGGCAAACCATGCAAGCTGAAGGTGCTATAGCTTCCTTCAGGAGAGCGCCCTGTTGCCTGCGCTGCGCTGATGTGTTTGTAGCGACTGACTGAGTGTGAGATCAATACCTTTTTTCAGATAGATAGATGCCGAGAAATCAAGATATATCAGGTGATCCTGCTCATCTTGGCTTCAGTTTGTATAAGGTTCAGGCCTGCTCATCTAGATGGACAAGGAACCCAAAACATATGTATGCATTCATGCATATATCTTCATGCATATGTCCATGATCAATCATGTATTGGAAAACCAATCACGGCAAAATCTATTCTGTTACTCAACTCAGGGAGAAGAACAATACTACTCGTAGTTACAAAATCCATATGTTCTATGATTGTCTACAAAAGTAATTCAACCACGCCCATTTTTCTCTCCGGTTTCATTCTTATCTGTTGCAAAAAAAAAATAAGAAAAATAAAATCTCCTCTCTAAGCAGTATGCCTGCTACATCTTTAATGGCCAACTGTAATTTAATTTAGGAAAAGATAAAGAAGACAAAAACAGCTGCCATAAAAGAGAACAAGTTAAGAATTCAGCATTGTTCAGAATAATAATTGCACACATTAAATCAGCACAACTGACATAACCAGATGAGAAGGCAATGAAAGAAAAGGGCAAGAAATACATTCCTCAGATGGGCTGGGCTCCTTCCACGCTCTCACGCTCAGCCTCTAGCTGAGGACTGAGGATGGGCAGCGCTGCATGCCTGCTTTACTTAATTAGTCCCACCTCGCTAGATTAGACGGCGCTGGAGCGGTTTATAAGGCGAGGCGCTGCTGGTTGAAGCATGACCTTACTTGAACAGGATCTGTTCTATAGGCTTGTACCGCTGCATCCTTTACCAATAAGGAGGCAAGCACTTCAGTCTGGTTGATGCATTCTGACCTCTGGGCCAGAGCGTGATTAACGGCCTGGGTTCATCTGATGGGTGCATCCAACGGCTGTAGAGGATCGTTCCTGTCTGGTTCACACTGGTGCAGGGCGGCTCAGTGACTACACAAAATCTTTTTGTTTCTTGCAACTTTTTTCGTAAGCTCTTTTTACCTTGTGGCAACCGATTCTCTTGGAAACTATGCATGATTCAGTTCTACAAATGGATCTGGAATGCAGGTACATTTTTGTTTCCTTTCAACTTGCTAGGAGCACTTAGCAAACTGTCAGCTGAAACAGAGGTGACCCCTTGCTTCTACTGTCTGAAGACCACACATGAGTAAAAGATGGGACAAAGGAGTTGTTTCCTCAGCTAAAACAGAGGTATTCAGTCTGTCCGTTAATTAGTAGTAGCCAGATAAATAAATTTGGCGGGAACACTGAATCTTTGATTTTGAGTTGGAGAAAACAGTAGGTGTAGGTGGTTTGCCTACTGAAGTAGTATGTTGAAGAAGAAAAATGTGTTTGGAGAGTGCCAGCAGAGTAGTGTTACACATGGTCCTTATTTTTGGTGCCACGAGAAGAAAATGTGTATGGCCGTCTGACGGAAGAGGGACAAAGAATGGAAGTATGGAGCAAACGACAGTCAGCAAGGATGCAACACCTGCACGGCACTGTATCGCTGTGTCGAGCTTACAATCAAAGAGTAAGTCAAATTAGTGAAGCTGCCTCCGAGAAAAAACGTATGAACAGCACCAGTGGTCTAGTGGTAGAATAGTACCCTGCCACGGTACAGACCCGGGTTCGATTCCCGGCTGGTGCATTATGGAGTATGTTTTTTTATGTTTTACGAATCTTATAGTTTCTTTCACTTGCAACAATTTTTTTTCTGACTAAATCTTGTTTTTAGTAGTAACTAGAACAGTCCGGGCAACAAAAAATGATGCTGATTAAAGAAAAACCAAATCTTGTTCTAGCCAAAACAGGCAACAATTTGTACCCCGTAAAAAAAAGGCAACAATTGTGATTTCACCAATGCGTTGTTCTAGCTTCTAGGGTACTGAGCCTGATGGCCTGCTCCGTTTTTTGCAGTCATATGTATTCTGTTTTGAAGGCATAACTAGAAGCACGCACACTCTGTAGAAGAAGAATACCGATGGACAGATACACATACTTGATTCGTATTGAGTAGTTGGCAAGGCCTTGACGAGCAACATTCTGTATTTCTGTTGTGAATCAGGTCGTCTATGTTCGTGGTAAGCGCTGCCTGAAGGTGCTTCCTTTCACGTGTTTTGTAGCGACTGACTTTAGAAACCATCGTTGCAGAGTGGGCTGCATGTGCCTCCAATACTCAATTAGTCCCACCTCGCTAGTTTAAGGGACGCTGGAGTGGTTTATAAGGCGGGACACGGCTGGTTGTAGCACGACCTTACTTGAACAGGATCTGTTCTATAGGCTCGTACCGCTGCATCCTTTACCAATAAGGAGGCAAGCACTTCAGTCTGGTTGATGCAATCTGACCACTGGACCAGAGCGTGATTAACGGCCAGGATCACCTGATGGGTGCCATCTGACGGCGGTAGAGGATCGTTCCTGAATTGGCATCTGCCTCTACAGGGTGGCCCAGTGGTTGTCTGACAGACTACAGAAACCTTTTTTTTTTCCTTTTTCGCTGTACAGCTAGGATATGGTTGTATAACATCTGGCAATTACATTCAGTTGTTGTTCCACATGTACCTCCAGAATAGATTGAGTTAGCGTTCAAGTACCCAATGCAGCTTCAGGTTCAGGGTGAAATCCATGGATTAAATCATCTGAATTAGCTAACTTTCAGGAATCTATGAAGGCTGGGCTGCACTAATCCTTTGAAGATGCTCCAGTGTGTGATGATGTTCACAAAAGAAGATTAACGGCTTACTTAAGAGTTTGAATTATATTATCCAAAAGATCAAGTCCCAAACTAATGCCAGGGCATTGCAAACTGACAACTGAAACAGAGGTGACAGGTGGAACAAATGCCAGGCAGAGAACCTGATATACCTGTCCAGGTGAGTTCGCCATCAATATGTGCAGAGATAACTGAATTGGCAGTAGGCAGTAGCAAGTGGAACAAATCTCTCCAGCACTGTCTTTGTAGAATAAGTAGTACACGAGGATCCAACAGTACAAAGTACAACAGTCGATCAGTAATCAGCAAAACCCTCTTGGGGATGCAGAGGTGCTCTCACCCCCATGCTTGTTTCAGCGAATGTAGAGTCCAGCACTCATATTTGATGTTCGCTTGGCTGCAAAAGGATGTCGAGGCTTCAATTCATGATCTCTACAATCACCCAATTGGCTACAAAATTCTTCTTACAATTGTTCGCTCTTTTGAATTTGTTTAACCACACAATCTCTCTTCTTAACCACACATCTGAAACTATATACTCCGTATGATGTAGGCCTCATCTTCATATATAGGACCTGAATAAATATTTCTCCACACAGAAACTATTTTACATCCTTCTTGCAAAAACAAAAGTGCACATCTCAGTTACAAAGCTCCACGCGCACGCCGTCTACGACGACCATCTCACCGGCTCGCGGGACGAGCGTGACGTCCAGCCGCCGGTCCTGCCCGCACCCGAGGTCCTCAACCAGCTCCCGCAGCGCGAACCGGTACGTGAGCGTCAGCCTCCCCATGCCCCGGCCGCCGCCGTCGCCGCCGCCGTGCGGCAGGTTCTCGAAGGTCCCCGCGAACTCGGTGTCCTGCGGCCCCACCCGCGCCTCCTGGCCTTTGGGCACGTTGACGAGCACGTCGAACTTGGCGTACTCGCAGGGGTCGATGGTGACGTCCACCACCAGCACCTCCGGCGCCGTCTTGCTGCTGCCGCCGCTGGCCCGGGCCTCCTCCGGCCGCTCCACCGTCACGTACTCCTTCCGGCCCTTCTTCAGAGCCACGGGGAAGGAGAGGGCGGCAGGGACGCGTGGGCCGGTGGGTCTGTCTATGCCGGTCGCCGGCTTGGGCCGCTTGTCCTGCCACTCCAGCGTCTCCCTCTCCTCGTACGTGTACCCGAGCCTGCGGGCGTCGAGGACGTCGCGGACGCTGATGCGCACGGGCCGGCGCTTCTCGTCGTAGAAGACGAAGCTGGTGTCGCGCCAGTCGTCGCCGGTGCCGGCGCCGGCACCGAGGAAGTCCTCGTTGCCGAGCGTGGTGGTCCAGAGGTGCCACATGCGGTCGACGTTGGCGTGGTGCGAGTAGAAGACGGGGTCGCGCCCCGCCGTGCCGAGCACCCCCATGTCCCCGCCCACCCAGATGTGCACGGCGGTGTGCGCGGCGTTCTCGAGCGAGCCGGGGGAGCCGGGCGTGCCGCCGGCACAGAACTTGTTCCCGTGGAACTGCAGGGCCGTGTCGACGGCCATCTGGCGGTAGATGACGGAGAGGTTGTTCTCCTTCACGCAGGCGTCGTCGGTGCAGAGAGGAAGATCGTTCTCCGCGCCTGGGCCCTTGTTGAGGTCCATGACGGCGGTGACGTGCGCCGGGTCGCGGTTGGCGTCGTAGAGCGGCGAGGACGCGTCGTTGAATATCGGCGGTAGCATCATCCCGTCCGGCGCGTCCCAGTTCCAGTACGGCAGCGCGAAGGCGCTGTCGCCGATGAGCTCGCCGATGATCCGCTCGAAGAAGTAGATGTACATCCGGTGCCACGGCGCGAAGATGGACGAGAAGTGCACGTCGAAGTCGATCTCCGGCGTGCCGCCGCCGCCCCCGGCTGTTCGCGTGGCCGCCACGGCCGCCGCGGTGACCTTGTAGTGGAAGTTGCAGTAGGCCTCGTGGATGGCGGCCTGGCTCTTGAAGCTGCGCGGGTCGCCGGTAGCGTCCAGGTCTCTCATCATTTGGACGCCGGCCTCGTACTTCCTCACGTACTCTGCGTCCGCGGCGACGAGGTGAGCCGGCCGGCGCACACGCAAGGGGCCGTTCGGTGGCGGCAGCGCGCTGAAGTCGACGACGTCCTCGGGGCGGTACACGCCGGGGCAGTTGAAGCCGTCGGCGGAGACGCACCTGATGACCTTGTCCGTCACGGGCACGGTGACGCACGTGGCCGGCACGGATTCGCCCGCGGCCAGCGCGAGCCCTCCGAGGTTGATGGCGCCGGCGGCTCCGACCCCGGTGAGGCCGAGCAGGACGTGCCGGCGGTCGAGGCGACGACGCACCGCCAGGTCGTCATCGCCTGCGCCCGTGGCTTTGCAACCGCACGACAAGCGACTGCGACGGACCTGTTTGCGCCGGGCCACTGGCTTGCTTAGAGGAAGGCATGCAGAGGTGGCGGCCGTGAAAGGCAAGACGATGAAGCTAGAGCTCGCCATGCCGCGTGCGAACACGAATAATACAACCATGGTGTGGAGCAACTTGTCATAAAAAGGGAGATGAAGATCGAAATGTCACGTGTGCAAAGTAGACATATGCCTACCAGTGTGCAACCAACAACGGCATGAGACAAGACGTACGTACGCCGGTAGCGTCGACGTCGGGCAGATCGCTCGTGTCTTTTGAAGATCGGCGAATGGTTGCAATGCACGTGTGCGCACATCATTTTGCGGCAAACTAGGACATGCTGTTTCCTGCAAAACTAAGATTCTTTTGCAAGGAAAAGACGTCCACGTTCGACGACCAGCACGTACGTCTACCAGAAACCGCGTTCCACGGTCCATACGTAGGAGTACGTACGTACGTGTGTGGCCACTGGCCATCGGCACGCAGCTTCCTACGTGCACTCCTACAAATATCGACCGTGAGCTGCGTCGCAGTCGTTTCCAATAAAACAACGGTTTGTCTAATTCATATTTAAATGTTTTCTAAGTATGTCACATCTAAATTCCCATAAATAAGACAGCAACAAAAAATAAAAAAAATGCTAGGACAAAAAAAATAGACCACAAACATAACACACATTAGATTATGTCGCATTTAGATGTGTCTTAGACAGACCTATGAAACAAAAGCACGTTTCAGCTTTTCAATGAAACAAAGTTGCGGTCAAAACATATTGGTGGCCAATCCATGCATTCATGGATACGTTTGGTCTGGTCGTCTATTCCACTTTGTTTTGAGTTGGAACAGTATCACAAAATGCTGCTCGACACATGCAACCACACAGCCGTACCGGTGAATTTTTTTCATGTGGTCCACTCACACACACGCTACGCCACGCCGACCAGCAGCTCCCTCACGGGATTGAGGATTAGAGAGAGAGAGGGGGGATTAACTCGAGACACACGTCAGAGAGCCACCCCATGTGCGTCTCGAAGCATCGCTCGGGCCTGGCTCTCGGAAAACTGCCGATTCGGCCGTTCCCAACGGGCCAGGCCTAAGGGTGCTTTAAGAACCGTGATATGCGGGCTCAACACTGTATGCGAGGGACTAAACAACCGAGGTCTGAAAAGATGTTGCACCGCGCGGGCTTGGTTGGGCTTCATACGGGCAACCAAACACGCCCCTAATGCATGCATGCCTCCAATGTGCATAGTTTGGTTCAAATATGATATATTGTTTTGGCTTAAACTGATGGCTGGATAGTTCCATTTTGCAAAAATTGTGTACCTTTTATAGGTTTTTTTATATTCACACCTAACTCTGTAGTAGTTTATCTGCAATAGCCCAAAGTCTTTCTACGGTAAGATCCAGGACAATAAGTTCCTTACATATCTGAAAACAGGATATGGATACTGTTTTTTTCTTAAACTAAACATAACAAGGAATATATGAATAAATGATCTTTAGTAATAGACATGTCATGTAGGAGCTTACGTCGTATCATACAACAAACAAAACTTCACCACTAAAAATACATACAAAAGCTGTGCAAAGTTTACACAAGTTAAACATCTCCAGCTAACTATATTAAAAATGTCTAGTTCAAACACTGTAACAACTCCTCGCTGCTGTGCTGGCGGTGCTCACAACGATCCGCGCCTCTAAGCCAGAATTCACATTGTTAGGCGACAATTTAGGCTGGTTACCACGTCTCGGGCCACTTCCTAGGCGGCGCTTCCTAAATCTTGGGCAGTTTTCCCCTAGGTCCGCGTTCTGCATCCCTTACGTGAGCAAGAGAGGCCGCAACTCCTCTCATGGTCTTTTCTTTTTTCTTTATTCTTTATATATGCATTTCGTCCGTCGTGCAACAAAGTTTAAAAATGCAATTTTAACACAGTTTATATTTAGCACAATGCATGCACATCTTTCAACAAAGGATATTACAACAGCACCATAAATGATTTAACTAATCATATTTAGAAACATTGTTATCTCATTAATTACTATGATTTAATTATTATTTTAATGTATTAATTATGATTGTGATTGTATACAAACATTTTGTTACATAAATATAAAATTTTAGTATAAATATTAAACATATATTAAATGTCCTAAGGGTTTAAACTTTGACCCATTACCTACAGAACGGCCACCGCCGCCATGAGAATAATCCGAGTCGGCAACCTATTGCAGCATTCTGCAGTTCTACATGGAAAAATAACTTATCATTACCATTAGGGCACCGAGTGGTAGCAGTCAGTCCACATGAATATACTGATTGACTTTTATTGCAGTGTCATTGGTTGACGGTCCGACTACTTAGTTACGGGTTACTGTGAACGTTAAGTGTTGACATCTTTAACCTCTTATGCCGAGCTAATGTAGAGTTAAGTGCTAAATAATAGAGTATTCGAGTAGGGTTTTTGGGTTTCACGATTTATTTATTTACGCAAATAGTTTGATTTTTTTAAAATAAATATATATTAACATATTTATATCTAAAAAATGAGTTCTCTATTTTTTTAAACAATTGACATGTTTAAAAAATAATAAAAGAACAACCAGAATTTATAAATGGAGTAAATATAGTTGGCAACGTATATATTTGGTATTATATACATAAATAGTTTTCACATAATTATATGATTTTTTTATATATTTGATAGTGTAGATATAAATAATTTCTTTATGAACTAGGTCAAAATTTGCAAAGTATGACTTTTCAAAAATCTACATGCACTACAGAACAAAGGGAGGTTATATAGGAAAAGAAAAACTAATATCATTCATGCACATAAAACGTTTGTCATGTACTCCCTCCGTAAACTAATATAAAAGCGTTTAGATCACCAAAGTAGTGATCTAAACACTCTTATATTAGTTTACAGAGGGAGTATTTAGAAAGTGTTCATCTCATGTTCAATAGCTTGCACCCAACTCATCAGAAGCAGAGCAGGAGCCGGTTGCCAAATTCATCTTTCGCTCATGGAGTCTGCCGCAACCGTGGGATCAGTGGGAGCATACTACCGCTTGTCACCACCTTTCGCTGCCAAACGTAGAGCAGAGTATGTCATTGTGGCCAGCATTTTAGTCCTTCAAAATGATCGATCTTGTTTGGTAAAAGATGCAGTATTGAACATCATATCTTGGTTAAGGTAATCCTTGAGATGGTTGCTAGTTTTGATAACAAATGATTTGGATCTCCATTTGGTATGGAGCAATCAAATTTCAGGCCATAAAAGATAAATGGATAGGAGTATGTGGCGACGCCATACAACACCTCCCTCCACCTCTAGGGTGTGTTTGGTTGCTTTCGCTATCGGGCCTGGCTTAGAGGGGGGAAACGAGCCAGGCTGAGCAGGGCCTGGGTAAGCAAAAACAGGGTCAAAACCGTAGATGACCAGTTGATTGGTTCCCTGCATTGGGGTCTTGTCATCGAGATGCAATTTTCACCCAGCGTTTGGTTGCATACATGCATATGATTACCAGCGTTAACAACAAAACTTAACAGCCATCAAGTTGGGCTTGACATTTCGTCAAACACTTTGAGCACGCCGGAGCTTCCACTGCCCATCGTGCCTACCACCAGCTCCTGGCGATCGTGGATGCGCCCAACTCGCTGCCGTGGCCGTGGCCGTGGCCGCGCCCGGCTCGCCGCGGTCGTGGACGAGCTTGAGCTGGCTGCACCCAGCTTCGGAGACGTCACACCTCCCCGCTGGCTCGCTGCTCCACCACCAACGCCGTCGTCTTTGTCGTCGTCGTGGCCTCGCACACCGGCTTTAGCAATGTCTGCTGGCTGTCCACCCACCTCGCCGTGTCGTTGCCCTCGAACTTGATCGATATGAAGGAATTTGCAGACCGATCGATCCGCCCGTGAGCCAAAGCGCAACCAATTATTGCATCCGTACGTCGTACGAGTGGCAACTTACCATCAAGGCTGGTGACGGAGGCGGCGGCGTCGCCCTCGACCTTGGTGTCCTTGTCCTCGCAACCGCCACCGCCGTCGTGGTCGTGGACGACCTCGTCGGGGTGGTGGTGGTGGCGGGAGGAGTCGAGGCGCTGGAGGAAGGAGCAAGCACGACCTTGGGGAGCGAGCTGGAGATGCTGCCGGTCCGGCCACGAAGCGCCCGGCAGTAGGGCCGCGCCGACAAGTAGCTGGCGCCGTTGGCCGGCGGGCGCGCGCGGTCGCCGCTGTTGCTGGACTTGGCGGCGAGGAGCAGCAGCAGGCGCCGTCGGCCGGCGGGCGCGCTTGGCCGCCGCCGTTGCTGGACATGGCGGCAATGAGCAACAGTAGGCGCTCCAGGAGGCAATGCGTGCACACGCCGACCAGTAGCTCCCTCAGGGGATTGAGGATTAGAGAGAGAGGGATTAACTCGAGACACACGTCTCCAGAGAGCCACCCACATGCGCCTCGAAGTATCGCTCGGGCCCGGCTCTCGGGAAACTGCCGATTGGCCGTTCCCAACGGGCCAGGCCCAGGGGTGCTTCAAGAACCGTGTTATGCGGGCTCAACCCTATATGCGAGGGGCGAAACAACCGAGGTCCGAAAAGATGTTGCACCGTGCGGGCCTGGTTGGGCTCCATGCGGGCAACCAAACACGCCCCTAATGCATGCATGCCTCCAATGTGCATGGTTTGGTTCAAATATGATATATTATTTTGGCTTAAACTGATGGCTGGATAGTTCCATTTTGCAAAAATTGTGTACCTTTTATAGTTATTTTATATTCACACCTAACTCTGTAGTAGTTTATCTGCAATAGCCCAAAGTCTTTCTACGGTAAGATCCAGGACAATAAGTTCCTTACATATCTGAAAAAAGAATATGGATACTGCTTTTTCTTAAACTAAACATAACAAGGAATATATGAATAAATGATCTTTAGTAATAGACATGTCATGTAGGAGCTTACGTCGTATCATACAACAAAACTTCACTACTAAAAATACATACAAAAGCTGTGCAAAGTTTACACAAGTCAAACATCTCCAGCTAACTATATTAAAAATGAACAGAGGACAATGAGCACGGCGACTGGAAGGGCGACCGCGGCGACTGGACGGGCGACTGTGCGCCAGTCCGGGGCGGCGCAGTCCGCAACCGGAGATCGCCGGCGCGTCGGAGGGTGGTTCTGGGCTCTCGCTAAGTCCGACGAGGAAGATGCCGACGACGATGGGGATGCATCCGCGGCAGGGTCGCCGTCCTCACCGACACCTTCGGATCTCATTTGCGATCTTTTCCATGCAGGATATAGCGAAGATGAAGTGGCCATGACGATCGATCAGATCCTGCCACCTGACGATCCGGCGCGTATCGGTCTCCATGCGGGCGAGAAAAATGAGATGGTCCGACGCGTTGTTCATCGGAAAATGGTGGCGCTCAAACCCTGGAAGGGTCCTCTACCTAAGGTGAGTCTTCCGAACCTTACGTTATTCGATATGATCAGGCTGGAGTCATGGATTACTGTGAAAAAGAAGAAGAAGGCGAGGCGGCTCGCCGCTTGACAGTCACTGGCGACGCCCGTGATGGCCGCGGCGGCGACAGAGAGTTCGAACGCCAGATCGCGGATGCGTTGTGATGGGCCGGTTCGGACTGAATCGGGTCCGCAAGGAGTTGGGCCAGAGTCAGATGGGTATGTGGCCCAGACTGGACCGGGCCATACTCCTGTCCACATCATGATCCCATGCACGTACGAGGGCGAGCGTTCTATCTCTCGTGCGCTGTCGCTGCCTGGTTCTAGGGTTCGCAAGCACGGGACGAGAGGCTTCCTAGTTTGTGGAGCTCGCCGGGCAAGGACGATCCCGCCGCTCGTGGATATGGCCGGACGCGGGGCTGCGCCACCGCCAGCCAAGTCATCCGGTCCAGCGGGACGGGGTGTGGTGGTCCAGCCGCCAGCGGCGGGTGCCGGGCGTGGATCCCTGGCACCGCCTGGCCAGAGGCCGCCGGCAGGCAGGGGTGCGGTGCAGGGTAACCCGGGCCGTGGCCTGGGCCACTCGGGCATACGGCCACCGGGGCAGATGCCCGTAGCTGCAGGCCGGGGCGGGATGAGGCCACCGGCGCCGGCTGCGGCGCCCGTCCCACCGCAGGCTGCGGGTCGTGGTGGACCTCGGTCGCTAGCGCCGGGCGGGACTGGTGTGGCCCCTGCTGGCCGTGGTGGTACTGCCCTCCGGGCTGGGCCGACGCCTTCGGGCGGGCAGCCGCGTGCCGCACCTCCGCCCCACTATGTCGTGAGGCCGGCTCAGAACCGGACGGGTCCGGCACAGAAGACGCAAATTTCTAGTAATAGAGAGCCCAATGATCCGCCCCGAGACCAGTGGGGGGATGATGGGTTTGATGCGTATGGTGATGGACAGCATCGTGGTTCCTCTTCCACGGGAGGAGGTCGTGGCTATGCCTGCCAGAGTGGCAGGTCTGCTGAGAGGCCGTTTCTCGACCCTCCAGGCGGATTTGTCGAGGGAGCATCAGGCCTAGACCACCGCCAGAGAGGAGGCTTTTGTGGCCGTCGTGGTGGTCGGGCTGGGGGCCGTGGGAGGTTTCGCCGACCGCCTCCGCCTCCGGCAGTTGTTGAACATGCCGCGTCAGTAGTGGAGACCGACCTTACCTCCACTGATCTTCCTACCCAGGTGATGGAGGTGGTGACAGCCTTGGCCAGTGTTGAGGTTCCTGAGACTGAAACTGTGGCCAACAGGTCTGATGCAGAGCGGGCGTCCAAGTATGCGCGTAAGAAGGAAAAGATGCTCTGTTACCGTTGTGGTGAGAAGGGCCACTTCATTTCTGAGTGCGTGGCCGAGCTGTGTGAGTCGTGTGGCAAGCCAGCACATGCCTCGGGGGAGTGCCCGTTATTGCGTGACCAGGCTCGGTTGCTGACTATGTATGGTGTCTATTGTGCCGAACTTATGTTCTTTGAGTCACCGGCTGCGAGAGAGATTCTGGAGGAGACCCTGATCTTAACCACCGGGATTGTGAAAGCTACCCAGGGCGAGGTGACTGAGGCTCAGATTGTGTGCAGGCTTCAGGAGCTGGTTCCGGGGGACTTTCGTTGGGAGCTGGTTCTTCTCGAGAACAATGTTTTTAAGGTTGATTTTCCCACGGCGGATGATTTGCAGAGATTGCCGAGCTTTGGCTTGTGTTGAGTTCCTGGCACAAAGTGCATTCTAGAGTTTCATGAGTGGAAGAAGGTGGAGCCTAAGGGAAAGCCGCTTACGCAGGTTTGGTTGCGGTTTTCAGGGGCTCCATCTAAGCCTTTGCAGGATGCTCGAGTTGTGGCCAGTATGGGTATTATGGTTGGGAAGACGGAGAGAGTGGACATGGATTTTACCCGTGCTCATGGGGTGGCCCGGATTTTAGTGAGTGTCCTGAATATTGAGTTTGTGCCTGATGTTGTAAACTGGACTTATAGGGGAGAGGTGTTCCCGCTAGAGATCGAGTTTGAGGACACTGAACTATTTGCTGATGTGGTTAATGGGAATGATGTTGATATGCATGAGGGTGACGGCAGTGTGGGAGCCAATGGGACACCGCCTGAGGAGTCGACACATGAGGGGTCTTTCAGATCTCGCCCAGATGCGGCTTCACCCGGGAATGGGACCGGGGTTGAGCAGGCAGCATCGCCACCGGTGCCTATGACCTCGTTGCGGTTTGGGTCCTTTGAGCCAGCATTAGCGCCTCCCAGACTCTGGAGTGACTGGGTAGAATCTGATGATATGTTTGAGCACACGCTTCCTCTGTTGGAGTTTGAGGGGGCTGGTGGATCTGTGCCTGGACGCTTGGAGAGGGCCTCATCGGCGAGGACTATGGATGGAGTTAGGGTGGGGGTGCCGGAGATTGCTTCTCTTTCCCTTCCTCCTCCTTTGGTCGAGGCTCCGGCGCAGATGGCTGCGTCGGAGTTGGTGCTGGGGGGAGGGGGTTTGGGCCAGGAGGCCTTGACTTCTCCTCTCCATAGCCCGACGCCGGTGATGTCGGTCACGCTGGGGTCGGTCAGCGCTGGTGGAGTGAGGCCGAGGCAGGAGGCTTCGGCTCTTGCTACTCCGGTTGTGGAGGCGATAACCGCATCAGCAGCAGTGCTAGGGAGGGGGGGCTGGGGCAGGGTGCCTTGGCTCCTCATTCATCTTCGACGGTCAGGAGGACTGTGACTCCGACGCCGACGTAGATCCACTCGGCGCCGGCGGGTGAGGTGGGAGGAGGCAGGGGGCAGGCGGCCCCCGCCATCCCTTCTCCTGTCGTACCTGTGGATTTGGACCCCAGCGTGGGGCATTTGACTGGGGGGCTTGGGAGCCCACAGCTGCTTCCTCCGGTAACCTCGATTGACCCTTTGAGGGACTCAGCGCGAGGCGTTACTAGGGAGGAGGTCGTTGCTTTTGGCGGGATCCCGGACCCCATCTCCACGGGGATACGGATGAGTGCTCGTATCCACGAGCTCCCGGAGGTTGATGATATGCAGCAGCTGTGCGCTATGAGGGCGGCCAAGCTTCAGGAGGCTGCGATCTCTTCTAGTATGTCCATCAACATATCTAATTCTTTATTGAATTTTTCTAATGAGGAGATTATAAATAATGCAAACCAATTAGGAGTTTCACCAGGTGCTACTGATAGTGAGGTTTCCAATTTGGTGAATGATCTGTTAGATTTGGAGGCGGAGCGTGCCTTAGAGACTATTCGTAATCTTGCAGCGGTTAAACCGATGAATGATGATGGGATTGATGCGTTAGGGGTTAGAGTGCTCGATACTTTGTGTGCGGATCTAGCACCCCCCAATCCTGAGTCTGAGGACGATGATGTGCCCCTAGAGACTACCGAGGGCAGTTTCGTTCAACCCGGTTATGAGGACCGGGCGTCAGAGCCTAGTAAGCCAAAGCGCAAGTGGAAACGGAAGATCTATCCCGATTCTGCAGTTTGTAGGAGTGCTAGGATTCGGACTACTAAAAAATTCCACGACGAAATATGAAAGGAATCTTTTGGAATAGCAGAGGTCTAAAGGACTTGGCTAAAAGAAGGTTTCTTGCTGAGGCATCTTTAGAGCAGCGTTTAGATTTCATTGCTCTATCGGAGACTGGTAGAGAAAACTTTGCACCCCAGTTTCTGCCCTCTCTTGCGGGTGGTATTGATTTCGATTGGCATTGCCTCCCTCTGCGAGGAAGATCGGGTGGTATGTTGCTAGGTGTGAGATGCGATTCGCTTGAAGTCCGAAGTGTAGTAATGGGCGACTTCGCGGTTAAGTTTCGAGTCAGGTCTAAAGTAGATGGTTTCAACTGGGCTTTGGTGGCGGTTTATGGTGCCGCACAGCCCGAGCTTAAACCGGAGTTTCTGGCGGACCTTGTTCGAATCTGTGGGTCACAACAGCTCCCAATTTTAGTTGGGGGTGATTTCAATATCATTAGGAGGAGAGAGGAGAAGAATAATGATAACTTTGGCGGCAGGTGGTTGTTTATGTTCAATACCATTATTGAAAGCCTGGATCTGAGGGGGATAGTGCTTTCTGGTAGAAATTTTACCTGGGCTAATGCTCTGCCAAACCCAACCTACGAAAAACTTGATCGAGTTCTCGCGAGCGTGGAGTGGGAACAAAAGTTCCCTCTGGTTACGGTGCAAGCTCTCTCGCGGGGAATATACGATCACACACCCTTGTTTCTGGACTCAGGGGAGCCGAACCATGTGGGTAACAAGAACACCTTCTCTTTCGAGATGTCATGGTTCGAACGCGAGGGGTTCTTGGACCTGATTGCCAGGGAATGGGCTAGGGGAGCAGGAGGTACGACTGCGGTCGAGCGTTGGCAGAATAAGATTAGGCATTTGAGAAGTTTCTTACGGGGTTGGGCTAAACACCTCAGTGGTGTGTATAAGATTGAAAAGTATAGACTCCTTTCTCTTATACAGGCCCTTGACATAAAGGCCGAATCCACGATTTTGATGCCAGCTGAGCTCCAGGTTAAAACTGAAGCGGAGAAGAGGTTGAAAGAACTGCTCCGCGAAGAAGAATTGAAGTGGGCATTGCGTGCTAAAGTCCACAAAGTGGTCCAAGGGGACGCTAATACTCAATTCTTTCATTTGATTGCTAATGGTAAACACAGAAAGAAGCGAATATTCCAACTTGAACAAGATGAGGGCATGATTTTAGGACAGGATAACCTAAAAACATATATTACCGAGTACTATAGGCAGTTATTTGGACCTCCGGAGGATAATTGTGTGTCCCTCGATGAGTCCAGGACTGAGGATGTGCCTCAACTATCGGCTGCCGACAATGATATTCTGGTTGCCCCGTTCTCAGAGAAGGAGATGTTTGATGCTATTGCACAGATGAAAAACAATAAGGCGCCCGGACCGGATGGATTCCCGGTCGAGTTCTATAAAAAGTGCTGGCACATTATTAAGGGGGGTTTATTACCTATGTTCCACGATCTGTTCTCTGGACAGCTTCACTTATTTCACTTGAATTTTGGAACTATCACACTGCTTCCTAAGAAAACGGATGCTGTGAGAATTAAGCAGTTCAGGCCGATCTGCCTCCTCAATGTTAGTTTCAAAATCTTCACCAAAGTCGGGACTAATAGGCTCACACAGATTGCGCATTCTGTGGTGCAACAATCCCAAACTGCTTTCATGCCGGACAGAAATATCCTTGAAGGGGTGGTAGTCCTGCATGAAACGCTCCATGAAATCCATTCCAAAAAATTAGATGGAGTAATTTTTAAGGTGGATTTCGAGAAAGCATACGATAAGGTCAAATGGCCATTCCTCCAACAGTCATTGCGTATGAAAGGATTTGATGAAGCCTGGAGCCGACAGGTTGAATCATTTACGCAAAAAGGTAGTGTGGGAATTAAAGTTAATGATGATATAGGTCATTACTTCCAGACACATAAAGGCCTCAGACAAGGAGATCCGATGTCCCCTATCCTATTTAACATTGTGGTGGATATGTTAGCAATTTTGATAGGAAGGGCTAAGGAAAATGGTCAAGTAGGTGGATTGGTATCTCATCTTGTTGATGGAGGTGTATCCATCCTTCAGTACGCCGATGATACAATTATCTTTATGGATCATGACTTGGCCAAGGCGAGAAATATGAAGCTTGTGTTATGCCTATTTGAACAATTGACCAGGTTAAAGATTAACTTTCATAAGAGCGAGCTGTTCTGTTTTGGTAGAGCCAAAGAAGAACAGGAGGCCTATATGCAATTGTTTGGGTGCGAGTTGGGAGAGTTACCCTTCTCTTACCTAGGTATTCCAATACACCATCGCAGGCTGACAAACAGAGAATGGAAGTGCATAGAGGACCGATTTGAGAAGAAACTGAGTTGCTGGAAGGGTAAGCTCATGTCATATGGAGGCCGATTAATCCTGATAAATTGGTGCTCACAAGTATGCCTATGTTTCTCCTATCATTCTTTGAGGTCCCAGTTGGTGTTAGGAAAAGACTGGACTTCTATCGATCGCGTTTCTTTTGGCAGGGTGATGAGCTTAAAAGAAAATACCGGCTTGCTAAATGGGATATTATCTGTAGACCGAAAGACCAAGGGGGTCTTGGTATTGAGAATCTAGAAGTTAAGAACAGATGCCTTCTTAGCAAGTGGCTGTGGAAGCTCTCATCAAAGAATGATGCTATGTGGGCTCAAATCCTTCGCAGCAAGTATCTCCAGACAAAAACTTTATCCCAGGTTACAGTCAGGCCGACTGATTCACCTTTCTGGAAAGGACTGATGAAAGTCAAACAAGCTTTGTTTAATAGGATGAAGTTTGTTGTTGGAAACGGTGCTAGTACACGTTTCTGGGAGGATACTTGGCTCGGCGATACACCCTTGGCCATCCAGTATCCGTCTTTGTACCGTATTGTCCGACGACATGAGGTGTTCGTCGCCTCGGTATTTCAATCTCCCCCCTTAATATTCAGTTTCGACGGTCGCTAGCGGGCAATCGTTGGGAAGAATGGCTCCGTCTAGTTAGGAGACTGATGGAGGTTCAACTTTCTCAACAACCCGATGAATTACGCTGGAAACTGACTAAGTCTGGAATATCCACAGTCAAATCAATGTATATTGATGTTATTAATTCGTACTCCATTCCTACATCCAAGCATGTTTGGGCTGTCAAAGTTCCTTTGAAAATAAAAGTGTTTATGTGGTTTGTTCATAAACAAGTTATTTTAACCAAGGACAACTTGATAAAGCGTAATTGGACAGGACCTACTAGGTGTAGTTTCTGTGATCGGGATGAGACAATCAGACACCTCTTTTTTGATTGCCCGTTGGCCAAAGTCCTTTGGCGGACGGTCCACATTGCTTTTAATATCAATCCACCGAATTCTGTTAACGCATTATTTGGGACATGGCTTAATGGGATTGAGCCTAACTTAGCGAGACACATTCGGGTTGGAGTTTGCGCGTTGCTGTGGACTATCTGGACTTGCAGAAATGATTTGGTTTTTAAAAGAATATCACGTATCCATTTTTTGCAGGTTATATTCCGAACCACGGCACTGATCCGTTCGTGGTCGCTACTCACTCCGATGGAGGCCAGGGAGCATTTGGTTACTGGATCTTTCCGCTGGGAGATGGTAGCTCGGGATATCTTCAACCGATTTGGATGGCGGTCATGTAATAGGATAGGCAATTAGTTTACCTATCTATCTATTTTTAGCCAGCCGGTTGTGGCGTCTTTTTGTGGCTAGGTTGTGTTTCTAGCCTTGTATGGCTCTCTGTGAGCTTTCTCTGCTTTATTTTTACTTTTCGAGACCTTGGGATCATATTGGCACTGCTTTATTTGGTTAATAAGAAGGCCGTATGCATCACTCTGATGCAGAGGCCGGGGAGCCCCCTTTTCAAAAAAAGAAAAAAACTATATTAAAAATGTCTGGTTCAAACACTGTAACAACTTCTCGCTGCTGTGCTGGCGGTGCTCACAACGATCTGCGCCTCTAGGCCAGAATTCACATTGTTATAGCGTGCCACTTTAGCACTTTTAGTGCGCCGGGACCAACGTCGCTTTTGCAGACGCTCAAAAACACGCGCACAAAAAGCACACAGTGCAAATTGTGAAGCGCGCGAATTCGGAGCCCAAAATATGCTGCGCGCGATAGCGTTTTTCAGCGCGCGTCCAAAAACTTTTAACGCTACAGCATCTGCTGGAGCTGTGCGGCGCCAAAAAAAACATTTTAGTGTGCGGAGCTCTTTTTGGGCGCCTGTTGGAGATGCTCTCAATCGACAATTTAGGCTGGTTGCCACGTCTCGGGCCACTTCCTAGGCGGCGCTTTCTAAATCTTGGGCAGTTTTCCCCTAGGTCCGCGTTCTGCATCCCTTAGGCCCCTCCCAATGCTCCACCTTATACAGGTGCTAAGCTTTCCACGTAGGCAAAAAATCTAATATGACAAGTTATTTAAGAGGAGAGATATGAGTGTGGTGATCCCAAGAAAAATCAATGCTAAGCGCGTGAACCTAGACAAAACATTTAAAGAAAGGGAGCCCACCAATACATGAAGAGTTTTAGTTGCTAAATCATTAAATGAAGCAAGCTTAGCAACCATAAGCTAAGCACCTATGCATTGGGGAGTATAGTTGCTAAGCTATTTAATGTGCTTAGCACCTTATCTAAGCACCCATGCATTGGCAGCAGCCTTACGTGAGCAAGAGAGGCCGCAACTCCTCTCATGATCTTTTCTTTTTTTCTTTATTCTTTGTGCATTTCGCCCGTCGTGCATGCATTAATTACCAGATGCACTTTCTAAGCACGCAACAGTACTACTATTTTTTTAGGAACGTACAGTAGCATGCATGGCCGCTACTAGTAGTAGCCTACTTGTGTCACTGGCATGTGGTTTCTTACAAACTTACAATACTTACAATCTTTACTTCTTCTGTTCGGTGGAAAGTGTACTCACATTGAGTACATGTAGAAATTTTACAATAAATTATGAAGTGCGGTAAAAATGCATTGAAAATGTGCAAGCCATCATCTCTCTTCTCTTTAATTATCCAATCTCCAAGGAGCCAAGTTTGTGTAGAAATTAAGGAAACCATATGTAATTGTTATTGATCTTGATTACCGTGTGATGAGGGAGAATCATTTTTTTCCTACTTTACGTGCATTGAGAGGATAGAAGTACATTCTTTTATGAACAAATTTTAAAGTTAAATGTACACTTTTCACCGAACAGAGGGAGTACTTGTCTCGTGTAAAACTGTCCGCAAAAACTAACCAGCCCTCGCGTCTGCCTCCTAGCCACCACGCCCCCTCCTCTCCCCTCGACGTCACTGGTGGACTCCGCCGGGAGAAGCCCGCCGGGATCCGGTGGCGGCGGGGCCACTTCTTCCCTTCGGCTTCGGACGCTCACGAGTGTGAGCCCATGGCAACGGGCGGCGGAACTTGTTATTTAAAAAAAATGTGAAACTTGTTATTTGTGGGAAGCCGAGATGTGCTCAAAAGAGAAATGGATCCGTGGGAAGCCGAGATGCGCCAAACAAAAATAAACACGTGTGTGGGTTTGGTGCAGGCCAACCCGAAGGCAGCGAAGAAGATGATGATGTGTCGAAGGCAAAGGGTGGTTTCCGATGAAGACAGGACTGTGTTGGCTGGCTGATGATGCCACCTTTGGGTTTTCGCATTGCCGAAATGATTTGTATTTATGTTTTGGCGAAGAAGCTGTGTATTGTGGTTTGGCTTTGCTTTGCGTTCCATATACGACCAGTTTTTTTGGCAATTTTTCCAGAATTGTCACTTCAATTTTTTTACGATTCATACCTAACTAAACATTATTTAGCTAGGAATTGTAAAAAAAATGAAATGGCAATTCTGAGAGAAACTGGATCAATTCATTATTTAGTTAGTTAACTTCTACTACTAGGTTAGCTGTCAGCGGTGCCTCTCCAATCTTGGCCTCCTCTTCTGGTTCACTCTGCTCCTTCTTCACGACCATGTGCTCCTCCTCGCTGACGACCGGCGGCGACCGGCTGCTTCTTAACCTAGTCCTCTTGTTGATCATTCGTCTTCTTGAGGACCTTGCGCTCGAGCTGCTGCCTGAAGGTGCGCGGCTCGAAGCGCGGCGTCTCGGCGCCATCCCCTTGGACGAGCTCCGGCATCGGGCGCAGCAGCACGGAGTCGGGCGGCGGCTGGGCGAAGACGACCCAGGAGACTCGCACGGCCTGCCGGTTGACGAGCACGCGGTGGAGCACGCTGGTGTAGCGCCCGTTGCTGAGGATCTCCAGCGCGTCGCCGACGTGGACCACGAGCGTGCCCGGCTCGTCACGCGCGGTGACCCAGGTCTGGCCGTCGCCGGGACGGAGGACCTGCAGGCCCGGCACGCCGTTGGTGAGGATGAAGGAGAGCGCGGACACGTCGGTGTGCGCCTCCACGCCCACGGCCAGCTCCGGCTGCGGGCACCGCGGGTAGTAGTTGATCTTGAGCTTCAGCAGCAGGTCGTCCTCCACCTGGGCCTCGCCGGAGGTGAGGCGGAGGCGGCGCTCGAGGGTGCCGGCCTGGACGCCGAGCCCGAGGGAGAGGATGGCGAGGAGCCGGGACGAGAGCGCGCTCACGTGCTCCCCGAAGCTCTTGGTGACGGGCACGTACTCGGGCGGGTATGCCGGCCAGAGCGCGTGGTCGGCGCGGGTGTCGGGGTGGAGCATGTGCAACAGGTAGTCCTCCCACTCCCTCTTCCCGTCCTCGCCGGCGGATCCGGCGAGCCGGCTGCCGTACCCCTCCAACCTCCCCGCCGCCGGGTCGTTGGCGTAGGCCTCCTTGTCCTCGATCGGCATGCGGAAGAACCCCGTGCCGGCGCCGCGCAGTGCATCGATGAGATCCTCCGGGATGCCGTGACCGGCCAGGTGCATGACGCCCCAGTCCTCCGCGGCGGCGCGCACGGCGTCAACGACGGCAAGGCTCGCTGGGGAGGCCGGGTCCGCGGCGTCGAAGGCGGCCACGTCGACGATGGGGATTCGAGGGGAGCCCGCCGCGGACCAGCAGGCCGCCGCCTCGGCGTAGGCGTCGCCCAGGCCCTGGCGCTCCTCCTGCGGCCGCACGTACTCCGCCGGGATCGTCGTCGCGCCGCTCATGCTCAGCGCCTCCACCCGCGCCATCGCAGTTTGATTCTTCTTCTTCCTCCTCCTCCGGAGGTATGCTATCACTTGGTGATCGGATTAGTTGCGACGAGAATCGATGGAGTTCATGGATGGTTTACTTATAGTAGATGAGAGATGAGAAGAATCCATGGCTTGGTTTTGGTTAGGTGGTTAGCTCCAACTTTCCATCACGCGCCAAAAGCAGAGCAGATTTCGCTTCCAACCACACGCACGCACATGCTGCATGCTATCGTCCAACTCCATTTTTTGTTTTTTTTGTGCTACCAAACTGTAATCTCCTTAGCAGAAACAGTGCGTGCTGTGATATCGATGCCGACACGAGATGCTGTCACGCTGGGCTGCACCTCATGTAGGCCCTAGCCTCATGTTTCAACCTGCACTTTTTTTTTTTGCTTCCCTTCAAAAGAGATAACTGTTTTCTTCCTTCCCTAGACAAGGAGCAAAAAAGAAAAATAGTAGCAACCAAAGAACCCTAAGCTCAGACCATCTCCAACAGCCGCGGTACGCGCCGCGCGCTAAAAACTAGTTTGCTGCGCGCCGTTCGTCTGGTTTTGCGCGGCCGCCAGCGCTGGCTCCAACAGCCGCGCTAAAATGCAACGCACGCCGCTCCAGCAGTGCGCAAAAAATGCAGCGCACGTGACTCGCCGGGGCATTGCATATATGGCATTTTGGACACAAAATGAATTTTGAAAACATTCAAAATGTAATGAACATGACATATAAATTTTCACACAAACAAATTGATAAATAAAAGTTCATGCCCACAAGTTTATCCAACCAAGTTCAAAATGCAAACCAAGTTCAAGACACAAACGAAAGACACATCAATCCTCCTCCTCGTCTTCGTCCTCATCTTCGGAAGACGATTCTGCCTCCTCCGAAGATGATTCTTCCTCCCTCTCCTCATCGCGCACCGCATCACGTGAAGCTCCGACGCTGTTGGCAAGATCTTCAACGGCACCTTCATGGAATGTGTGTGAGGAGGCACATCGAAAGACATTCCGCCCATGGCCGAAGTGATCTCTCGGAGCGGTCAATTCCACTCACGTTGTGAACATTGTGTTCTTTCATCCGTCCCCAATAAGCATCTCTACTTTGATCACCTCCAACGGATGGATCCCTCGACACTTGCAACCAAGTATTGCATAGTAAGATGTCCTCGGCGTTGGTGTAATTGCCCGCTCTTTCTTTCGGCGCATCGACAATCCTCTCACCCTCCTCGTCCACCTCAAACTCATGGTATTCGAAATGCATGTCATTGGTTTGAGACCAATGCGAATTGTTGAAGCCAACACCCACAGTTGACATATATGCATCATCGTTGAGACTACAAAGTTTTTTGAACAACGCGAATAAGCTATCTATATGAATGCATTCAAAAAATAACAAGAAAAGAAACGTTGAATTTTTTTTACCTTGGGGGCATTTCGTTAAACATGTTGTGCGCGTCGGCCGCCGGCTCAACGAGTGAGCTCGTCGGCGCTTTGATAGCCGCCGCGCCCGTCACACGCCTTGCAAGCTTCCTCCTCGCCTTCGAGGTGCCGGAGCCGTCCGCCGCCTTGTTCTTCTTCGCCGATGCCTTGCCCTTCTGCGTCCGCGCCACATTGGGGAGCTTTGAGGAGGGGGCTCGGGGCGGCGCCGGTGCGACGCCACCCGCCGCCGAGGTCATCCGCAACGGCATGAAGAGGCCGCGCGCGAGGCCGATGGTCGGAGGAGCTCCGGCGGAGGCGAGGACAACGCCCCCCGCGCTAGGGTTTGCGGCGACGGCAGTGGAAGGGTCGCGGCTATAGGATCGGGTGAGCGGGGTGCCGGCGCGTGCGTCCATGGCGTGCAGTTCGCCGGCGCCGGCGCGCGCGGGGCGTAGGAGGCGGAGAGGAGAGAGTGCGGCGCGAGCGCTCAAGTGTGCCGCGCGCGGAAGCGGGCGCCCCAAATACACCGCGCGAGATAGCGAATCGAACAGCGCGCCCAACTCCTTATACAACGCGCGCGGTTATTGCGCGCCCATTGGAGACACCCGGCGTGTTGCGCGCGCGCTAAAATGGCCAAATTTGCGGCGCGGCGCTTGTTTCGCGCGACTGTTGGAGATGCTCTCGTTGTTTGATGTTTTCATCACGCGCGCGCCGAAGGAGAGGAGAGTAGCGACCAGGGCCGGCCCTGGCATTTCAGGGGACCTAGTGCGATCCGGCATAGTGGGCCCAATGACTATAATATAATCAAATAAATATTTGCACACTTATATATTATATATCATCCCCCAAGAGCCGCCCCCAAGATTCGCGAAGATACATGTGGATGCAGGTGTGGCGCGGTCTAAGGGGACAGCAGCGGTTGTTTGCCGGGACGACCAAGGGAACTACATGGGTAGTTCTTCCCTGCTCATATACGGTATGCAGGATCCAGCCACTTTGGAAATCATTGCATGCCGGGAAGCATTAACATTGGCAGAGGATCTGGGAGTACAGAACGTTGTTATCTCGTCACATGCAAAACAAGCAATACAGGACCTGAAAAATGGCAGCAGAGGACGCTATGGGGCCATCATTGAGGAGATACAAGCTAGGGCAGCTAATTTCACCTGCAATTTTTTGTATGAAAGTCGTTCGGTTAATATATAGGCACACAAACTTGCTAGATTTTCACTTTCTTTAGATCAGGGGTGCCACCTGTGGCTTGTTCATATATCACAAAAATGATTATAAAGTACAAACGTATCCCAAATTCAGAATTCCCAAATAAAATACTAATACATCATGAATATGTAATTATAGGACATGAGCTCCAACAAACCGCAAAAGGTATCATGTAGGCAAGATTTTATAAGAGAGGGGAGAGAACATCTGAATTCTTTAGTCCTGGCTCCTCGACTCAAATTTTATATAGTGAACTAGAAGAACTCTAAAAACCCCATCCATCGAAATTCAAGCAATACTCTAAGCAATTAAGCTATCTCCACCCTGCAAGTGTACTGAAAAATAATAAAATAGGTCTAATGATCATTTCGTTAGAGCATTTCTAATCGATCCCATAAATCTTACAAGAGTAAACGGCCGAGTAAAGTTAGTGAACTAAAAATTTACTCCACTAATGGTGGCCGCGGCTAGATGATCCCCGAAAAGTTAGTGGGATAAAAATAAAATTGTCTAGATTTTGTATCCTAGCCGTATCAACTTCAAACAAAACACAATACATATCTTAAAAACATTCAAATTAGGACATGCATAGCAATAAACGTCATAACATAAAGTTTCATCACCATGTTTTTCAAATTTAAACATGCGAAGTTCACCCAAAAGACATATCTTCAAGCACAATGTTTGATTCAAAATCACCACAAACATAGCATGTATATGTTGTGGATCGAGCCAATCTTTAGCATGCACCAAACGAACCCAAGCGAACCTTGTGTACGGCTCCAACGATGCCCAAGCGAACCTTATGTATGGCTTGATCGCACATCTACGAGGGAGTTGTAGAAGTCGGTGATCCTCTCCCAAAACATCGTGGAATCCATGGAGATGGCACACCAAGCATCGCAAAGTGCAAGGTCCTCCTTTTAGTTGTAGTTTTGGGTATGAGTCCTTTGCGGCCTTGATGCTTGATTCGGTCACCTCCACCACCTCGTCCTTGGTCTCCTCAGCATACTCCGTGTCATGGGTGGCCGCATGATCGAAAAACGAGTCACCATAGTGGAGATCCTCAAGGCCAATGGTGGCTGAGGACTCCAACGATGCGAGGAATTCAACTGTGGTCAACTCCGCTCTACAATGTCAAAGCAAGCACCATAAACCCTCACTACCGATCACGAATAATCACTATCGAATTCCAACGGGACACATGTTTTTTACCTTGTTGGCATTTCAGAGCACTTGGCGGCGCGTTTTTCGTTGTCGGCCGCGGCCGCCACTCGCCCCGGAGCAGTCGCCTTAGGGGCAGTTGGAGTTGCCACATGAGGCATAGGACTTGCACGAGCCGCCGCCGCGGTCTTCTTCGTCTTCTTCTTGGCAGCCGCCTTGTCGAGCGCCTCCAGCGGCTTTCGAGACCGTTTGCCCCCCGTAGGTGCGGCGGGAACGCGGCCTGCCGTTGCCCGGAGACGCGGTGGCCACACCGGACACCATTGGCGTGATTGGAGCCGGCGGTTGGACGCGGTGGTTCTTTCTCATCCCCAAACTTTTTTTTGCCACTGGCGGCGGCGCGTGGGTGGATTCCGGCGGCGATTCGCCGGCACCTACGGCCGATGGGGTGAGCGGGGGGTGTTGGCTATCCATTCTGGCCGGCTCGGAGGTCATCGATGGCAGCGACGGGAGTGGGAGGCAGTGCAGCGCGGGAGGGAGAGGCTCAGTTTTACTCGGCCGAGCAAAGTTGGACAAAATTTTGCGAAATTTTTGGAAAAATAGGAAGGTGGAGTAAATTTTGTACTCCGCTAACTGTTTTAGGAGATCGGCTAGGTCCGTCGAAAATTTTACTCCCTTATGGCCTTTTAGGGGATCAGTTAGAAATGGCCTTAGAACCTAAAAATAATAGTTAGACAAGGTACAATTGTACAACAATTACAAGAACGGTCAACAGTGTGCAACCTGAAAATTCTACAATTGGACTCCACTGCCAGCCTGCGCCCTTGCATCCCCGTCACCGCTGCACGCTACGGCGCTCCATCGTTGTCGTCGGCGCCTTAGAAGGTAGCTGAATGTGGTTTGATGTGTGACGTCGGTTCCTCATCGCCGTTGGATTGGGCCTTTGCCTTAGGGTTTTTAGAAAAGGAGGATGACCCTGAGCCTCTGCATCTGGGTGATACATGCGGCCATTTTATTAATTATTCTTACAAAACCTTACAAAGTAATACTACAGTAAGGCTAAACCCGCCATCTAAGCAACAAACTGTCGCTACACCTATCCAGTTGATGAAGAGGCGCAGATAGCCTGGGCCTAATACCAAATAGACATCACAGCCAAACCTAACATCTAAGACCTGAGGACCCATCCAGGACGCCTGCCGGGTATGGGTCTCGCCAGTCCGGCGTGCTCTCAGAGGCCGCCGTCGCCAACTGCCACCGCTCCATCTTTAGAACTGTACTGATGCATCAACCTTGCTTGGTCTAGCTATCGTCAACGCCACCACGGCGCCCAACGGCACCTCCTCCCTAAGCGCAAACAGCTGTGGACGTCGCGGTCGCCACTGATACACCTCAGCACCATGCTGCTGAAGGAAATATGCCATAGAGGCAATAATAAAGTTATTATTTATTTTCTTATTTCATGATAAATGTTTATTATTCATGCTAGAATTGTATTATCCGGAAACATAATACATGTGTGAATACATAGACAAACAAAGTGTCACTAATATGCCTTTATTTGACTAGCTCGTTAATCAAAGATGGTTATGTTTCGTAACAATAGACATGAGTTTTCATTTGATAAACGGGATCACATCATTAAGAGAATAATGTGATTTACTTGACCCATTCCGTTAGCTTAGCACTTGATCATTTTAGTTTACTGCTATTGCTTTCTTCATGACTTATACATATTCCTATGACTATGAGATTATGCAACTCCCGATTACCTGAGGAACACTTTGTGTGCTACCAAACGTCACAACGTAACTGGGTGATTATAAAGGTGCTCTACAGGTGTCTCCGATGGTACTTGTTGAGTTGGCATAGATCGAGATTAAGATTTGTCACTCCAATTGTCGGAGGGGTATCTCTGGGCCCTCTTGGTAATGCACATCACTATAAGCCTTGCAAGCAATGTAACTAATGAGTTAGTTGCGGGATAGTGCATTACGGAATGAGTAAAGAGACTTGCCAGTAATGAGATTGAACTAGGTATTGAGATGCCGACGATCGAATCTCAGGCAAGTAAAATACCGATGACAAAGGGAACAACGTATGTTGTTATGCGGTTTGACCGATAAAGATCTTCGTAGAATATGTAGGAGCCAATATGAACATCCAGGTTCCACTATTGGTTCCGCTATTGGTCATGTCTACATAGTTCTCGAAACCATAGGGTCCGCACGCTTAATGTTCGGTGACAATCGGTATTATGAGTTTATGTGATTTGATGTACCGAAGGTAGTTCTGAGTCCCGGATGAGATCAGGTACATGACGAGAAGTCTCGAAATGGTCGAGACGTAAAGATCGATATATTGAACGACTATATTCAGACATCGGAAAGGTTCTGAGTGATTCGGGTATTTTCGGAGTACCGCGAAGTTACGGGAATACGGAGAAGAAGTATTGGGCCTCATGGGCCAAGTGGTGGAAGAGAGGAGGCAGGGCGCACGCCCCCCCTAGCCCAAACCGAATTGGACTAGGGGCCGGCCCCTTTTCCTCCTTTCCTCCCTCTCCTTCCTTCTCCCTCTCCTCCTTCCTTTCCTCCTCCTAGTAAGAGTAGGAAAGGGGAGTCCTACTCCTACTAGGAGGAGGACTCCTCCTCCTGGCGCGCCCTATAGGGGCCGGCCGGCCTCCCCCTTTCTCTTTTATATACGGAGGCAGGGGGTACCCTAGGACACACAAGTTCATTGTTCCAAGACGTGTGCGGTGCCCCCCTCCAACATAATCCACCTCGATTATATCGTAGCAGTGCTTAGGCAAAGCCCTGCGTCGGTAGAAACATCATCATCGTCATCACGCCGTCGTGCTGACGGAACTCTCCGGTGAAGCTCTGCTGGATCGGAGTTCGTGGGACGTCATCGAGCTGAACGTGTGCTGAACTCGGAGGTGCCGTGCGCTCGGTACTTGGATCGATCGGATCGTGAAGACGTTCGACTACATCAACCGCGTTCTCATAACGCTTCCGCTTACGATCTACGAGGGTACGTGGACGATACGCTTCCCTCTTGTTGCCATCCATCACCATGATCTTGCGTGTGTGTAGGAATTTTTTTGAAATTACTACGTTTCCCAACAGCTGCCAAGTACCACCAGCCGACACAACTTGAAGTCTTTGGAAGACCTGTCGTGCGTAGCACCTGCCGACCAGGCATGACAAAGTGTAGCACCTGTCGGTCAAGCATGACTTAACATCTCCATCGAAGCTCCGTGCAAGACGAAGCCGCTCCACCTCCTGCCTCTGACTTCCAGCGCTGCTCCACAAACGATGCTCCCAAGACAGAAACGACCACTACAAGAAATATGTCAACTTGTGACCACCACTATTGGTCACTGAATGGTCACAAATTTTCATTTGTGACCTTTTTGTGACCAAAAACATAAGGTCAAAAGCTGGCCGTCATAAACTGACTATAGCGACCTTTCTTCTGGAATGGTCGTAGACGTTTATGACCAAAATACGTCTACTGTGGCGTTTTGGTCACTAGCAACCTCCCCAGGCCACGTAGGCATCCAGCGTGGCAATCTGACGTGGCACAAGATTCAGCCCGGTCCAATTCGATTTTCTACATGGGCCTAGCCAACAATTCAGCCTTTTTACTATATATTTTCTCTATTAATTTTCTCTAGCTACATGGGCCTGGCCCAACAATTTGGCCTTTTTATTTCATGGATCATGGCCTTTTTGTGATCTATTTCGTTTTTGGGCCTAAGCCTTTTTATTTACTTGGCCATCGCCTTTTGTTCATTGTTTAATTTGTGGCCTTTTTAGGGCCCAAATAGTATATGTTTCATTTCCGACATATCAACAATAAAGTATCAACAATAAAGTAACCAGTATTTTGGTCCAGAGAGCCCCAATCACACAAATTTTCATAAATGGCGACCAACGTGAGTATATTATATATATTACAATCATGCCATAGTTCACATCATCCAGGAATTTAGAACAACTACAAAAGTGCTGCTATGAAATACTATAACAGCCATTCACATCATCCAGGAACATATAATTAGCTACAAAGATGAAGCGTTCCCTTTTTCCAACTTCTTGAGCCTGGAGCTCCTGTAAAAGACAGGAAACGATCATTATCATGGCTGTGAATTCAGAATGAAAGCAATATCCTCAAACATACAACAGCTAGGAAAAGAATATTGAACAGAATAATAAACAAATACACAAGCAGCTAGGGGTCGATCCTAATGCATGAGGGCACGGATAACAGTAGCAACCATGAGTAAATATTAGCAAATATTATATTGGTGGAAAAAAGTAAATACCAGCAAGCTCTAAGAAGCCTCCAAGAAATTGATGGCTCACAATACAATCATGCTTTTGACAACAAATACTACTAGAATTAAGGTGCATAACATATTCTAAGCAGTGTTAACATCATGACAGTAACAATTAACAGTAGCAGCTAGCAGGACATCAATCAAGCACAACAAAATTACAACACCACACTTGGGATCTCGGAGCAAGAAAAAGATCATGTTGCTTAGGAGCTACCACAAATGATACTGATCAAGGGCAAAAACAAGTTGGACCAAATCAATTTCCTAAAATACTAGGACAAAAAACAGATGGAATTTGTGTTGTCCCTGCAAGTGCCATAAACCTACAACAGCAACAGCAGCAGCTTCTTCCTAGCGACATTTTCCCGGGCCAGGTATCTATCAATGATGTTGATAGTAAGGAATAAAATTTCACCCAGTAGCTCAAACTTATAGTGGACCTGCATTGGGTGAGTTCGCCAGGTTAGGTCAGACACACAACTCTGTACTAGATAACTTGACCGGGGTTCCAAGCAGATAATTACCTCGGTCCTTCTGTAGAAGCTATAAATTTCATCCACATATTCAACAACCGCAAGGGAGTTGCCGAAGTCGCAGCTGTCGATGTCATGCATTTCCTCGTCTTCGGTGTCCTCCATGTGGATCTCCTTCAGCTCCTTCATCTCATTGGCCAATTGGTGCCTGCCAAAATAAATTCAAATCCTTGAGTTGACAGTTACCTATTTTGCTCAGATTCTTGGTTCAAACAAGGTAAGGTAAAATAATCTGAATAATGCAGAAGATGGAAAATCTACAGATAACCCAATTGAACCTACATTGATATCATTCCATATATAAAATAGAGCACCTAGTCCAGTTAGATAAGATATACTACTACTTGCCTAAATCTGCTAGAACTATATTAAACCTACATTAATGATATGCCATATAGTACAAGATTTGGTAGGAGTATGCTCAAATCTCTGAAGATTTGTGCTATGTGCCAATTTGCACCCGAATGTCATGGACTGGAACAATCTATACCACTGTGGATGTTGTTTTCCACTATATATCTCCAACAATAACACTAGTATCAAACTTGAAAAGAAATGCTTGACTAGCTAGCTAGTTTCTGAAAAGACAAGGCATTAAGAGGTATCATCATTCTTTTAATAACTTGCATTGCAACATTCATGATCAATAGCTATGTACAAATGCAAGAAAATCTACACGAACTGCCCTGCTCTCTTAAATATTTTCTTCAAGTGGTTTCTTTACAGCAGGGTATATGTTGCAGTTGACAAAAGAAGATGTATTTGCAGTTGCCTGCCACTCTGGAATGTCGATGTGCTGCCTGACCTTCTCAATGTCAGCCACCAAGTCCCAGGTGGTGTTCTCCTCTAAACAAAGCATGGGGAGTGCTCTTCCAGCGCCTTTCTGCAATCAAACACAAGCAGATTAAGCACCGCGATCTCCTAGGAACACCGGTGAACAGACACACGAGGGGATCAAAATGAAAACAACCTGGTCGAACAACACGATCATGTAGAACTCCGGATCGAAGAACCCACAGTTGTCGGGCGAAGTGCCATCCCAGGACCCCCGTGGAGGAAGACGACAGGATGCAGACAGAACAAAGTCGGTATTACTAAAGGAAGAATTGCAGGTGTGCAACTGGTAAATGTCATAAAGCCTTCAGGTGCTAATCATAGTCCCATCTCCCACTCCTTGTTACTTACTACATGAAGTACCTGTTGGGGAACGTAGCAGAAATTCAAAATTTTCCTACGTGTCACCAAGATCTATCTATGGAGTCATCTAGCAACGAGGGAGGAGTGGATCTACATACCCTTGTAGATCGCGCGCGGAAGCGTTCAAGAGAACGGGGTTGATGGAGTCGTACTCGTCGTGATCCAAATCACCCGATGATCCTAGCGCCGAACGGACGGCACCTCCACGTTCAACACACGTACGGAGCAGCGACGTCTCCTCTTTCTTGATCCAGCAAGGGGGGAGGAGAGGTTGATGGAGATCCAGCAGCACGACGGCGTGGTGGTGGAAGTAGCGGGATTCCAACAGGGCTTCGCCAAGCGCTGTGGGAGGAGGGAGATGTGTCATGGGAGGGAGAGGGAGGCGCCAGGGCTTAGGTATGGTTGCCCTCCCTTCCCCCCACTATATATAGGGCCAAGGGAGAGGGGGAGGCGCAGCCTTGGCCCTTCCTCCAAGGAAGGGTGCGGCCAGGGAGGAGTCCCTCCTCCCCAAGGCACCTCAGAGGTGCCTTCCCCCTTTAGGACTCTTCCTCTCCCTTGATTCTTGGCGCATGGGCCTCTTGGGGCTGGTGCCCTTGGCCCATATAGGCCAAGGCGCACCCCCTACAGCCCATGTGGTCCCCCGGGGCAGGTGGCCCCACCCGGTGGACCCCGGGACCCTCCCGGTGGTCCCGGTACGTTACCGATAAACCCCGAAACTCTTCCGGTGACCAAAACAGGACTTCCCATATATAAATCTTTACCTCTGGACCATTCCGGAACTCCTCGTGACGTCCGAGATCTCATCTGGGACTCCGAACAACATTCGGTAACCACATACAAACTTCCTTTATAACCCTAGCGTCATCGAACCTTAAGTGTGTAGACCCTACGGGTTCGGGAACCATGCAAACATGACCGAGACACCTCTCCGGCCGATAACCAACAGCGGGATCTGGATACCCATGTTGGCTCCCACATGTTCCACGATGATCTCATCGGATGAACCACGATGTCAAGGACTTAATCAATCCCGTATACAATTCCATTTGTCTAGCGGTATTGTACTTGCCCGAGATTCGATCGTCAGTATCCCTATACCTTGTTCAATCTCATTACCGGCAAGTCTCTTTACTCGTTCCGTAACACATCATCCCGTGATCAACTCCTTGATCACATTGTGCACATTATGATGATGTCCTACCGAGTGGGCCCAGAGATACCTCTCCGCTTACACGGAGTGACAAATCCCAGTCTCCATTCGTGCCAACCCAACAGACACTTTCGGAGATACCTGTAGTGCACCTTTATAGTCACCCAGTTACGTTGTGACGTTTGGTACACCCAAAGCATTCCTACGGTATCCGGGAGTTGCACAATCTCATGGTCTAAGGAAATGATACTTGACATTAGAAAAGCTTTAGCATACGAACTACACGATCTTTGTGCTAGGCTTAGGATTGGGTCTTGTCCATCACATCATTCTCCTAATGATGTGATCCCGTTATCAATGACATCCAATGTCCATGGTCAGGAAACCGTAACCATCTATTGATCAACGAGCTAGTCAACTAGAGGCTTACTAGGGACATGGAGTTGTCTATGTATCCACACATGTATCTGAGTTTCCCATCAATACAATTATAGCATGGATAATAAACGATTATCATGAACAAGGAAATATAATAATAACAACCAATTTATTATTGCCTCTAGGGCATATTTCCAACAGTCTCCCACTTGCACTAGAGTCAATAATCCAGTTCACATCGATATGTGATTAACACTCAAGGTCACATCCCCATGTGACTAACACGCAAAGAGTCTACTAGAGTCAATAATCTAGTTCACATTACCATGTGATTAACACTCGATGAGTTCTGGGTTTGATCATGTTATGCTTGTGAGAGATGTTATAGTCAATGGGTCTGAATCTTTCAGATCTGTATGTACTTTGCAAATCTCTATGTCATCTTGTAGATGCAGCTACTACGCTATATTTGGAGCCATTTCAAATAACTGTTCTACAATACGAATCCATTTTACTACTCAGAATAATCTGGATTAGTGTCAAAGTTTGCATCGGCGTAACCCTTTACAACGAACTCTTTTACCACCTCCATAATCGAGAAAATTCCTTAGTCCACTAGTTACTAAGGATAACTTTGATCGCTGTCCTGTGATACATTCTTAGATCACTCTTGTACCCCTTGACTGACTCATGGCAAGGCACATTTCAGGTGCGGTACACAGCATAGCATATTGTAGAGCCTATGTCTTAAGCATAGGGGACGACCTTCGTCCTTTCTCTCTATTCTGCCGTGGTCGAGCTTTAAGTCTTAACTTCATACCTTACAACTCAGGCAAGAACTCCTTTGACTGATCCATCTTGAACACCTTCAAGATCATGTCAAGGTATGTGCTCATTTGAAAGTACCATTAAGCGTTTTGATCTATCCTTATAGATCTTGATGCTCAATGTTCAAGTAGCTTAATCCAGGCTTTCCATTGAAAAACACTTTCCAAATAACCCTATATGCTTTCCAGAAATTCTACGTCATTTCTGATCAACAATATGTCAACATATATTTATCAGAAATTCTATAGTGCTCCCACTCACTTCTTTGGAAATACAAGTTTCTCATAAACTTTGTATAAACCCAAAATCTTTGATCATCTCATCAAAGCATACATTCCAACTCTGAGATGCTTACTCTAGTCCCTAGAAGGATTGCTGGAGCTTTGCATACTTATTAGCATCTTTCAGGATTGACAAAACCTTCCGGTTGTATCACATACAACCTTTCCTCAAGAAAATTGTCGAGGAAACAATGTTTTGACATCCTATCTGCAAGATTTCATAAATAATGCAGTAATCGCTAATATAATTCCAACAGACTCTTAGCATCGCTACGAGTGAGAAAGTCTCATCGTAATCAACTCCTTGAACTTGTCGGAAAATATCTTAACGACAAGTCGAGCTTTCTTAATGGTGACATTTACCATCATTGTCCGTCTTACTTTTTAAAATCCATCTGCACTCAACAGCCTTACGACCATCGAGTTGTTCTGCCAAAGTCTACACTTTGTTTTCATACATGGATCCTTTCTCGGATTTTATGGCCTCGAGCCATTTATCGGAATCCAGGCCCACCATCGCTTCTCCATAGCTCGTAGGTTCATTGTTGTCTAGCAACATGACTTCCAAGACAGGATTACGTACCACTCTGAAGTAGTACGCATCCTTGTCATCCCATGAGGTTTGGTAGTGACTTGATCTGAAGTTTCATGATCACTATCATAAGCTTCCACTTCAATTGGTGTAGGTGCTACAGGAACAACTCCCTGTGCTCTGCCACACACTAGTTGAAGAGACGGTTCAATAACCTCATCAAGTCTCCACCATCCTCCCACTCAATTCTTTCGAGAGAAACTTTTCTTCGAGAAAGGACCCGATTCTAGAAACAATCCCTTATTGCTTTTGGATCTGAGACAGGAGGTATACCCAACTGTTTCGGGTGTCCTATGAAGATGCATTTATCCGCTTTGGGTTCGAGCTTATCAACCTGAACTTTTTCACATAAGCGTCGCAGCCCCAAACCTTTAAGAAATGACAGCTTAGGTTTCTCTAAACCATAGTTCATATGGTGTCATCTCATCGGAATTACGTGGTGCCCTATTTAAAGTGAATGTGGTTGTCTTTAATGCCTAACCCATAAACTATCGTGGTAATTCGACAAGAGACATCATGGTATGCATCATATCCAATAGGGTGCAGTTATGATGTTCGGACACACCATCACACTATGGTGTTCCAGGATGTATTAGTTGTGAAAGAATTTCCACAATGTCTTAATTTTGTGCCAAACTCGTAATTCAGATATTCATCTCTATGATCATATCATAGATCTTTTATCCTCTTGTCACGACGATCTTTCAACTTCACCCTGAAATTACTTGAACCTTTCAATAATTCAGACTCGTGATTCATCAAGTAAATATACTCAACATCTACTCAAATCATCTGTGAAGTAAGAACATAACGATATCCACTACACGCCTCAGCACTCATTGGACTGCACACATCAAAATGTATTACTCCCAACAAGTTGCTTTCTAGTTTCATTTTACTGAAAATGAGGCTTTCAGTCATCTTGCCCATGTGGTATGATTTGCATGTCTCAAGTGATTCAAAATCAAGTGAGTCCAAACGTTCCATTTGCATGGAGTTTCTTCATGCATATACACCAATAGACATGGTTTACATGCCTCAAACTTTTCAAAAAACGAGTGAGCCCAAAGATCCATCAACATGGAGCTTCTTCATGCGTTTTATACTGATATGACTTACGTGGCAGTGCCACAAGTAGGTGGTACTACCATTACTATCTTTTGGCATGAACATGTGTATCACTACGATCGAGATTCAATAAACCATTCATTTTAGGTGTAAGACCATTGAAGGTATTATTCAAATAAACAGAGTAACCATTATTCTCTTTAAATGAATAACCGTATTGCGATAGACATAATCCAATCATGTCTATGCTCAACGCAAACACCAATCTCGATGGTAGAGGGAGCGTGCGATGCTTGATCATATCAACATTGGAAACACTTCCAACACATATCGTCAGCTCACCTTTAGCTAGTCTCCGTTTATTCCGTAGCTTTTATTTCGAGTTACTAACACTTAGCAACCGAACCGGTATCTAATACCCTGGTGCTACTAGGAGTACTAGTAAAGTACACATCAACACAATGTATATCAATATACATCTATCGACCTTGCCAGCCTTCTCATCTACCAAGTATCTAGGGTAATTTTGCTCCAGTGGCTGTTCCCCTTATTACAGAAGCACTTAGTCTCGGGTTTGGGTTCAACCTTGGGTTTCTTCACTAGAGCAGCAACTGAATTGCAGTTTCATGAAGTATCCCTTCGTGCCCTTGCCCTTCTTGAAACTAGTGGTTTCACCAACCATCAACAATTGATGCTCCTTCTTGATTTCTACTTTTGTGGTGTCAAACATCGCGAATATCTCAAGGATCATCATATATGTCCCTGATATATCATAGTTCATCACGAAGCTCTAGCAGCTTGGTGGTAATGACTTCGGAGAACCATCACTATTTCATCTGGAAGATCAACTCCCACTCGATTCAAGCGATTGTTGTACTCAGACAATCTGAGCACAAGCACAACAATTGAGCTTTTCTCCTTAGTTTGTAGGCTAAGAAAATCATCGGAGGTCTTATACCTCTTGACGTGGGCACGAGCCTGAAATCCCAATTTCAGCCCTCGAACCATCTCATATGTTTCGCGACGTTTCAAAACGTCTTCGGTGCCTCAACTCTAAACCGTTTAACTGAACTATCACGTAGTTATCAAAATGTGTATGTCAGATGTTTGCAACATCCACAGACAACGTTCGAGGTTCAGCACACTGAGCGGTGCATTAAGGACATAAGCCTTCTATGAAGCAATGAGGACAATCCTCAGTTTACGGACCTAGTCCGCATAATTGCTACTATCAACTTTCAACTAAATTTTCTCTAGGAACATATCTAAATAGTAGAACTGAAGCGCGAGCTACGACATAATTTGCGAAGACCTTTTGACTATGTTCAGGATAATTAAGTTCATCTTATGAACTCCCACTCAGATAGACATCCCTCTAGTCATCTAAGTGATTACATGATCCGAGTCAACTAGGCTATGTCCGATCATCACGTGAGACGGACTAGTCATCATCGGTGAACATCTTCATGTTGATCGTATCTACCATACGACTCATGCTCGACCTTTTGGTCTCTTGTGTTCCGAGGCCATGTCTGTACATGCTAGGCTCGTCAAGTCAACCTAAGTGTTTCGCGTGTGTAAATCTGTCTTACACCCGTTGTATGTGAATGTTAGAATCTATCACACCCGATCATCATGTGGTGCTTCGAAACAACGAACTGTGGCAACGGTGCACAGTTAGGGGGAACACTTTCTTGAAATTTTAATGAGGGATCATCTTATTTACTACCGTCGTTCTAAGCAAATAAGATGTATAAACATGATAAACATCACATGCAATCAAATAGTGACATGATATGGCCATCATCACTTTGCTCCTTTTGATCTCCATCTTCGGGGCTCCATGATCATCATCGTCACCGGCATGACACCATGATCTCCATCATCATGATCTCCATCATCGTGTCTTCATGAAGTTGTCTCATCAACTATTACTTCTACTACTACAGCTAACGGTTAGCAATAAAGTAAAGTAATTACATGGCGTTGTTCAATGACACGCAGGTCATAAATAAATAAAGACAACTCCTATGGCTCCTGCCGGTTGTCATACTCATCGACATGCAAGTCGTGATTCCTATTACAAGAACATGATCAATCTCATACATCACATATATCATTCATCACATCCTTTGGCCATATCACATCACATACCCTGAAAAAACAAGTTAGACGTCCTCTAATTGTTGTTTGCATGTTTTACGTGGTTGCTATGGGTTTCTAGCAAGAACGTTTCTTACCTACGCAAGAACCACAACGTGATATGCCAATTGCTATTTACCCTTCATAAGGACCCGTTTCATCGAATCCGATCCGACTAAAGTGGGAGAGACAGACACCCGCTAGCCACCTTATGCAACTAGTGCATGTCAGTCGGTGGAACCAGTCTCACGTAAGAGTACGTGTAAGGTCGGTCTGGGCCGCTTCATCCCACAATGCCACCGAATCAAGATTGGACTAGTAACGGTAAGCATATTGAACAAAATCAACGACCACAACTACTTTGTGTTCTACTCGTGCATAGAAACTACGCATAGACCTAGCTCATGATGCCACTGTTGGGGAACGTAGCAGAAATTCAAAATTTTCCTACGTGTCACCAAGATCTATCTATGGAGTCATCTAGCAATGAGGGAGGAGTGGATCTACATACCCTTGTAGATCGCGCGCGGAAGCGTTCAAGAGAACGGGGTTGATGGAGTCGTACTCGTCATGATCCAAATCACCGATGATCCTAGCGCCGAACGGACGGCACCTCCACGTTCAACACACATACGGAGCAGCGACGTCTCCTCTTTATTGATCCAGCAAGGGGGGAGGAGAGGTTGATGGAGATCCAGCAGCACGACGGCGTGGTGGTGGAAGTAGCGGGATTCCAACAGGGCTTCGCCAAGCGCTGCGGGAGGAGGGAGATGTGTCATGGGAGGGAGAGGGAGGCGCCAGGGCTTAGGTTTTGCTGCCCTCCCTTCCCCCACTATATATAGGGCCAAGGGAGAGGCGGGGGGCGCAGCCTTGGCCCTTCCTCCAAGGAAGGGTGCGGCCAAGGGAAGAGTCCATCCTCCCCAAGGCACCTAGGAGGTGCCTTCCCCTTTTAGGACTCTTCCTTTCCCTTATTCTTGGCGCATGGCCCTATTGGGGCTGGTGCCCTTGGCCCATATAGGCCAAGGCGCACCCCCTACAGCCCATGTGGTCCCCCGGGGCAGGTGGCCCCACCCGGTGGACCCTCGGGACCCTCGGGACCCTCCGGTGGTCCGGTACGTTACCGGTGAAGACCCGAAACTTTTCCGGTGCCAAAATAGGACTTCTATATATAAATCTTTACCTCCGGACCATTCCGGAACTCCTCGACGTCCGGGATCTCATCCGGGACTCCGAACAACTTTCGGGTTACCGCATACTAATATCTCTATAACCCTAGCGTCACCGAACCTTAAGTGTGTAGACCCTACGGGTTCGGGAGACATGCAGACATGACCGAGATGACTCTCCGGTCAATAACCAACAGCGGGATCTGGATACCCATGTTGGCTCCCACATGTTCCACGATGATCTCATCGGATGAACCATGATGTCAAGGACTTAATCAATCCCGTATACAATTCCCTTTGTCTAGCGGTACGATACTTGCCCGAGATTCGATCGTCGGTATCCCGATACCTTGTTCAATCTCGTTACCGGCAAGTCTCTTTACTCGTTCCGTAACACATCATCCCGTGATCAACTCCTTGATCACATTGTGCACATTATGATGATGTCCTACCGAGTGGGCCCAGAGATACCTCTCCGTTTACACGGAGTGACAAATCCCAGTCTCGATTCGTGCCAACCCAACAGACACTTTCGGAGATACCTGTAGTGTACCTTTATAGCCACCCAGTTACGTTGTGACGTTTGGCACACCCAAAGCACTCCTACGGTATCCGGGAGTTGCACAATCTCATGGTCTAAGGAAATGATACTTGACATTAGAAAAGCTTTAGCATACGAACTACATGATCTTGTGCTAGGCTTAGGATTGGGTCTTGTCCATCACATCATTCTCCTAATGATGTGATCCCGTTATCAATGACATCCAATGTCCATGGTCAGGAAACCGTAACCATCTATTGATCAACGAGCTAGTCAACTAGAGGCTTACTAGGGACATGGTGTTGTCTATGTATCCACACATGTATATGAGTTTCCTATCAATACAATTCTAGCATGGATAATAAACGATTATCATGAACAAGGAAATATAATAATAACCAATTTATTATTGCCTCTAGGGCATATTTCCAACAGTACCAACAGTACCCATAGTCCAAGAGAACAATTCACCTGGTGCTAATCATGGTCTGATACTGGGATACGCACAAACTAGTGTCCTCATGTGCGCTCTAAATTTAAAAATTATGCCCTAAATGTAAAAATCTGGGAGGTGCAGAGGAGGAACGGCGCTGTGTTTCATTCTTCTCTGAAGAAAAAAAGAGTGTTGTGCCATCCGATGTGATACACCCTCGGATTACAACTCCATGAACCCTCGCCTGCTTCGACGGCCCTGCTCGAAACCCTAGCCGCGGCCGAAAAAAAATGTAACGGAGAAGCTCCGGGGAGCCGACGCGGTGGCGGGCGAACCCTAGAACGGAATGGGAGGTGGGGAGAGATGGGGAAGGGAAGGGGAGGGGAACCTTGGCCTCGTAGAGGAGCGGGCCGTGGTAGGCGAGCACCTCCTCGCCCTCCGTGAAGGAGACCGCAGAGCCCTTCGCCTTGTCCTTCCCTCCTCCGCCGCCGCCGCTCGTGGTCGTGGTCGTGTTGGAGCTTCCCACATGGCACCCGCGCCGGCACACACGCCAAGGGATGGAGGGAGGAAGGCGTGGTCGTGGGAGGGAGGGAGGAAGGCGCTGGATCGAATCGAGGCACGCCCGCGCCGGCACGCACGCATGCCGGATCGAGACTAGTGGATACGGGGGATGAAGGTGAGGGGAGGGGGATGGCGGAGACGAGGTCGGCGGTGGGTGGGGGCGGCGGTGCTGGGTGGGGATGGCGGCGAGGGAGAGGAAGGCGCGGTAGCCTCGATTGGATCTGGAGAAGGAAAGGGTGGGTGGGTAGGTGGGTTAGGGTTTTGGTCTTTCAGGACAATATCCACCATTGGATGGGCGCGTGATGGATGGCTCAGATCATGTCCAACTTGGTGATCCGCGTGGATGTGGTTCCTCGCTTCTCATTGGTTGGCTGGCTCGCGCTCAAGTATCCAAAATTTGGACCCAAATCTCTGATTTTTTTAAATGCCTACAAATCGGTGTTGCAAAATTTAACCACACCATTTTCCAAAAGGCGGCTGTTAGGCGCCGGTCAATCGGTCTAAATTTGGGTCGCTCGCCTGGCGCCCCTATGATGTTTTCGTATGTAACCATTTGATTCACCCGCGAAGTTATATTTTCTTTCCTATATTGCTCGTTCTTATTAGATAGAACACATCGTTGACCCTCCTGCTGTTGCGCCGTCGCGCACAAGCGCAGTCTGGCGCCTCACAGTCGGCATCACCCCGATGTTCTCTAGTTGTAGCATTCGCCAGTTCTAGCACCTTCCTGAGGATGCTCACCGCCGGGATGAAGCATCCTGAATCAACAGTTCTAGCAATCCATATTGTCGGTTCCAGCAAATTACTTCAGCACTTCTAGAGCCTCCCCCGCAAATTGCTCACTACCAAGGATGCAACATGCCAAATTCATTTTCCATTTTTTGAGTGACCAAAATAAGTTTTTTGTGTGAATGACCTACCATATATTTGTTGTAAAATTGCACCAAATCAATTTTCTAAAATACTAGGACATGTTTAATGCACAATTGACACAATGGTTGGGTGTAAAAAGCCTTGATTCACCTCTGGTGAAAAAGACAAATTTCCGCCTATTCAGCTGGAAGCGGGTCAAATTTGAACTGTAGCTGCCTCGTAGTTTGCTCTTTATTTTTTCCGAAAATCATTTCTAGGTACATAAGTATCTATTTAATCATAGAAATACCAAAAAAAATTCCAAGATTCAACCACTAGCTAGGAACGGTCAAGCCCGCCGTTTTGACCGCATTTTGAAACAGGCATAAAAAATTCAAAAAAAAATCAAAAAATTGGAAAACCTTCGCATTGCGTCATTATATGTGACCAAGTTACCAGGAAAAATAATAAACTTGTAATACGGCAATTATTTTAAAAAAGTGATCTCGGAAACAAGCTATCTAGTGTGAAGGTTCATGGCTTTCAAGCCAAATGATCAATCTTATGGCCACATTCATGGCATAGTTTGTTCAAATGATCTCATATTGTGCACAATGGTGCATCTTGAAATTCTAAACAATGTTGCCTAAGGGAGTTTTCATTTTCTTTGCACGGAAAATACATTTTCCATTTTCCGAGTGCCCGAAATGAGTTTTTTTGTGAAGGACCTACCATATATTTGTTGCAAAATTGGACCAAATCGATTTTCTAAAATACTAGGACATATTTAATGCACAATTGACAAAATGGTTGGGTGTAAAAATTTTTGATCCTCCTCTCGTGAAAAAGACAAATTTCCGTCGATTCAGCAGGAAGCGTGTCAAATTTGAACTGCAGCTGCCTCATAGTTTGCTATTTATTTTTTCCAAAAATCATTTCTAGTTACATAAGGACCTATTTAATCATAAATAAATGGTTTGGTGGCGATACGTCGAGGTTTGGGCGGTGGCCGAGGGCCCCAACTCTAGAGCGCGTAAACTCGCATGCCCGTCGCGGGGTCACCGCGTGACCATAATGTTGCCATGTGTTCTGGGCGGCCTAGGCATGTCTAGTGGGTTGGGCACTCCCCAGGTTGGTGCTAGGAAGAAAATTACAACATAAGATTCTCACGAGGAGACCGATCGATGCTCAAACATGAATTAGCAGCCAAGTGTTTGATTAGCGGTACAGGAAATGCACATGGCCAATGGGCGTGAGTTTTGGCTGAGGATGATCATCTACTAAGGAGAATGTCTTCACAAATTTTTAGCTCAAAAGGAGGATCCTAGGTGGTACTTGCTTTGCAAAGTACCACGCTGGACAAAAATATGAATGTTGAAGCTGGGCTCAAAATAATGAATGGAGTGAGCTGAAATTTTGTGGAGGATGGTTATTTGGGCATAGGAAATCATTGTAGAAAATTTATACCATTTGGACATGCCAAAGTAGTACTTCCTTCACAATGCTCTTCTATGGACAAAAACTTGGGAAAACTAGTGAGAGAGATTGGATGAATGAAATGAGCTCAAAATTGGTGTACATAAGTTACTTAGGTATGGTCATGCGCTGGTAAATTTTCAGATCATTTGGGTAAGCCTAGATACTACTTACTTCACAAAGCTTCTCTCAAGGTAGAAACTTTGGAAATTTCCCGAGAAATATTTACTAGGAAAATTGAGCTGAATATTATCATGTGGCAATGATTTAGGTATGGAAGAGTTCCCAAAAAGTTTGAGGGTAATAGGAGGGGTCTATATAACACTTGCTTTGCAACGTGCCAATTTGGCCATAAAATATAAATTGAACCTGGGCTCACATAGATGATTTTACTGAGCTGCAATTTCGAGGAGGGTGATAATTTGGGCATATGAAGGAACTGTATAAATTTCATGTCATTTAGAGATATAAAAAAGGTACTTCCTTCACAATGCTTCTAGGTGGACAAAAACTTTGGAAATTTGCCGAGGAAGATTTGCTAGGCAAATGGAGCTGAATTTTGTCATGCGGCAATGATTTGGATAGGAAAGAGTGCCCAAAAATTCCGAGGGCAATCAAGAATATATAAATAGCACTTCCTTCATAAAGTGTTGTTGTGAACAGAATAGGAAAATGAATATTGTTGAATTAGTTTTGAACTAGGCAAGGAAGGATTTTTACATATTTGAAGAAGATATGCCTCAAAGAATTTATGAGATTTTTTTGGGAATTTTGGGAATGATAGAAATAGGTTGCTTCACAACCTAGGGCAAAAACTGCCACATGGACATGACACATAGGCAAAACTGATAAGATGGCGCCTAGTCATCACAACCCACCACAATCTACAAGGCTATGACCATCTATATTGGTCATTAACAACTAGAAATAAGGCAGCGGACTAGCACTGTTTGCTTTGTGACCATTTCGTGTAAGGAAATTACGACCTTTCTGACCAAAATGTCGCAATGGTTTAGGGTTTGGAGCCCCCTGAACAGCTTTTGACCAATTGGTCTAAAATGGTCATAAATTTATGACCAATTCTTCGAGGGTCACTGAAAGAAGGTCATAAGTTGACATATTTCTTGTAGTGGACACCGTAGTGCCTCCATTGTCCGATCTGGAACACCAGATCCTAGGGTTTCCCCCAAAGCAGCACGAGTGGGTCAACAGTAGTTACACGACGATGCCTCCATCAAAGTAATGGCGTAGAACGCCGCCATCGCCTGCCAACGGCTCGGTTTTCACCGACAACCATGTCTCCCCAACTCGCAGCCGGGACTAGATGATGGATCTCGAGATCCGATCACCAAGCCTCTGGCCGGCCATCTCTGACGAAGAAGATGACCACCACCATTGGCCAGCGAGATGACGCGAGATGAAGTAGGGCGCTGCCAGCGTGCGTCCTGGCCAGCACCACCGGCGCTCGGCCCGTCCCGGACCACGTTTCATGGTCGAGGGCAACGGCAAGCGCTGCCACGACAAGGACGCAGACTGGAAGCCCAGATCCGGCCCACCCGCGCGCCGCCACGTGGCCACCACCAAGCGCCGTTCAGGGGCAGCCCCGCCGCAGTGAGGGACGCCGCCCCACGGGCAGCAGGCGCCAGCCACCGGCGGAACACCACCGCGCGCCACCGGCCGCCGCGAGATCTGCGCGAGAACGACGAGGATGCCCCGCCGTCACCTTCCCTGGGGACCATGCGGGCTTCGCCGGTGTCCCCTCCGGCGGCGGCGAAGCGGGGGAGGGGCGGCTAGCGGCGCGGTTAGGGTTTCTCCCGTGCGCCAGAGGCGACGCGCGGGGGACGCGACTTAAACATTTAAATCCCTAACAACACATACTAATTACCTAAGACCACTCCCCTTTCCAAATCTATGTTCATATTATACAATTGTCCCCCAGAGACTCTTTTTCTGGCCTCCATGTCCAGCCATGTCATTTCCGCACTAACTCCACATTCAGCCACATCATCCCCCACTAACTATTCGCCTTGCATCCATGACCAAATGGTGTTTACAGCTTTGATCGAGATGTTTACCACATTCCATAGATTAGTGGTTGGTTGGAACATGCATGAAACAATTGGTGCCCTATTCTGTTTTACTTTCTTAGAATAATTTTGACATTTGTCTACTAGAAAACAGAGGCTTTTTGCAATTATATATTAATCCATCGATAACAACCGATGATTTTTTCATCCTGGAAATAAAGTTGTTGTGACTAACAAATCTAATGTAAACATTGCACTCTATAAAGTTCAAAATTAATATGAATTGCTGGGAGTTGCTTTGTCATTTTGTTTCTCCAAAAAAATATGTTGACAGCTACGAACCTTCTCTTAATCTCTAGTACTTTGTTACTATATATGTTCATAAGTAGATAATTTCCAAGCAAGCATATGTTCACAATTTTACCTTTGACTCATATACTCTATATACATATATGTCTAGAAAATTGGTCTAGTGAAATTGTGAAAATAACATCACTAGATTTGTCATCAAAAATACTTTACTAATTTAATAATCATATATTTTCTTGACTAACATATTCACGGGAAAAGTAATGGTCACAATTTAATGTTGGATATTCTATCCATGTCTAGCTACAATCTATTTACAAACAGAAACAGATGGAGTAATTCTCAAACTTTTTCTACTTATTTCTCCCAAAATATACGAAAAGACTAGCTATAGTGGTTGAACGGTAAATAGTAGGTAAAGAGGAATAGGATAATTAAGTTAAAAGAGTTGACGTTTATGATATGAGATGGAAGTTAGTGGTTAATTAGAGGATAGACATGAAAAATGATGTAGTTTGGTCATGCCATGTAAATCCTGGCCAACAACCGATCTAAACATATATACCTTGTCTTTAGTTGAACTTTCTGCAGTATCAACCTTGTTCAGTTCATCAACAATCTCTGCTATAGTAGGTCGTTTCTCATGATCGACCTCCACACACCTCAGCGCTATTTCAAGACATGTGCTAAGCTGCTCTGATATATATGACGACATTGTTTCCCGCAGTTGTTTCCCCCAGTTTTCATGTACCTGGAAAGTTGAAACAATGGTGAAAGGTGGCACCGAAAGCAAGGCACAACATGATAAAATTTGTGAAAAAGGATTTGTGTTCATAATACAAAATATCTTCCATACATGCTCAATAAATTCTTGCGAAGACATATGCGCACATTTGGAGTAGCCCTCATCTCCTGCCATTATCCGCATGATTACAACACCCAAACTGAATACGTCATACTTCGATGTGATTTCATATCTCTCGATATATTCTGGTGGCATGTATCCGCTGCATGGTACATATATAATATAATTATTTCTATAATGTATTTTTTAAAAGTTGATAATTTAACATGAGGTATCAACTTACGGTGTTCCTATAATTTTAATCGTGATATATGTTTGTACTGAAGGGAAGAGTCTTGACAAACCAAAATCTCCAATTTTGGGGACCATGTTCTGGTCTAATAATATGTTTGCAGGTTTCAAGTCAAGATGGTAAATAGGACCTCTGGATCCATTATGAAGGTAATTTAAACCCTCACAAACTCTCTTAATAATTTTGAAACGTGTCTGCCAATCGAATCCACAGGATTCGTCTGTAGGAGTAAACATGCTGTTAGACATAAATATAGTGATTTCTAGAAGGTTAGGGATCAATTATTTTTGGAAGCAAAGTAAAATCATGGCATGATCCGCAGAGCAGAGTCATACCAGAGATATGCTTGTCAAGGCTTCCGCCATGCAAATATTCAAAGCAGAGAACTCTTTCTTCCACAAGGGCAAAAATATATTAACCATCATATTTAATGCGTTGATGTCCTAGATTATAGCAATAGCCAACCAACCAACCAGATAATATTTGGATGTTGGGCCCTCATAAGATTATTAAACTCATTCCTAAACTGCGTGTCGTCAAGTCCCGGCATGTGAGACTGGTCATAGTGAGGAGTAACTTAAACTAGTAACATACATATGTTACTAGTCTATGTTACTACCTTCATAGTGGGTGGTGTCATAGGTGTGATAACATAGATGTCCTCATTTATTGCTTTGTAGAGCCATTTTGCATTGGAAAGCGCTATGTGATAGTAACATATTATGTTACTCTATTAGGCTAGTCATAGTGGGGGTAACTTAGGTAGTAACTTAACACACCCCAAGACAATTTTGCTTATGTGGCAAGTATTTAATGAGGAGAGAGGTGTTTGGAGTAACATAATATGTTACCGTAATATAGCGTTTCCCGAGGTAAAATGAGTCTATAAGGCAATAAATGAAACAATTTATGATACTACTACTAAGGTACTTTGCACTATAGAGGTAATAACTTAGACTAGTGTCATATGCATGACACTAGTATAAGGCTGGTCGTAATGGTAGTATCATAGGTAGTATCATGCATGCCAACTAGGCAATTTTGATGATGTGTCATAGCATTAAATGAAGAAAGAGAGGGTGGAGTATCATATCATGGTACCGTATCATAATAAATGTTATGCTACTTTGTATCATGCATGGCAATAAATAGAGTACTACATGATACTAATATATGATACTATGCATTAGAGAAGTAGTATCATACACTAGTATCATATGCATGATACTAGTATATGATACTCCCCATTACAACCAGCCTAAGTTACTCCCCACTATGACCAGCCTTAGCCTTTCTCCTCATTAATTACTTGCCACATCATCTTTTTTGCTTATGTGGCATCTATGTTACTCTCTAAGTTACTTCCTCTATGACCAGCCTGATGAAGCTTTTTGAGAGCAATCTCTTCCCCATTTTCCAATACTCCCTGTTAAGAAATTAGATGGTGTCATGCTGTTATGTACAGTAGTATCATACGAAATTAAAAGATCCAAGTAATAATCATATGGGTATACCTTGTAAACTACTCCATACCCACCACGACCAATGATGTGATCCTCAGAAAACCTATCGGTAATTTGTTCCAAGAATTCGAGTGTAAACTCCCTTGTGGTTGCGCTTGTGTGTTTGAAATTGCTCTCTATTGCATCCTATATTTCCTGCTAGGATTGACTAGCTTGGGCGTTTCACCTCTCTGATAACATGGACAACACATTTCACAAGTTAAGGGGGGAAATATGAGTTGAGAAAAATAAATACATTTAGCATAAATACAAATTCTTTGCAGAGCGTCAGAAACGCCGCATCCAGGCCACGGCGACGGTTCCAGGGGAGGAAACCCTTGTCGGACGGTATCTTCCTCCTTCCCCGCCGCCTGCCCAGGCGACGGCGACGGTTGGCGGAGCTGCGGTTGGCTACAGGCAGCGGCTTGTGGAGGCGGCTGGTGAGGGAGTTGGGCGTGGATCTGGGGACGTCGCCGGCAGCCCCGACGGCGGCGAGCTCGTGGATTTCAGAAGCCCCACCGTTTGGAGTTGGATTGGTATTTGGGGATTCAGAGTTTCTTGGTCAAAGGCATCACGCCTGGACAAGTACACAAATGTGTGCGCGGAACTGTATAGTTTGGATAGAGAAAAGGACCCGATCTAACGGAAAAAGGTGTGACGTTGTTATTATATTTCGGTTTTGTAAATCTCATGTGCCTGATTTTTTTTCTTGCGTTGGTCAATTTTTGCTTTGCATGAGGCCAAAGATGGCGGCAAAGCGTGTGCGGCAGTGACGAGTGTGCCGTTCCTCGTGTGTCATGTCTACCACGCCGAGGCCAAGCCAAGACCTCGGTAGAGCCGAAAATGACGCTTGTGAGTGGCAGCGCCCCTGGTGGAGGCGAGGAAAAAGCTTCACCAAGGGTTGGCGGAGTGAAGGGTCATCGGGGTTCCTACAGTTCGAAGGGTTAAGAGGGGATGGCCGGGGTGATGACTAGCAATGACGGTAGGGGTGATCGGGTGAGGTTGAGGAAAGGGCGGGGAAGCTAGGCGGTGCTCGGTAGCACCCGCCAGCCTCAAGATGGCAATGGGCCCCCGAAACTCGCGTCCCCGTGGGTTTTTACCCTATTAGGGGACGGGGATGGGCGTCTTTTCATCCCCGCGGGGCTGTTGTTGGGCACATTATACAACCCGACACGTTTCATGGGTTTGCACCCATTTCGGTAGTCCCCGAACCTGAAACCCGGCAAACCCGGCAAAATACATTTTTTCACCAAGCTTGAGCGTATTTTGATCTTCTCTAGGACTTGGCACTTTGATTTGGCTTTGGAAGCTTTGAAGATAGTCTTTTGGAGTCTTGGAGATGTGAAAGATGCTATGATGATTTCTACTTTAAAGTGATTTGTGAACTATGAATTCTATTTCAAAACTAATGTATTGGACTATTTCGTCTCATTTGTGCTTTTTATTTGTGAACCAAGAATTATATTTTAGAACTTATGTAATTGGACATCTTGTTTAACCATGTATGGCTGAAATATGCTCCTGTTTGTTGCTGAAATCTGATTATCTATGTTGCTGAAATGTGGTATCGTTTTGTTCTCGAAATATTATTCTTTGTTGGTTCTATGTTTCCTTATATATGTCGATTTCCCCTCAGGTTCCCCGTGGGTTTAGGGGACGGGCGAAAAACTAGCCCCGCGCACGATGACGGGGACGGGGACGGGTTTAGGATTTTCTCGTGGGGATGGGTTTGGGAAGGCAAAACCCGATGAGTTTCATCCCCGTTGCCATCTTGACGCCAGCCGCACGTGCTGGAGGCCAGCGGTTAGGGCGAGCTAGGCAGGAAGCGTGAGTGAGGAATAAGATGAACAGTGATGATACATTAGATGACCTGATGAACCTGATAAAATGTTACTGACACAAAAAAAAAGCCAAATACCTAACAAGTAAACACTTTCATTTTTATTTATTTTTTGAAGAATGCTGTTATGATATTAGCCTTGTTGATGGCCGAAGATAAAAATAAATATAGGGAGCACCTATGTGTCAAGTGCTTTTTTTCCGCTCCGCTGATTTTTGAAACTTGGATTTGAATTTTCAATCTAACAACTCAGTTTCTTCCACCACTAGCACAAACCCAAAACCAAAGCTCCCCAAATCAACCAGCCAAGATCCTCACTCCCCCTCGGGCTAAGACGCCGCGTTGAGCCACGTCGTTCCCACCTCTGGAGAGGTCCAGCCGAGCGCTCATCGACGGAACCACACCTGCCTCAACAGAGGTCCTTATGACTTACGAGGGCTTGCCGGCGACGACGTCCCGAGCTCATCGTCATCTAATCTGAGTGATAGTTCAAACAAAAACGCCCGCAACCCGAACCTATGAACCCTTGTCCTCTCCTCTGTTTACGTGATTGCATCGCAGCTTCCGACGAAGTCCTCGAGAGGCCTCGTTGGTGAAGCCACGGCCAGCCGTGCCATCCTCGGCTCGAGCTCGTTGCTGCGCTCCTTTGTGCTCGCTTCCGAAATCACCGGATAACAAAAATCCCCCGCATGAATGGGTATTTACCACCACTTTTTCCTCGTATTTACCTACTGTACTAGGTAAATGAATCAAATAAACCCCCTGCAGAAAAAACGGATCAAATAAATAACCTAGCCAATGAGGGCTGTAGCTTGTGCTAGCTAGAAATCTTTTGTAGGCTGGGCATGGAAGATCCAACACACCTGTAGTCAGTGGCGGTGCCAGGAATTTGGTGCTGGGTATTCATTGTATTTTTTTTGCAATGCAATGTAAATGTATACTAGATTTTTTTTAAAGTTTGAACAAAGGGGCCACATGGCCCCCGTTTTCATTGAGAAAATGGAGTTTGATACCGTTAATAGTAGAGAAACAACACAAAACGGTGCCTTGGCACAACAACTAGGAACAAAAAAAGGAAGCCTACATCCCAGGAAATCTAGACATAACCTAAGGATGCTAAACGACACAACTCTCACTGCAGAAGATCAGAGCAGCATCAACAGCTTCATAAGTTCAAACAACCATAACCAGATATAAGTAATAATGGTACAAAAATATCATTGTGGCAATATATCTAAGCTCAACAGAAGGAGCACTTGGTGTGGATGCACAAGTTTTTTTAATTTTCCTTTGAAGCCTTTTACCACATTGCAAATAAGTTAACACCCTTGTTTTTCATCTACATTACAAGAACACTAAAATAAAAATCAGTGGCAGTAGCATGCATCTACCATCTAGCTAGCGCCTAGCAGATTGGGATTTGTTCACTTAAAAGATTAAGCATCTACACTAGCATCTAGCAGATTAGCTTCAAGATGGATGGGGATGGCTGTATGCAGTTTGCGTACTGAATGGATGCAGGACTGCCGGAGGTCGAGCCCGACGGTGACGGAGGCTAGACTGTCGGAGGTGGAGCCGTCAGCCTTGGAGGGCGCCTGCAGGGGGGAGGCCGGAGGCAGACTGGCCGAGGAGAGGCCGAGAGGGCCGTAGGCGGAGGGGAGGGAGAGGGCCGGCCGTCGCCCGCCGGACCTGGAATCGCTTGCCGCCGCCGTCAGCTAGGTTGGGGATTTGGGATGTGTGAATCGAGTGAGGGAGAGTGGGAGTCTCGGAGACGAGATGCGACCTGCTGCAGTGGCTCTCGCCCGCCTAACAACCAGGATAGGCTTTAGGGCATGTACAATGATTCTATCTTAAGAGTGTCACGTAGGATAAATGATGAGGTGGAGGAGAGAGAAATCATAAGAGAAGGCTTGTCTTATCTTATTTAAGAAAAGACAAGAGATGATCTCTTAGCACAATTTGTCTTACCATGTTTTTAGGAACAACCAATTATTAAAGATAAGGCTAAAAGATGACCCATTGTAGACATGTTTTTTTGTCATCTCTAATTTACATGCAAAACTTAAGATAAGACTATCTTATCAACTATTTTGCATGCCCTTAGTTCGTGGGCTCCAGCCTCCAGAACAGATAAACATATGTAGTCAATTTCTTTTGGGCCTAATTCTTGGGTATTCCATGGAATTCCCAGAAAGACTCCCAGCGCCGCCACTGCCTGTAGTGTGCATACAGGTCGAGAAACAGAGCCAGAAGAGCCAAAAGATGAAGAATTCCAGAAAACCTAGTGAAAGAAAATGAAAGCACGTGGTGTCTCGCTTATCTCATATCTCCACAAAAGAAACCCGCATCCAGCTTACAAGAGCTTTAACATAGAAAACAAAACAAAAATAAACAACAAATTAGCATAACAGAGCAAGTTTGGCTGCAAAGAGCATGATAACTACTTGTTGCAAAAGCTCTAAGGGAAGTCCTCCAAGAAACTCAGGAAGCAGCACACATAAAAGATCAACTCTGTCTGCCGGTATCGTAGGATTCTAGGCTTCTAGCCGTGACTCCGAGCACAAATTGAGGCAAAAACAGAAAGGCTAATTTGGCGGTTGAAATTAGGCAAGTTTATGCCTACACTTTGATCTTTGAACTTACCTGCAGGAGATCTCCAAGATAAGCTGAATTCCAGAGGCAGGGCGGGACGGAGGGGGTATGGAGGATATGTTATAGAGGATATCGTCCAGCTAGCAGTAGAACTAGTGGTTGGGGCGCCACCCGGTGGCGCCGCCTGAGAGGAAGCTAGGCGGTGCCAGGTGGGAGGCACCCCTTCCATTTTACTTATTATAGTATGCAGTGTTATTGCATAATAGGCATATTAAGCAGCAAGTAGCCAGGAGAAACCAGGGATTTGAGATCATCATGAACAAAATTTAAAGTTCATTAGACACTTGATGAAACAAGTGACACATGCATCTTGGCTCTAACATCACATTGATAGAGTACTGAAATCATCTCCAAAAAAGGAATGAACAAAATAGTGACCGTGGATGGAGTGGCTTACCTTCACCTCGTGCTCAATGCATCCACTGTCCCAGATCCCGGGCTAGTCTTCGCCGCCGCCGCCGCCGTCGGTATCCGCTGTATCTTTTTGAACCTCACCTCCCAATTTCAGTGCAAAATGCAGCCATCATCTTGGAATTCCTTGATAATATCCCTGCCAAGTGCACCATATACAACTACTCTAGTATGGTTAAAGCAATAAAGGAAGTTGGGTACCTTTTGTTGGATGTCATCCTTGGATTCAGATCCAATTGATCGAGCAGCTCTGTTGAGGGCATTGTTGGTGCTTCCACCTCCTTGGACATTCAAAGTAAGGCTCCAGATTTTGTCTTCCGAACCTAGTTCAGATTGTGAATAATGAGAGGAAAAACCATCGAATATGTCGCCTTTCATTTTCAGCAGTTTCCCTTCAAATGAATCCATCAATGCATGGATATGTTTTCTATTAACACCCAATCTGAAACAAAGCTAACTATAATTAATTAGAGAACACAATTCAATAGTTTTCAGTGATGTTACAACAGAATTATAAAATGTTATTTGAAAGCGTACATCATACCTTTACTGCATTGGTATTCATAATTATTTGAGTGGTGAACTGAGCTTTATTTACCTAGTTTATATATTTTTTTATTCGCCAAAACCTAAAATAATATAACCTTGGCAAGACGTATCCGTAAACCTGCACAACCTCAGGTTGTAGTTCTGCCCGATCTATCTCCTCCAACACCCATAGTTAAAACTTTGAGAGTTATATATTTATCTTAACTGATAGGAAATAAACACAATAACAATGGACAAGAGCATAGTGCATTCAGTGCATCACTTTATGTTTATACAATGTACATGATGATCAAGCGAGTATCATATGTTGTAAGAACTGAAGCCTCTAACACAAGTTGAATTTGAAGATTGCGGAAATCATGAGAAGCAGATTGAACTGAAAGTAATTTATAAAAAAATTGAAAACATAAGTAAAAAAAATGAAAACTATGAGAAGGTAGTGCCTGGAGCCTCTATGCTTGCTCTGTTTCGACTTCTTCTTGGACTAAAGATGTTGAGTAACTTCGTGCCTACACGTCAGTTCTTGGCGTTCGGCTCGCTATCCAAGTCAGCGCCATGGTCAGGGCCATCGCCAGCGGCCAGATGGCCGAGCACATTGGCCAGAAAGGGGTGAGAAAATCTTGACCCCTCCCTCCCTCCGAATGAAAATTAAGAGTTGAGCTTGTATTAGTCTCAAATCTCATGAGTTATTTAATTAGTTGCGTGTGGCATTTGATACGATAATCAGAGAAGAGAAATTGGTGTTGCAGACAATGTGTAGGTGAAGACTTTTTCTTAAAAGGTTCATTATTTTGTTCATGTCATATGCTTGCAAGTTGCAACAAATTAATTCTTGACTACACCAAAGTTTTAATCTTTTATACTATGGACATGCCTACTGAATTTTCAGTCGTTAACGATGGTGGCGATTCAGAACATCATCGGTTGGCTCGCCATCTCCTTCACGAATGTATGGCATGATGCACCCACATGTTTCCCAAGCTTATTTTCTGCCATTTCTCTTCTCGCGACGATACGAGCTTCATGCTTGCTAATCGATGTTTAATCCACATGACTCATCACTTCTCTACATGGGATGGCTGCTTCAAGGATTTGGTGTTGATGTCATATCATACATGGTTTGTAATAAAGTATCTTCACTGCATGATTATTCTGTGCCTAGGATGTTCATGACTTTATGCTTTAAGATTTTGAGTACTTCTCAGCTGGTTCAAAAATGTTCAGAAACAAGAGAGCAACTAATATGTCAATATACTGGATGCAGAATGGTCCAGGGTTTATTTTTTTGGAAAAGATGGTTCATTGTTTATACCTACGCACCCCTACCAAAACTAAATTAATCTTTTGAAATTAGAACATTTTTACTTTGTGCTTGGGCCTTAGTGCATGCTGATTTTTATGGCTTTATGCTTTAAGAGATTCAGTACTTCTTCATGGGTATATACCAACTTATTTTATTGGCAACAGATTATTGAGCTACTTAATAGTTACAATACTAACTCCTATGTATGAATTAAGGCATGCGATCATACCAGATGCCTGTATACATCAGAGCTCCTCAGAGCACAAGAGGATCGCTTGGCTTCATGAAATCCTCAAATGCAGAATCAGCAATAGCTATGTAAAAGAACAGAAGCACAGTTAGTATGTTACATGACATGAGAACAACAGATGGCTACCTAATCTAAGTACAACATAAGTTTCGTATAAACAGGATCGAAATGAATCATAATTAATGGTTATAGTCAATAAAATGCCAGAATGAGTTATATTGACCAACCTAAGTACCTAATATTGTTATGTCCATTATACAGTGTGGAATCAAAATCATGTGATAGTTAACTATTTCTAATCCAATAGATTGTATACAACACAGACTGATATTTTAGATTCAAAAGAAGAATCCAGTATCCGAGGCTATCTGAACTTACTTTTGAATCACGCCACCGCTAGTCCACTGCCTCCTGATGATAACACCATCAATCATTAGGTTGGTTTCCATCCATCAGTATGTTCACCCTTGAGAAGTCCAGGCTAGGGTGCTACAATTAGGATCCCTATCAGATAAACGAAGAACTATATTTCTTGATATAATTGGAGGGGTTCCACTACCATAACAACAGGTGGATGCAGCCGTTCAACCCGGGTGGGGAGCATACAAAATCTGCAAAATAGGGAGGTTAGAAGATGATAATTTCATTAATAGTTCCGTACACACAGTACTTTATAGATGGTTGCTCACATATCTAAATGCCGCATTTCTTGGTTCATACGTAGCAAAAATTCCTTGCAATATTTTCTAGAACGGGGAACAATCACTGCATTGTGAATGTTGCATTTCTGTTTCTCTCACGCAACTTCAGAAGGAAATCGCGGATCATGAGCTTGCGGAGCAGATGGAGGAGCCCATGGCCCAGCAGCTGGAAGCGGACATCAGTGCTCTGGTTTATAACAAGCAGCAACTGGCCCTGCGAGCAAAAGCCACTATCCATCAATGACAAGAAAGAGGAGATCCAAAGGAAGGTGTGCAGATTCCTACCATGTGTCATCATGATTTCTTTTATTTCTTCTGTGAGCCCAAAACTCTATTATGGTAATATGATTACGTTCAATTTGGTTGAAACATGGCATGGCATATGATTAGTAATTTAGGTTCTGTTTGTGACATTGCATTCGTCAGAATCTAGGTCTACTTGAACCTCTGCTTCAGCTGCTAAACTGTCTTATACCATTGTAGAATTCTTATAATGATTCTACAACGTCGTAAAGGCTTTCTGTTCATTGTAAATTTCTCAAAGCTTCATATACAATTAAGTTAATTAGAACGATGTCTTCCTGTAGTATCGCTCTCCATCCAAAAACTGATTATTTTTTGTGGATTTCCGGCATCATGAGTTTCAAATAAAGGATAATCCATACCTAGAGCCAAGCATGCTACATGGTCTATGAGTTTCTGATCAAAATACATCATGCATCGTCATACCAGGTTGAATATAAGACAGCTTTGCATAGTTGTGGTGTAATCTATTCAGCCTTGTGCGTTTGGCGTGGCATGGATCCTGGTCTTGTAGATCAAAGCTAGAGCTACTTTGTCAAAAACCTTCCCTCTAATTTACGGAGGGGGGATGAAGCAGGATATCTACAGTTTACCATCTGCAAAGTGAACTCTCTGCACAGTCTGTTGAAACTACTTTTATATCCACCATTTAATCTTGCGTCTTGACATCTGCTTGTCACCGATTGGTATTCGGCTATACCTTGTGAATGAGGCTCTTGAACGCCTGATATATTGTTCTCGCTAACTTAAGCTGATAGTTTGATATTCTGCTCAAAAAGCAACAACTCACTGCATAATGTTATATTTGTTGCGTTTTTACTGGTGCAGGTGACCCAGGCTGATTTTGAAACTTCTAAACATTCCCAAGAAAGCTCGAAATTGATGTACAAATCAGTAAACTCGCCAGAAAAAGTTCAGGTGGCTAGGAACAAATCTATCAAGGGATTAGAGGGCTAAGACAGGAATCAGTAAAATTCAGAGTTTTGAATCTAAGTGAACACCTGTTATTGCTGCAACTCCCCTGCATCAACTAACAGTCTAATACATGCCCTATGGTAGCATATATTGAGTGATTCAACACTGTTACTGCCTTACTCCTTACTGCAGCCATTACAACAAAATATGCAGATTATAAAACATGCCAGGAATAAAGGGAGAGTTGCTATTGTGACACTGCACTGCTCAAAGTAAATTGATTCATATGAACCTCCATGGGCAGTGCCCACCATGATTTAGAGAAGTATTCGGCAGTTGGAAAAGGTAGGATGCATCGTACCTGGTCGGATCTAGAATGGCTGGCCCTTGCCGGCGCAGACGAAGCGGATCCGTGTCGATAGTGTCTTGCCTCCGCGTGACGGTGGTTCTTGTTGAGCTACTTTTGGCGCCGCCGGCAGCGCCCTCCAACACATACTCGTCCTCCCTGCCGACTATCTCCATGGATTCAGATTGAGAAGAGAAAGGGGTAGGACACGAGGCGGCAGAGAGGGGTCGGGGGATGAGGGAAGGGGAAGAAAGGAGGCGACTTGCTTGGGTCGAGAAAAGGTCTGGACGATTGGATGTCGAGTTTGCTTCCTTCTCCGGTGGCCGGCGTCAGAGGACCTGGCCATGGGCCGATGGGGCGAGGCAGTGGCGGCAGCAACCCTAGCATGCGCCGAGGGAGAACGGGTGGGGGCGATTTCCTCTTCCTCTCTTGTTTTCTTTTGGACGAAGCAAACAACGTGTTGGGGCAGCAAAGGTCAAACCGCCGATCTTTTTTGTCTCTAGCTAATCCGACGTGGACTGCACGAGAGCACGCCCCGGATGCGCAGCTGAATGTGTTTAATAGTTCATTCGTAAGTGATTGGATTGGATTGGATGTACTAGTACAACTTTTTTTCTTACCTTCAATGATGTTATCGTGTTCTCACTGTTTGGTAGTACCAGTACCCTGATAACTAAGAGCATCTCCAACGACCGCACAAAAATTTGGCGCCCAATAAAAGTTATAGCGCGCCACTTTAGCATTTTTAGTGCGCCGGGACGAACATCGCTTTTACAGACGCCCAAAAACGCGCGTACAAAAAGCACACAGTGCAAATTGTGAAGCGCGCGCAATCCGGAGCCCAAAATATGGTGCGCGCGATAATGTTTTCCAGCGCGCGCCCAAAAACTTTTAGCGCTACAGCATCTGCTGGAGCAGTGCGGCGCCCAAAAAACAAAATTTTAATGCGCGGAGCTCTTTTTGGGCGCCTGTTGGAGATGCTCTAAGAGTATCTCCAGCCGTTCGGCCCCCCAGGCACCGAAAAAGAGCGGCCTGGGGGCGAGCCGGCGCTAGATCGCCCCCTGGGGTTCGGTTCGCTCCCTGTCACGCGCCCACGATTGCCACGGGTTCGGCGAAGTTCGTTTCAAATTTTTGCAAACTCAGCGACTTTTGCATGAACTCGGCCAATTTTCGACGAAATTTATACAAAAACTTAAAAACATGCATGAACTAACTTAAAAACGAACTAAAAAGCCTAGCCGCTGCCGCCACCGTCGCCGCCGCCGCCACCTTCGCCGCCGCCGCCTACATGCCGAGAAGCCTATAGAAGCGGGTGTAGTCGTCGTCGTCGTCGTCGCCGCCGCGCGCCTCCCCTGCGGCGTCCCTGCTGCATCCCTCGCCGGGGTCGCCAACAGCAATTGACGGCCCGGCCTCGCCCTCGTCGTCGCTGTCGATGATGATAACGCCGCCCTCCTTGACGATGCGGCGACGATCCTCGGCACGGCTACGGGCCTGGGTCTCCAGGTACGCCCGACGCTGGCGGCGCACCTGCTCGCGGACGTAGTCCTCCCTCGCCCATTTGAGGGCGGACTCGTCATCGGGGGCCACCATGCCAGCGTGCCCTCACAGGCGAGGGCTCATTGATGACAAGGGCGCCGCTGCGAGCGCGACGCCCGAGCGGTGTCTCCTTCGGCTCGGGCTTGACCGGGCGGAGGGCCGGCGAGCCAGAGCCCGACGACGAGGACGACCCCGGCTCCATTCGCAGCGGCCTCCAGGAACTGCCGCGGCGGCGAGAGAAGGAGGGCCGCGTCGAGTACTCCGGCTGCGGCACATTGCCGGTCTCGATGTGGTCGAGGACGGCGTCGAGTGTGCGGCCGGGGACGCCCCACCACTCGTGCCGTCCTTCGGAGTTGAGGCGGCCGCGGGGAATGATGCCGTTGACGGAGGCGATATGCTCCTCGCGGCGGCGCTGGAAGTACATCGTCCACAGGTTTCGCTATCGGGCGCGTACCTCGGCTCGTTCCGCTGCTCCTCTGTCAACGAGGAGCGGATGCGGGTGATCTCCACCCACCGTGCCGCCCCTTCGGGCACCGATGGCACCGGGACGCCGCCGGCGCTCAGTCTCCACAAACCAGGCACGCGCATGTCGGGGGGCGCCAGGTATTCGGCCTCGTACAAAAGGCGCGCCTCCGGCTCCTGGAGGTGTCGGCGGCCGAAACCGTTCGCCGCTGCGCCGTCGCCTGGGTATCTCTCCGCCATGGTTTCGCTCGTCGGCGGGCAGGGGAGTGGTGGGAGAGCTCGCCGGTGGGGAAAAGGCTTTCACTTGAGGTAGAGGGGGAGGCTGTGGCGCTCACCGGCGGGGAGGGGCGCCTTTTATAGCATAAGCGGGGTGGCCGGGGGCGGCATGCGGGCGGACGTGTGGCGCATGTGGGCGGGACGCGCGTCGACGTCGTCTTCACTGCGCCGCCCGTGAGGCATCAATGGAGGCCGACCGGCGCGGCAGCCTTCACATTGATTCCCGCGGGAACCGAGGCGATGAGGTCAACAAAGCAGCTGTCTCGCTGACTCGGCGGGCCCATGGCTGTTTCGCGCCAAAACACTCGCCCCGGCGCCCCCGGGCGCCCCTCCGGCACGTCAGGTTCAACCTGGGTCCGCCGGCACCGATTTCAGCCCAAAAGACGCGAAAAAGACGCGACTGAACCGTTTTTTCGGCGCCGACGCAAAAAAATCACCTGAAAAGGCCATTTTAGGGATGCGGCTGGAGATGCTCTAAGCAATGAAGCAGCCGCGGACGCGTTGCCTCCTCGAGATCAGGTGACCGGGGCAATATTTCAGTCCTATCGTTGAATACCCGGAGACTCGCAGTCCTGGCCAGTTGCGGCATCCTCCGTTCATGCTTGAACACGGTTATGAACAGGCCATTTTAGGGACGCGGCTGGGGATGCTCTAAGCAATGAAGCACCCGCGGACGCGTTGCCTCGGCGAGGTCAGGTGACCGGGGCAATATTTCAGTCCTATCGTTGAATACCCGGAGACTCGCAGTCCTGGCCACTTGCGGCGTCCTCCGTTCATGCTTGAACACGGTTATGAATGACGACGACGAATAAATGCGTCCCCAGCCTGCGTTCATACGAGCGTGTATATATATGTATATGTATGTGGGTGTCTGTGTTTGTATTATGTTAAATTGGGGGCACATTGCTGTGTCGTTGGTGTCGTTTTGTTTCTTCAGTGTTGTTGGGTTTTTTCAAAAAATAATCAGTGTTTCCGTTCAAAATATAAGATGTATTTTCTTTTTGAAAAGTCAAACCTTTTAAATTTGATCAAATTTGTAGAGAAATATATCAAAATTCATAATATCAAGGAGGCTGCCGCGGCCCTCTGGCATCCTTGCGCCGCTGGAGGAACGACGACGACGACAACAACGGCACGGACGCCGATGTCGGTGCAGCAGTACAGGGCGGCCACGCTTACATAATGGTTGCCCGATATAGGTTTAGTGTTTTTTAATATAGTTTTTTGTAAAACAAAATATCATTGGTTTATGTAAATTTCGTTCGGTTAGCTCAAATTGTTGGCAAAATATATGCGGCTATGCTTGGATGACGAATGATGCTACTAAAGCTTTCGCTCCTAAAGCTTCTGCCAAGTAAAGCTATTAATTCAAAGATTCCACCAAATGAAGCTTATAATTGGTAGCCTCTTGTTTAGCTTTGGCGGATGGCTACTAATCCAATGTATGAACTAGCTTCCGCCAAATGAAGCAAGTAGACTAGTAGCTTGCTTAAGCATTTGAACTACCTAGCGCTAAAATAAACTAGTAGCCAACCTACTTGCTTCCGCCAAATGAGCATATGAAGAAAAAGGAAGGAAAAAATAATTATAAAACAAAGTGATTAGTGGTATAGAACCAAATTTTCCTAATGGTGTTGGGATGGTATTTTCACAAAGTCCCTTTAGTGGTATAGAACCAAATTTCCCTATAAACACCTATGGGGAGAGGAGAAAAGGAGAAATCTTTGCAGAGTCGTACATGAGCGCGTGACGATGGAGCACTCGCCAAAGTGCAGAAAAACCTGCTGCACTGTGTGGCAACGTCAAGAACATTAATTTTTCTCTATTCTTTTTGTTTTGTTTCGATGAAGAGCCCTCCTCTGTTCATAGTCCTACTAGTTTTTTTAGGGGTCTATTCATAGTACTAGTAGTAGGTTCTTTTTTTCTTGAGCCAAACTAGTAGTAGTTTTTTTTTTTTGAGAAATCTCACCTTCTTTACTGCTCAAGAATTAAAGGTACAATGTTTTGGTCATGAGGAGACCCCAACCAAACATGATGACCTACACCTAAATTACAACCAAACATGGTGAAATTATGCGCTTCGAAATTAAAAACTCTACGTTCATGAGTGAAAGTACATGAAATCATATCATTTTTCCTAGCAATTATTTCCTGGATGATGGCACCATGATATCCTCCCGACCCTTGCTTAATGTCCTTCACCACTTCCTCACAATCTGAAGCAACGTGCATCATCTGAATTCCCAGGTCCTCTACAAGTGCATGAGCTTCTGTACACGCAAATGCTTCGAGAAGAGTCGAGTCAATAATACCTGCATACACAACAAGAGAAGAGCCCAGGTAAAGCCTGGTGCTATCCCTGCATACTGCTGCTGCCACTCCACAATGGCCATGCCGAGCTACAGCTCCGTCGACATTGATCTTTGCTTTGTCCCCCATCGGAGGCAGCCACCTCTGGACTTCTGCCACCCTAGGACCCGAGCTCGCATCAGGAACCCTGCTTGTTGCTGGTTTAAGCAGTCCTCGCAAATCCATCAAATATGAGTTAATGAATGAATTTGTTTGACTTGGGCTCTGAAAAATAGCTTGGCTTAAAATCTAGCCCAGCCCAGCCCAGTCGTTGTTGTGACTTGCGAGTTGTCCCCTATACCATTAATCTTGGCTTAAAATCTAGCCCAGCCCATGAGTATGGTAGAATGGGACTCACGGTGGCCCGGCATGGGGTGGATCATTCACGACAACGGCATGATATTTTTTCAGTGATCAAGGACGTCAAGCTCAGTCATCCACACTCCAGTGGCATGGGCGTGTTTGGTTGCCCGCATGCAGCCTAACCAGGCCCGCGTGGCATGTGCGCGGCCTGTCTGGTTGCCTGGGCTGCATGCGGTTTGAGGCCCGCACGGACCTTAAAGCAGCCCGCAGCCTGGCCCGGCCGAAACTGCCGAATCGGCAGTTTCTTGCGAGCCTGGCTGGGCGCGGCCATGCGTGCGGGGCAGTTGCACGCCTCGGGCGGCACGGGAGACGGAGGGGACGTCTCATAACTCGCCCCCACTCTTCTATCACCGCCTAGTCGCACTGTTCCCACCGCTCCCTCTCTCTCCCTCACCGCCTCTCCCTCTCCTCTCCTCCGATGGCTCCGCCACACCCACTGATATGTCTCCAACGTATTTATAATTTATGAAGTATTCATGCTATTATATTATCCATCTTAGATGTTTAATGGGCCTTTATATGTTGTTTTATTTGATTTTTGGGACTAACCTATTAACCTAGAGCCGAGCGACAGTTTCTGTTTTTTCCTTGTTTTTGAGTATCGCAGAAAAGGAAAATCAAACGGAGTCCTATTGACCTGAAAATTCACGGAGATTGTTTCTGGACCAGAAGAAGGACCATAGGAGTCCCGAGGCCACCACGAGGGTGGGGGTGCGCCCTACCCCTTGGGCGCGCCCCCTATCTCGTGGCCGCCTCAGGGACCCCCCTGACTTGTTCCCGACTCCAACACCTCATATAAATGCCCAAACCTCCAGAAAATAACCTAGATCGGAAGTTTCACCACCGCAAGCCTCTGTAGCCACAAGAAATCAACCTAGGCCCTCTCTGGCAGCTTGCCGGAGGGGGCCATCATCACCGAAGGCTATGGAGGAGGATCCCGGAGGGGCCATCATCACCATGAAGGCCAAGGACCAGAGGGAGAACCTCTCCCCATACAGGGGGAGGCCATGGAGGAGGAAGCACAAGGGGGAGAACCTCTCCTCCTCTCTCTCGGTGGCGCCGGAGTGCCATCGGGAGGGGAATCATCGCCGCGATGATCGTATTCATCAACATCACCATCATCATCTCTTTTACGCGGTCCACTCTCCCGCACCCTGCTGTAATCCCTACTTGAACATGTGCTTTATGCCACATATTATGATCCAATGATGTGTTGCCGTCTTATGTTATTTTGAGTAGATATCCTTTGTCTTTGGGTTGGTTGATGATCTAGATTGGTATGAGTTGTATGTTTTATTTTGGTGTTGTCCTATTGTGCCCTTCATGTCGCGCGAGCGTGAGGGATTCCCGTTGTAGGGTGATGCAATACATTCATGATTCGCTTATAGTGGGTTGCTTGAGTGACAGAAGCATAAAACCGAGTAAGGGGATTGTTGCGTATGGGATAAAGGGTACTTGATGCTTTAATGCTATGGATGGGTTTTACCTTAATGATCTTTAGTAGTTGCGGATGCTTGCTAGAGTTCCAGTCATAAGTGCATATGATCCAAGAAGAGAAAGTATGTTAGCTTATGATAACCCACAAGTATAGGGGATCAATTTTAGCCTCTTTCGATAAGTAAGAGTGTCGAACTCAATGAGGAGCTAAAGGTAGAACAAATATTCCCTCAAGTTCTATCGACCACCGATACAACTCGACGCACGCTTAACGTTCGCTTTACCTAGAACAAGTATGAAACTAGAAGTACTTTGTAGGTGTTGTTGGATAGGTTTGCAAGATAATAAAGATTGTGTACATAAAAAGTAGGGGTTTTTTAGATAAAGACACAACTAAGTTAGTTTAGTAAAGAGTTTTTTGTTACGAGAAAGTTATTTGTCCCTAGGCAATTGATAACTAGACCGGTAATCATTATTGCAATTTTATTTGAGGGAGAGGCATAAGCTAACATACTTTCTCTACTTGGATCATATGCACTTATGATTGGAACTCTAGCAAGCATCCGCAACTACTAAAGATCATTAAGGTAAAACCCAACCATAGCATTAAAGTATCAAGTCCTCTTTATCCCATACGCAAACAACCTACTTACTCGGGTCTGTACTTCGGTCACTCACGCCACCCACCATAAGAAAATCATGAACATATTTCAAACACTACAGCGGGAATCCCTCACGCTTGCACGACACAGAGAGCACCATAGGACAACACCAATAATAAAACATGCAACTCAAACCAATCACCATCATCAATTAACCCATAGGACAAAACGGATCTACTCAAACATCATAGGATTGCCATACATCATTGGGAAATAATATATAGCGTTGAGCACCATGTTTAAGTAGAGATTACAGCGGGTAAAAGAGGGGTTACACCGCTTCATAGAGGGGGGAAGAGTTGGTGATGATGGCGGTGAAGTTGTTGGTGAAGATTGCAGTGATGATGATGGTCCCCGGTGGCACTCCAGCGCCATCGGAAGCGAGGGGTGTTGGAAATATGCCCTAGAGGCAATAATAAATTGGTTATTATTATATTTGCTTGTTCATGATAATCGTTTATTATCCATGCTAGAATTGTATTGATGGGAAACTCAGATACATGTGTGGATACATAGACAACACCATGTCCCTAGTAAGCCTCTAGTTGACTAGCTCGTTAATCAATAGATGGTTACGATTTCCTGACCATGGACATTGGATGTCGTTGATAACGGGATCACATCATTAGAAGAATGATGTGATGGACAAGACTCAATCCTAAGCCTAGCACAAAGATCGTGTAGTTCGTTCGCTAAAGCTTTTCTAATGTCAAGTATCATTTCCTTAGACCATGAGATTGTGCAACTCCCGGATACCGTAGGAATACTTTGGGTGTGCCAAACGTCACAACGTAACTGGGTGACTATAAAGGTGCACTACGGGTATCTCTGAAAGTGTCTGTTTGGTTAGCACGAATCGAGACTGGGATTTGTCACTCCGTGTGACGGAGAGGTATCTCTGGGCCCACTCGGTAGGACATCATCATAATGTGCACAATGTGATCAAGGAGTTGATCACGGGATGATGTGTTAAGAAACGAGTAAAGGGACTTGCCGGTAACGAGATGGAATAAGGTATCGGGATACCGACGATTGAATCTCGGGCAAGTATCGTACCGCTAGACAAAGGGAATTGTATACGGGATTGATTGAATCCTCGACATCGTGGTTCATCCAATGAGATCATCGTGGAACATGTGGGAGCCAACATGGGTATCCAGATCCCGTTGTTGGTTATTGACCGGAGAGTCATCTCGGTCATGTCTACATGTCTCCCGAACCCGTAGGGTCTACACACTTAAGGTTTGGTGACGCTAGGGTTATAGAGATATTAGTATGCGGTAACCCGAAAGTTGTTCGGAGTCCCGGATGATATCCCGGACGTCACGAGGAGTTCCAGAATGGTCCGGAGGTAAAGATTTATATATGGGAGGTCTTGTTTTGGTCCCCGGAAAAGTTTTGCGCATTATCGGTATTGTACCGGGAGTGCCGAAAAGGGTCCGGGGGTCCACCAAGGGGGTCCACCTGCCCCGGGGGCCACGTGGGTTGTAGGGGTGTGCACCTTGGCCTATATGGGCCAAGGGAACCAGCCCAAGAGGCCCATGCGCCAAGAGATAAGGGAAAGGAAGAGTCCTAAAAGGGGAAGGCACCTCCTAGGTGCCTTGGGGAGGATGGACTCCTCCCTTGGCCGCACCCTTCCTTGGAGGAAGGGCCAAGGCTGCCCCCCCTCTCCCTTGGCCCTATATATAGTGGGGGAAGGGAGGGCAGCAAAACCTAAGCCCTGGCGCCTCCCTCTCCCTCCCATGACACATCTCCCTCCTCCCGCAGCGCTTGGCGAAGCCCTGTTGGAATCCCGCTACTTCCACCACCACGCCGTCGTGCTGCTGGATCTCCATCAACCTCTCCTCCCCCCTTGCTGGATCAAGAAGGAGGAGACGTCGCTGTTCCGTACGTGTGTTGAACGCGGAGGTGCCGTCCGTTCGGCGCTAGGGTCATCGGTGATTTGGATCACGACGAGTACGACTCCATCAACCCCGTTCTCTTGAACGCTTCCGCGCGCGATCTACAAGGGTATGTAGATCCACTTCTCCCTCGTTGCTAGATGACTCCATAGATAGATCTTGGTGACACGTAGCCCAACAAGGGGAGAGAGCCCCCCTCCTTCTTCTTCTTCCTTGACCTCCTCCCTATATGGGAGAAGGGTTTCCCCTCTGGTCCTTGGTCTCCATGGCGTGGGAGGGGCAAGAGCCCCTCCGAGATTGGATCTGTCTCTCTGTCCCTCTCTATTTCTGCGTTTCCTCTGGCTGCCCTTTCATCGTTTCATATATATATATATATATATATATATATATATATATATATATATGTGGAGATCCGTAACTCTGATTGGATTGAAACCTTCACCGAGATTTTTTCCTGAAAATTAGCTTTCTTGCGGCAAAAGAAGAGCACTAACTGCCTTACGGGGGGCCCATGAGGGTCAGCGGCGCACCCAGGAGGGTTGGGCGCGCCCCCTGCCTCGTGGCTCCCTCGGGCACCATCTCGCGTTAATTTTCTTCCCATATTCTCCGTCCGTTTTTATCCCGTTTGGATTCCATTTGATATGGGGTTTCTGCGAAACATAAAACATGCAACAAACAGGAACTGGCACTGGGCACTGGATCAATATGTTAGTCCTAAAAATAGTATAAAAAGTTGTCAAAAGTATATGAAAGTTGTAGAATGTTGGCATGGAACAATAAAAAATTATAGATATGACGGAGACGTATCAACTTATGCCTCTCCCTCATATGAAATTGCAATGACGACCACCGGTCTTGTTAACAATTGCCTAAGACAATTCCGCTCACCGATCCATCATTATTCCACACTCGTTATTTATAATATTTAGTAATATATTCTAACTTTATGATAACAGCACCTACTTTTATGTTTTAGCTCTCCGATATCATGCAAAGTTATCCTCTTCATACCCACAACGTAGTTTTATTTCGCGTTTCTAGTTTGAAGCAAACGTTTGGTGTACGTAGAGTCGTATCAGTGGCAGATAGGACTTGAGAGAATATTGATCTTACCTTTAGCTCCTTGTTGGTTCGACACTCCATACTTATCACTTCCACTATTGGAAATTGCTACGATGATTCCCTGCACTTGGGGATCATCAAGCTCTTTTCTAGCGCCGTTGCCGAGGAGCAATGGCGTGGGGTTGATATTCATATGTGTGCTTGTTTGCTTTCTTCACAAAGTAGATTTTGTTTTTCCTTTTTGTTTCTATTTAGTTGTGGGTGAAACATAAAAAAAATTAAAAAAGAATGAAAATACAAAAAAGTTTACTTGCCTCTCATGCCTAAAAAGTTTTTTAATAAGAGAAGTGATTGGAAGATTATGCATTGAAGAAATGAGGGTCAACCTTGGGCACTTGTGTTCATGCTCATGGAAACAATGTAAAAAATTTCATGAAGCTTCTCTGAAAATAATTATCCCCTTGCATATATCCATTGTATTCTAAAAATAATGTGACAAGCCTTGGTTTTAGGATGATTAGATTGCTTGTTTACTATGTACAATACAAAAATAGAAACTTTGGCTATAGCGCGTGATTTTACATTTTTTTACTGGAAAGTCAAATGGCTCTGAAACTTTTTGCACATTACTTATGTATAAATTTTTCAAATTTTCATATTTTTAGAATTTTTGGAGTTACACAAGTTTACTAAACTTCCAGATTACTACAGACTATCCTGTTTTTGACAGATTCTGTTTTCTATGAGTTGTTCGCTTATTTTGATGAATCTATGGGTTGTGTCAGGGGGTATGAATCATGGTGAAGTTGGAATACAGTAGATATAGTTCTAATATGAAATTGGAATAAGTTTGCACCAGTACCTAAAGGTAGTGATTTGCTTTATTACACTAATGGACCTCACAAAGTTTTTGTTAAAGTTTTGTGTGGATGAAGTGTTCGAAGATCGAGGAGCTATCAATATGAGAAGAATAAAGAGAGGCAAGAGCTCAATCTTGGGGATTCCCAAGGCACCCCAAGCAAATATTTTAAGGATACTCAAGCATCCAAGCTTGGGGATGCCCCGGTTGGCATCCCATCTTTCCTCTTCAACAATTATCGGTATACCTCGGTTTTTGTTTTGTTCACATAATTTGTGTCATTCGTGTTTTTGCTTTTCCTTTAAGAACCATGATAGTATGAGGTATCCCTTTATTGATTTATATAATACTTCATGTGCTTCACTTATATCCTTTAAGTATGATCTTATAGAATTGCTCTGTGTGCTTCACTTAAATCTTTTGAGTATGGTTTTATAGAATGCTTCGTGTGCTTCACTTATATATTTTGAGCTTGGATATTGGTTAGTCTATATTAATTGTATAATTCTCCATGAACTTCACTTATATATTTTGGAGTATGAATAATACTATCATCGAAAGTGGATTTAGAAGAAGTTTGCTCCCACTATTCCGAATGAGGAGAATTTTGCTTATGTGGAGAGTAGTAAATTTCTATGCTTGTAAATCATGAACAGAATGCTTTATGTGCTGATTATATTGTTGAACTCATTCATGATGCTACTGAAAATTATTATGAGGGAGGAATACATGCTTGTAAGAGTTGCAATAATATCAAGTTTCCTCTCTATGTGCTTAAAGTTTTGAAGTTATACTTGTTTTGCCTTCCTATGCTAGTTGATTCTTGTTCCCATAAATTGTGTGCTCACAAAATCCCTAGGCATAGGAAGTGGGTTAGGTTAGATCTGCTGGTCATATTCTTCATGGTGCTCTCTTTATGTTTCAAATCTTATCTTTTATGTGAGCATCATTGAAATCATCATGCCTAGCTAAAAGGCATTAAAGAAAAGCGCTTGTTGGGAGACAACCCAGTATTTACCCTTACTGTTTTTGTGTGTTCTCATGATTAAGCTACTGTATTAATCATGTATTATATTATTTGTTTCAATAAAGTGCCAAGTAAGACCTTTGGGAAGACTTGGGTGAAAGTTAATGTGATCTTGCTGTAAAAAACAAAAACTTCCCGCTCACGAGATTAGCTGCCATTTTTTACAGAAGAGTGCGATTGAGTTGATTCTTTTTTCAGAATATTAATAGACAAATTCCTCGCGTCCACCAATTTATTTCAGAATTTTTGGAGTAGCAGAAGTATGGTTGGTGTTCAGATCATTACAGACTATTCTGTTTCTGACAGATTCTGTTTTCATTGCATAGTTTGCTTGTTTTCTAGTTTCTATGACATATTTCTCATTATAAATTGTAGAAATGATATGGTACAGTAGGCATTGTGTGAGAACAATTATGAACCTTATCTTTGACAGTACCAAAGTGAATGGTTTACTCTTTATCATACTACCTATGTCACGAAGTTCCGTTAAGTTTTGTGTGATTGAAGTTTTCAAGCTTTGGGTGAGATATCGATATAAGGAGAATAAGGAGTGGAAAGACCCTAAGCTTGGGGATGCCCAAGGCACCCCAAGGTAATATTCAAGGAAGACTCAAGCGACTAAGCTTGGGGATGCCTCGGAAGGCATCCCCTCTTTCGTCTTCAAAACTATCGGTATACCTTACTCGGAGCTATATATTTATTCATCACATGATATGTGTTCTTCTTGGAGCGTATTTTCAATTTTACTTGCCGTTTGAATAAAATCACTGATCTGAAATATTGAATGAAAAAGAATCCTCCCATGGCTATTTAATTATTTGACTACTCAGTACTCTTCAGTTATATCTTTTTAGAGTATTTTGTCATTTACTCACGTGTTTCACATATATCTTATAAGTAAATGGTTGAATGAATTGAATATCATAAATATGAATTTATATACGTTTCATATGTTTACAACATGGGGAGCAATGACTTCACACATAATAAGTATAGGTAGTAAACTTATTGGAAGTTAGCAAACGTAGAATTGGTTACTTGAACAATTCAAGGAAGAATATTGAAGGAAGAGAGATTTCACATATAAATATACTATCTTGGACATCTTTTGTCATTGTGAGCACTCATTAAAATATTACATGCTAAAAGGTTGATGTTGGACAAGGAAGACAACTTAATGGGTTATGTTTTCCTATATTCGAAACGTTATATTGTCTTGGATCATCCAACATGTTGAGCTTGCCTTTCCCTCTCATGCTAGCCAAATTCTTTGCACCAAGTAGAAATACTACTTGTGCTTCCAAACGTCCCTTAAACCAGTTTTGCCATGAGAGTCCACCATACCTACCTATGGATTGAGTAATATCCTTCAAGTAAGTTGTCATCGGTGGATACAATAAAAATTGCTCTCTAAATATGTATGATTTATTAGTGTGGAGAAAATAAGCTTTATACGATCTTGTGATGTGGAAGAAATAAAAGTGACAGACTGCATAATAAAGGTCCATATCACAAGTGGCAATATAAAGTGATGTTCTTTTGCATTATGATTTTGTGCGTCCAACCATAAAAGTGCATGACAACCTCTGCTTCCCTCTACGAAGGGCCTATCTTTTACTTTTATTTTCTACCCTTATACAAGAGTCATGGTGATCATCACCTTTCCCTTTTACACTTTTTCCTTTGGCAAGCACTTTGTGTTGGAGCAATCCGGATATATATCACTTGGATGTAGGTTTTCATAAATTATTATTGTTGACATTACCCTTGAGGTAAAAGGTTGGGAGGCGAAACTATAAGCCCCTATCTTTCTCTGTGTCCGATTAAAACTTTGAACCCATAAATATCACATGAGTGTTAGCAATTGTGAAAGATTAAATGACAGTTGAGTATGTGGAGTTTGTTGAATCAAAGCTCTTACATAGACTCTTCCCGAAAATAAGATGAATTGCAATTGTTTGATGACTAAGAGCACGGTTTGTTAGTTCTCAAGAAAGTTTAGGATCTATACTTTAACATGTGAATAGCTTGTTACTTGATCATGATAAGTTTTATGAGTTGAGCTACTGTTATGATATATAATGATGCTAGAAAAAGTGATTAGAACTATCATTGATCAAACTCATGCACTTGCTAGTATTCACACTTCATAAATTATTTATTTTATCATTTACTTACTCGAGGATGAGCAGGAATTAAGCTTGGGGATGTTGATACGTCTCCAACGTATTTATAATTTATGAAGTATTCATACTATTATATTGTCCATCTTAGATGTTTAATGGGCCTTTATATGTTGTTTTATATGATTTTTGGGACTAACCTATTAACCTAGAGCTCAGTGCCAATTTCTGTTTTTTCCGTGTTTTTGAGTATCGCAGAAAAGGAAAATCAAACGGAGTCCAATTGACCTGAAAATTCATGGAGATTTTTTTTGGACCAGAAGAAGCCCATGGAGTACCGGTGATGGACCAGAGGAGTCCCGAGGCCACCACGAGGGTGGGGGCGTGCCCCCCTATCTTGTGGCCGCCTCGGGGACCCACCTGACTTGTTCCCGACTCCAACACCTCCGATAAATGCCCAAACCTCCAGAAAATAACCTAGATCGGAAGTTCCGTCGCCGCAAGCCTCTGTAGCAACGAGAAATCAATCTAGGCCCTCTCTGGCACCCTGCCAGAGGGGGCCATCATCACCGGAGGCTATGGAGGAGGATCCCGGAGGGTCCATCATCACCATGAAGGCCAAGGACCAGAGGGATAACCTCTCCCCATCCAGAGGGGAGGCCATGGAGGAGGAAGCACAAGGGGGAGAACCTCTCCTCCTCTCTCTCGATGGCGCCGGAGTGCAATCGGGAGGGGATCATCGCTGCAGTGATCGTCTTCATCAACATCACCATCCTCATCTCTTTTACGCGGTCCACTCTCGCGCACCCCGCTGTAATCCCTACTTGAACATGGTGCTTTTTCCACATATTATGATCCAATGATATGTTGCCATCCTATGATGTTTTGAGTAGATATCCTTTGTCTTTGGGTTGATTGATGATCTAGATTGGTAGTAGTTGTATGTTTTATTTTGGTGCTGTCCTATTATGCCCTCCGTGTCGCACAAGCATGAGGGATTCCCGCTGTCGGGTGTTGCAATACATTCATGATTCACTTATAGTGGGTTGCTTGAGTGACAAAAGCATAAACCCGAGTAAGGGAATTGTTGTGTATGGGATAAAGGGGACTCGATGCTTTAATGCTATGGTTGGGTTTTACCTTAATTATCTTTAGTAGTTGCGGATACTTGCTAGAGTTCCAATCATAAGTGCATATGATCCAAGAAGAGAAAGTAAGTTAGCTTATGTCTCTCCCTCATATGAAATTGCAATGACGACCACCGGTCTTGTTAACAATTGTCTAAGACAATTCCGCACACCGATCCATCATTATTTCACACTCGCTATTTATAATATTTAGTAATATATTCTAACTTTATGATAATAGCACCTACTTTTATGTTTTAGCTCTTCGATATCATGCAAAGTTATCCTCTTCATACCCACAACGTAGTTTTATTTCCCGTTTCTAGTTGGAAGCAAACGTTCGGTGTACGTAGAGTCGTATCAGTGGCAGATAGGACTTGAGAGAATATTGATCTTGCCTTTAGCTCCATGTGGGTTCGACACTCCATTCTTATCACTTCCATCATTGGAAATTGCTATGATGATTCCCTGCACATGGGGATTATCTCCCACCGCCGCGCCGCCCTCTGACCCCCGTCGACCAGCTCATCGCCAGCATCCAAGAGAGCTGGCTGGCCGGGCTCCAGAACTCGGGCCACGACCTGGCGTCGGCGCTGCGAGCGTCGGCCAATGCGGTGCCGGCCGCTCCTGCTCCGCCGCAGATTCCAGACCTAGTAGTCCTGAGCTCAGCGCCTGCGCCGTCCACGGAGTCGCCCCTTCTTGGGACCCCATTGGACAGGGGGTTTTCTTGACCCCCGTCCAAGGGTTTTCTCCTGTCGGCGGGCCGTCCTCCTCGACCTCCGGCGTGGCGATGAGCACGGGCCGATGCCGCAGGACGACTCCTCTGCTCCACCACCTCTCTCCTTCCCGTCGGGGTTTCCACCCCGGCCTCGGTTCGCCGTGGCTGCGCGTGCTTCGGTGAGTCAAACCCTCTCAATGCTTGCTCGCAGATGTAGATTAGGGATTTATTTCTTAGGCATGTGCTAGTAGTTAGTGGATTCGATAGGATTAGATAGGATTCTAGCAGATCCGATTGGACGCGATCCCAATCGAATCCAATCGGACTGATCTGTTATTGTTTTGTACAGTGTGTGTGCTAGGATAATTTTCTTGTGCTACTGCTAGTGGGTCCTATGATCTGTGTTCATGCTAGTAGCTGTGTTGATGCTAGAATCATGTTCATGTTGACTGATGAATGTTATACTGAGGGCATGTTCATGTTGACTGATGAATGCTAGAATCATGTTGACTGATGGCATGTTCATGTTCAAGCTAGGATCATGTTCATGTTGTTGTTCCTGTTGCTAATATACATGTTCAAGCTAGGGTTTGTGTTGAATGTTTTACGTGCATGTAGTAGGACCATTTTAGGATGCTGCGAAATGTGTATGGCTGCACATGGGTACTATTGGCACTTGCTATTGCTATTTTTAGATGTTTCCATGTTTATGATAGTGCACTGATGAGTGGCAGTTGCAGCAAAGCAGATGCCACTGATCAGTGAACTTGCCCAACAGCAAGTCCACTGATCAGTGGCATTTGCCCAACAACAAGTGTCATTGATAAGTGGCATTTGCCTAACAGCAAGTGCCATTGATAAGTGGCATTTGCTCAAAGTGTTTGTGCATTGATTAGTGTCATTTGCTCTTGGGCAAATGTCTTTGATCAGTGACATTTTGCAAAGAGTTTGTGCACTAATACTTGTCATCTTACGTGACAAGATATTGAAGACTGACTAGGATATGGCGGGAGGAGGAACTCAGGTGGTGGCCGGAGCTGAGCGCGCCGAGGATTTCATCCCCACAAACAGGTGGATCAGGACAATGGACCAGCCCGGCAGGATCGCCTTCATGAGCCTGTATCGTTCAAGGCGACGATCTCCGAGGCAGGGCCATGAGGAGGGGCCCAGGGATCCAATGCGCTTCTACCAGCAGATCAAGGACAGCGAGAACCTCGCCATGCTCTTCGTCCCTCACAAGTTCGTGGAGGTGATGAACACCTGGATGGTCATCAAGCGGCTCCTGCGCATGGTTAGGCTCTCGGCGAACAAGCGGTGCATGTTCTGGATGTAGGTCCAGAACTTTGAGGGGTACATGGTGCTTGGCCGGGGCTGGAGCTACTTCTGCCGCCGCCACCGGATTGTCCCCGGCGACCTTGTCGTTGTGCGCATCTTAGGACTCGGACTGAACGTTCAGATTAGGTTTCGTTACAGCAGGCACAATTGCATTGGTAACATCGAGCAAGCTATGTAGTTAAGTTAAGTAAGGTGCTAGTGGAGAACTTTTATGGTGTGTGGCGAGACTTGTGCATGGAACTTGTTCATATTTTGGCCAGGAGCAGAACCCTGGCATGGAGCAGGGAAGGAGGATGCCCCTGCTGTTAATCTAGACTTATGCTATGTAGTTAAGTGGTTTGCTGTAATTTCCTTGCTTGCTGTGTTTGATTTCATTTGGTTGCCTGCTGTTGTGCTATTGTTGTTGTGCTGATCATGTGGTGGTAAGGACACCACATTTGAATGGGGTGAGCAGAACACAAACGATGTTTGCAACCAAACAGCTGAAGTTTGCATCTGCTCACACCCTAAGCACAAAAACGACAACCAAACAGTAGGGGGGGGGGGTAAGTGCCTCTCCATGTGATGTAGGCAACCAAATAGGTTGCAGCTGCTGCATATGAGGTGCATTTCATCAACCAAACTTGCTGGAGATGGACATGCAATGCAACTACTGTTGCAAACTTGTTTAGTTGCAAACAACGTTTGTGTTTTGCTCACCCCATTCAAATGTGGTGGCCTTACCACCACATGATCAGCACAACAGCAACATCACAACAGCAGGCAACCAAGTGAAATCAAACATAGCAAGCAAGGAAATGACAGCAAACTACTTAATTACATAGCATAAGTCTAGATTAACAGCAGGGGCATCCTCCTTCCCTGCTCCATGCCAAGGTGCTGCTCCTGGCCAAAATATGAACAAGTTCCCAGCACAAGTCTTGCCACACACCATAAAAGTTCTCCACTAACACCTTACTTAACTTAACTACATAGCCTGCTCGATGTTACCAACGCAATTGTGCCTGCTGCAATGAAACCTGCACATGACCGAGGAATCGTGGTTGTAGATCTAAACCTTCAGTCCGAGTCCTGAGATGCGCACAACGATGAGGTCGCCAGGGACGATCCGGTGGCGGAGACAGAAGTAGTCCCAGCCCCGGCCAAGCACCATGTGCCCCTCGAAGTTCTGGACCTGCACCCAGAACACGCACCGCTTGTTCGCCGACAGCCTGACCATGCGCGGGAGCCGCTTGATGACCAGCCAGGTGTTCATCACCTCCACAAACTTGCGAGGGATGACGAGCATTGCGAGGTTCTGGTTGTCCTTGATTTGCTGGTAGAAGCGCATCGGATCCCTGGCCCCTCCTCATGGCCCTGCCTCGGAGATCGTCCCCTGGAACGAGACAGGCTCATGAAGGCGATCCTGCCAGGCAGGTCCACCATCCTGAGCCATCTATTCGTGGGGATGAAATCATCAGCGTGCTTAGCTCCGGCCACCACCTGAGCTCCTCCTCCCGCCACATCCCAGTCACTCTTCAATATCTTGTCAGGTAAGATGACAAGTATTAGTGCACAAACTCTTTGTAAAATGTCACTGATCAAAGACATTTGCCCAAGAGCAAATGCCACTAATCAGTGCACAAACTCTTTGAGAAAATACCACTTATCAATGGCACTTGCTACTAGGAAAATGGCACTGATCAGTGGTACTAATAAGTGGCAAATGCCACTTATCAATGACACTTGTTGGGCAAATGCCACTGATCAGTGGACTTGCCCAACAACAAGTTCCATTGATAAGTGGCATTTTGCCCAACGGCAAGTGACATTGATAAGTGGGATTTGCCTATGGGGGCAAATGCCACTTATCAATGACACTTGTTGTTGGGCAAATGCCATTGATCAGTGGCACTGATCATGCTGCAACTGTCACTCATCGGTGCACTATCCTAAACATGAAAACATCTAAAAATAGCAACAACAAGTGCCAATAGCACCCATGTGCAGCCATGCACATTTGGAAGCATCCTAAAATGGTCCTACTACATACGTACACATATAACATTCAACATAAACCTTAGCGTGTATATGTATATTAGCAACAGGAACAACAACATGAACATGATTCTAGCTTGAACATGAACATGCCATCAGTCAACATGATTCTAGCATTCATCAGTCAACATGAACATGCCATCAGTAAAACATTCATCTGTCAACATTAACATGCTTCTAGCATCAACACATCTACTAGCATGAACACAAATCATAGGACACACTAGCAGTAGCACAAGAAAATTATCCTAGCACACACACTGTACAAAATAAGAACATATCGGTCCGATTAGATTCGATTAGGATCGCATCCAATCAGATCTGCTAGAATCCTATCTAATCCTATCGAATCCACTAGCTACTAGCACATGCCTAAGAAATAAACCCCTAATCTACATCTATGAGCAAGCATTGAGAGGGTTTGACTCACGAAGCACGCGCAGCCGCGGCGAACCGAGGCCAGGGTGAAAACCCCGACGAGAAGGAGAGGTGGCGGAGCAGAGGAGGATCCGGCCCTGGCGACGGCCTGCGGCATCGGCCACGTGCTCATCGCCACGCCGGAGGTCGAGGAGCACGGCCCGCCGATAGGAGAAAACCCTTGGACGGGGGTCAAGGAAACCCCTGCCCAATGGGGTCCCAAGAAGGGGCGGCTCCGTGGACGGCGTCGGTGCCGAGCCCAGGACGAGGAGGTCCGGAATCGGCGGCGGAGCAGGAGCGGCCGGCACCGCATTGGCCGACGCTCGTGGTGGCCGGCATCAGATGGGGGACGATGCTCGCAGCGCCGACGCCAGGTTGCGGCCCGAGTTCTGGAGCCCGGCTAGCCAGCGCTCCTAGATGTTGGCGATGCGCTGGTCGATGAGGGTCAGAGGGCGGCGCGGCGGTGGGCGTGGCGGAGCCGTTGGAGGAGAGGAGAGGGAGGGGCGGTGAGGGAGAGAGAAGGAGCAGTGGGAACAGTGCGACTGAGCGATGACAGGAGAGTGGGGGCGAGTTATGAGACGTTCCCTCCGTCTCCCGTGCTGCCCGAGGCGTGCAACTGCCCCACACGCGTGGCCGCGCCCAACCAGGCTCGCGAGAAACTATCAATTCGGCAGTTTCTGTCGGGCCAGGCTGCCGGCTGCTTTAAGATCCGTGCGGACTTCAAACCGCATGCAGCTCAGACAACCAAACAAGCCGCGCACATCACGTGCGGACCTGATTGGGCTGCATGCGGGCAACCAAACACGTCCTATATGTCTCCATCTTCACATCTTCAACGTCTTTGTTTGTTTGTTTGTTTCATATACGAAGCGTGCAGCATACTTGCAGTAGTTACACTAACCGACGGCTAGCTAGCTAGCACGCGACACGGACCATGAGACATGCATGCCATCGACAGGGACGCCAGAACCAACTGTGTCCACCTTGCTCTGCATCCGGGCGGCTCGTCCGAGATCAAACGGCCGGCGAGAGCCGCGGCATCCGAGTCATTTCAATCAATCTTACTAAGAAGACGAGTGATCCGCCATTAAACCTACTTCCTTCGTCTTATAATATAAAATTATTTACAAGCTGTTTGGGATTATATAGTTTTTCTTCAAAAACTTTTGAATGTTTTTGGAATAGAAAATTATTGACTTGGAAATCTCAAACATCGATAAGTGTTTGTTTTCTTATTAAATATTATTTTCCTGATTATGTGAAGGACAATTTTTTTTCATCCGGGAGCAGCCGCATTTTAGAATTTCCTACCTTGTTCAGTGGTCATTGTTCTCACATCAGTTTGCGCAATGCAAAATTCATGTAGCTAGGAAACTGACAACAGACTCATCTTGCTCAATCCAGAATAGCAAAAATGGTACGAATGACTTCCCCGCCGAAATAAAAAACTTGCCTCATGGATTAACTATGAATCAGAATGTAACTCGCATGGCAGCTACGAACTTGTTGTAAACATATACTCTGAATAAATATCTCCAGTAGCCTCTTATTTATAATTAAGCTGTTTGAAATTGGGTGTCGTCAGATCTCAGTCGACTGAGATTTAACTAAGTCTCACTCAAGTGATACAACATACAAAAAAAGATATAAAATTATAAAAGAAATTTTTGCATGGATCTCAAAGTAAAATTTAACGAATATAACATTGACTGAGACTTGGTTAAATCTCATTCAACTAAGATTTAACAATCCCGTTTGAAATTTTATTCAACCCCAAGTCATATACATTGAAGGTGCACATTTTGAAGAGTACAACTAATTATAGGTGGTCGACATCCAGGCAACTAAGAATCAACAGTACCAAAGAAGAATGCATGTTTGATTCATAAGCTCGAAAGCGTCCAGGCGCTGCATTTTTTGGCTTGATTACATGTAAGTTCACCCATAAAAAAAAGATTCCATGTAAAAAAATTGTGTGGAAGTTACTGTGGCAAAAAGATTTAATGGTCATGATAATTTAATCTGTGTGGATGAATATGGTGTCTTATTTGTCTCTTGTAATAATAATATAATAGATAATTTGTTAGCAACTCAGGCTCAGCTCCTGGTACATCGGCATACGTACGGATGTTTCGGGTGTGCATCAGACACTTCACTACAAGCAGAGAGCCCATCACATCCCAAAAGACAGGCCTGAAAGAAGTGTGGCACTCTCCCTTCGGGCATCTACAATGCCAACCACTTATACAGACGCTAACAGAACAAAAAAAATAAAGATCATAAAATTAAAAAGATCATGTAAGGGCCCTAGCCTACAACGGAAGATGCTAATTTCGTGGGCTAACTAACACAGCCTGTGCACTTCGAGCATGCAGACCCAAGCACTTGATGCTTGGTCTTGGGCCCAGCTCTGATATTACTTGTTAGCAAACTAGGCCCAGCTCCAGATACATTGGCATACGTTCGGACATTTCAGATACTCATCGGGCACTCCACTGCAAGCGGAGAGTCCACCACATTGGAAAAGACTGGCTTGAAGAGAATTTGGCACACTCCCTTATGAAAAGGTCCTAGCCTCCTCCTGTATCCGAGGTGGGACTAAAGTCATTGGTGTTGCCCCAAAGTCAGGTTCCTGACATAATGCAGCAGTAACCACACTGATTGCTAGCTAGCCAGGACACGCGACAGGGACCATGAGTCATGCATGCCATCGACAGGGATGGTCCGGGCCACTTGTCCGAGATCAAATGGCCTGAGAGAGCCATGGCATCCAATTTTTTTCCCCTTCTACTCCCTCTGTTTTAAAATATTTGTTGTTGTTTTAGCTTAAGTTCAAATTTAAACTAAAACCATGACAAGTATTTTGAGACGGATCGATGTAGTATTTTTTTTACATTGGGGAATTGTTCTTTGGGGGCAGGGAGCGGGTGCACTTTCTAATTTCCGCTCTTTGTTACTCAAAGTTGTCACAGAAGGTCGTGCAAAACAAACTTTGATGTGGCTAGCAGACCGAAAACAGAGTCATCTTGTTCCATCCAGAACAGCAAATATCATCCGAGGCAAAGACGAATACACGTTTGGATTCATAAGCTCCAAAGCACCCACTTTAATTTCATTTGCTGGATTACAGGTAAGTTACTGCGACATAAAAGAAAATGATAGTAACTTATTAGTAGCAGCACAGTAGGTAATCGACCACATGATCCACATTATAGCTGGCATGGTCTCTTATTGCTGGTCCATGATGCGTACGTATAGCACAAAGTTTAGAACGGTCCATCCATCATCACATGCTTGGCTTCACGTTAAGGCGGTTGGCCACCTTCATGCCGCACGACTTGTCACACTGCATCCATCCACAAATCACCGAGTTAATCATTCATCACCAACTGAAGAACATTGAGCGTACATCCATGGATTCATGCATCAACAATTAGTTACCTTGGAGAGGAAGTCGATCCAGATGACGCGGAGCTCGTGGCTGACCTTGGGGTGGGCGAGGGCGTCGGCGAAGCGGCGCACGAACCTGTCCTGGCGGTCGGGCGCCCAGCTGCGGTACCTCTCCCCGGGCTGCACGAAGTCGTTCTCCTTCTTGATCCTCGTCTTCTCCCTTTTCCCGACGACGGGCCTCGTCGGCACGGGGAAGCTGGCCGGCTCGGCCTGCCGGAGCGGCGCGTGGCGGGACGGGTAGTAGTCCACCTCCTCGTCGCGGTGCATGAAGTTCATGGCGCCGTCGTAGTGGTTGTTCTTGAAGCCGCACTTGGGCGCGTTGACGGGGAGCATCAGGTAGTTTGGGCCGAGGCGGTAGCGCTGCGTGTCGGCGTAGGCGAACACCCTGCACTGCAGCATCTTGTCGTCGGAGTAGTAGATCCCGGGCACGACGAGCCCCGGGCCGAAGGCCAGCTGCTCGTTCTCGTTGAAGAAGTTGTCGACGTTGCGGTCGAGCACGAGGCGGCCGACGGGCTGGAGGGGGACGAGGTCCTCGGGCCATGTCTTGGTGTCGTCGAGCGGGTCGAAGTCGAAGCGGTCCTCGTCGTCGGGGTCGATGACCTGCACGAACAGCTTCCACTCGGGGAAGTTGCCGGCGTCGATGGAGTCGTAGAGGTCCTGCGTGGCGTGGCTGTGGTTCTTGCCGCCGACGAGCGTGGCCTCGTCGTCCATGAGGCAGCTGACGCCGCAGGTGGGGCGCCAGTGGAACTTGACGTAGTGGGACTTGCCGGCACGGGAGACGAAGGTGTAGGTGTTGACCCCGAAGCCGTCCATGTGGCGGTAGTCGGTGGGGATGCCGACGTCGTCGAAGAGGAAGAAGAAGGTGTGGAGGCTCTCGGGGTGGTGGGAGAGGAAGTCGAAGACGCGCCAGTACTCCTGCACATGCGACTTGGGGTTGGGCTTGAAGGCGTGGATGACGTCGGGGAACTTGATGCCGTCGCGGATGAAGAAGACGGGGAAGTTGTTGCCGAGCAGGTCCCAGTTGCCCTCGCGCGTGTAGAACTTGACGGCGAACCCGCGGGGGTCACGGATCGTCTCCGGCGAGCCGCGCTCGTGGATCACCGTGGAAAAGCGGACGATGACCGGCGTGCGCGCCCCCGGCGCGCGGAGGAAGTCGGCGCAGGTCAAGCCCGTTACGTCGTGGGTGCACTCGAAGAAGCCCTTGGCGGAGGCGCCCCGCGCGTGCACCACCCGCTCCGGGATGCGCTCGCGCGCGAAGTGGGCGATCTTCTCCAGCAGGTGGTAGTCCTCCAGCAAGATCGGGCCGCGCGGGCCGACGGTGAGCGCCTCGTTGTCGTTCCACACCGGCTGGCCGGCGTTGGTCGTCGTCGTCTTGGTGTCGAAGCTGCTCGACGGCCGGAACTGCACGCCATGCACACGCACGCACACAGAGCTCGAAGTTAATTAATCAGCACACACGTACTATAATCGGTAGAATCTCTGTGAACGAATTAAGAACACCATGGACTGTAAAGTAGCATAGGATTAGTCTCTGATCGTGTCTGCTTACCTTGCAGGGATCCATCCTTCCTCTCTTGAGTGAGGTAGCTCCGCTAAGCTGGGGGGAGTGTGGCGAGCTCACTCACTCTCACTGCACTGCTCTCTGCTCTGCCTGAGCTCGCTCGAGCCGGTCTTAAATAACGGCGAGGGGTGAGGTGGCGTGACCGCCCGGCTGCCGCGACGAGGCCCTGACAGGTGGGGCATAGGACAGGCTGCAAGGGACGGGTCGGCCTGCAAGAGGACAAGCAGAGGATAAGGCGGTGTGGGCCAGCCGCGTGTGGAAAAGTCTGTTGCCGGGACGGATGAAGATGGTGCACCGCATCACTCCTCGCTGCATCGTCATCCGGTTCCGTGCAAATACAAAACTGGCTGCTAAGCCTATGCCTGTGCGTGCATGTGCATGAATATCTCTTCTGCCTGATCCGTTGCACTCACCCACCGCGGCTCAATGCTAGGAATGCAGTGCAGATCACTATTTTTGGAATGCAGTGTACGTAATTTACTCATTCTCTAAAGAAATATAAGATTGTTTAGATCACTAGAGGGAGTAGTGAAATTTGCGAGGGAATGCCGTGTGTGTGTGTGTGTGTGTAAAAATTGGTGATTCAGCTTAGCCATGGATAATGATAAGCTTGTCTAGCTAAGGTGTCCTTACGTGTCCCCGCATGTTAGATTTTTTTTCGTCGGAAAAGTAAGTTTCTTGAGCCCAATTACATTAAAAATCACTTTTGGTGATACAAGCATGTTACAAGGAGGTCTTCTCTTTTTATTCGCCAAGTGGGAACCATGTTGCATTGAAAAGAATAGCAAACAAATTTCTTTCACCAATGAATGAGAAAAAGCTGAAATAAACACGAGTAACTGAATTCCCGGTAATTACAAAATAATCGCATGAAGCTCTTACAAGGACAAACAAGAAAACTTAATTTGCACACCCAACGTTGATTAATGGCCTTTCCCTCACATTCTCGGTGCACAAAACAAGCGGAAACATTGGTGAGAAAATAACGATGATTAGGGTTTTTTGCGCTAACTCTTTGATTGGACTTAAATTGGGGCGCATGTCATGATATTTAATAAGCAAATCACATGGTTGTAGTGCTTGGTGACGAGGTTAGTGATAATCAAGTCGCCACGTGCCTCTCTGGCTGACTTTTCCTATACATATGGAGCCACTTAATTATCAACTACAAGAATTAAACAATGCTAACTGATATGCATCGTTCAGAAAGTACAAAAGCTACTTGTTGCAACGTGGCAAAATGTAGTTGTCCAATTACTCTACCCCTATTACTTGTCTCGCAATGCCCGCTTTACCCAAACAAAAAAAAGCAGGGGGCGAGGAAAAGGAATGAACACTAGAAACACATCATCTTCATAAAAAAAAAACAAACACATCAAGTTTTCACACAGGAAACTTCATACGCAGGATCTTACATTTATCATGGACTCTCCCACCTTCTAGATGCTCGGGGGGAAGAGAACCGATGTGGTTATTGTCAAAAAATGCCGTCAAGTAAAATTTGGTCACGTGTCTCAATCAAAGTACAATTTTAATTAACAAAGTATAAGGTACTCAGTCTGCTTGTGAATCATTAATGATAATCAAATCATAAGGCACACCTTTGGTTGATTTTCTTGTACCGATCGAGAGCCACTTAATCCACCAAGAATTAACAATCTTATCAGTCCCCCAAATCGCCAGACAACTTTGGGAAAAGTTGGAAAACTACATTTCCGCATCATGGCAAATGTAGTTGTCGAATTACTCTACCCGAATGAATTATTAAAACACCTTCTTTTATTTTACTGAAAATGGATGCAAGGGGCCATGGACAAGGGGACATGGCTTATTTGGTGTGATGTTAGTTGTACTACTGTGCTAGGTTATATATGTCTGCACAAAAGCATCACCTGCGCTCTTTTTTCTTCCTGAACATGCAATATTTAGATAGGAAAGTAACTTGTTACTGAATTTAAGCAACGGGTTGTGTCACTCACCATGCATGAGTTGTCTTATTTGAAGGAGCTTAATTGAAGCACAAAGTGCACACATGTCTCGGTGTGGTTATCCTAATATTGCAGTAGAATTCTCGGACACGCGGAAAAGGGATTCATATATTATTTCTATTCAAAACCCTGTTCCAAAATGCTAAGGTATATATGACTATGTACATTTATAATTTGATTATTCACAGTATTATCCTATAAATGAATACAGTGAGTCTGAGCATAGAATTATCCATGGCTAAGAACAAGTGCGAAGCATGAATCAAACAGTAAAGGGAGGAGCTAATTTATAAAATAATGCTACAAAATCATGAAAATAAGTTGCTTGTCAAGGTACTCTATGATCATTGTATTTTTCTCCGTCCACCGAAATAATTGTACGATTTTCCTGGAAGCTAGTTAGCGGTATTCATCGATGGAGAAATCTCAGTACAAAAGGAGGTGTGAAATGGACGGTGCACCTACTGGAGCAGCACATGACATGTGTACTTGAATACAAGCTGCCAAGATCTGAGTTTTGACGCATACACAAGCGAACGTCAATAATGCAGCATGCCGTCGTTTCCGCCAACTATCTTAACACACTTGCGCTAGCTGCATACCATCAAAATGAAAGGCAATCACACACTTGGATAGCTATGAGATTTCATTTTTCTGAAATAACACCATATATCTGTCATGTTTAGGCAAACAGTGCTCCTGAAAAGTAAACGGATATCCGGAGTAGCTTCTTACCATCGAAATGAAAGGCAAGCACACGCACAAACATTGCCATCATTCGACAGTGAACCGATAGGAATAAAAGAGAAACAAATGGTAGATCGATAGGAGCAATCGATCGGCACCGATCGAGTAGACGCACGAGCTTGACTAAAACTTGACGAGGAACATGGAGGTGGAGATTCGTCTCAGCCAAGGTGTATGACAACAAAACTAAACCCATCCGTCCAGATCGATGTTTCCCGCTGTACTGCATGATGGGATAAAGTCGGGAGGGTAGGATCACTAGGACCAATTAGACGCTCAAAGAGAATATCTCCTCCGTGTATGATTGGTTGATTCCAGTACTTGATTCCATCTAGAACAGTGTACAAGGTCAATTTTGCAACAGTTTCCTGGACTATTAAGGGTTGATTATCCTTTTGCCTTCAGTGGTGGCCATGTGCTCAGTTTTGCCCTCAGATGCGAATTGTCCTCAGTTTTGCCCTTAGTCCGAGCACAGCAACTATGACGAGGCCAAACGGCCATATTTGAGTCCATTCCGTCCGCCGGCGTTAGTGGTTGTGGGTCCGGAGCTTACACGTGGGACCGCGTGGATGTGGGTCCAGAGCTGACATGTAGGCCCGTGCAACTAAATCCCCAAATCATTCTAGCTCACACCCATCCGACCGGTCGGCTGTCCTGCGCCGCCGCCGCCGCCACCTGCGCCGCGGCCAGCACCTGCCCCGCCACCAGCTGCACGGCCTGCTCCGCCGCTACCTCCCTGCGCCTATGCTCCACGGCTACCTGTGACGCCCACCACCTTCCTATGACGCCACGGGTGGGGCGCCCGCCACCTGCTCGATCCGCGGCGCGGCCTCCTTCCGTGCGCCCGGCCGGAGCGCTCAAAGGTGGGGGGCTGCTGGAGCTATTTAAACTAGGAGGAAGAACCCTAGGGCGAAATGGTGAGCAGCGGCGACCCCGGAGTATTTGGCGAGGCAGGCATCGGGCCGGAGATCCGCCGCGTCCACGACTGGGTTCCCGAGGGGTAAGTCTCGCCTCTTGTTTAGATTGAGCTTAGTTGTGCATTTGAACACTCGATTCGAGTAGGTTTGCCCAATTAGTGTGCTGATTGCGTCTCTGTTTTTCGCCGGTTAGGATGGAGTTGCGGTTTGCTTTCATGGTGCACATTAGAAGGGACCGGTACATGTTCGATGCAAAGGATAAGAAGAAATACCAAGGAGGTTTTGATTATCGGTTGCCAATGGCTAGTAATTGGAGTTTCAGACAATTTGGGGAGGTAATTTGTAGCCAATATCCTTGGGGTTTGCTTGATGAAGTGGTATACAAATACTATGATGGGGAAAAGAATTGGGTGACAGTTAGTAATGATGAAGAGCTAGCTACCATGTTTGTTAGGCATAAAGAGAAAGATAATTTTCATGTGAGGCTGCAAGTTGATGTGCTTGAGCAGGCATTTGGACCTAGGATGGCGGGTGCAACATCTCGGGAAGAACCAAGTCGTCGTAATGGCATCTCTAGCCAGAACAGTTCAGTTGGTGCACGGCGACGTGGTGGCTCGACAAGTGTGGGCAACAGCAGTAGGGTCCCCCTTGAAGTGGAGCCTGATGGCTACAATTCTGAGGTTGATGAAGAGAAGCTATATTCTGATGTTATTCGGAATTTACGACGGGCACCTCGGACTGAAAATCAAGATGAGGCTCACAATGCAGTTCGTGTGGATGATGACGCGATGGGTGAGGACGAATACCTTGCAGCTGTTGAATGGGACCCTTTGAACCCTCATGTGGAAGAAGGTACAGTTTTTGCATCCATGAACGAGTGTAGAAATGCACTTGTGACATACTGCATCAAGGGAGAACGTACTTTCAAAGTTGACAAGAGTGATCAAGTACGTTACAGAGTGCACTGTCCGACTGAAGGTTGTCCATGGAGGCTGCTTGCATCTAAAATGCGTAATAGCACTAATGTTCAGGTCAAAGTGAACCCTTTTAAGCACACATGCCAGGAATCAACCCTTAGGAAGGATACAATCAGTAGAGCCAAGTCAAGATGGGTGGCAGAAGAAGTAAAGAAGTGGGTGAAAGAAAACCAGCAAGTGGGTCGGAAGGAATTGCAGAAGAACATCAAAGATAAGTTCAAGATAGATTGTCCATACATGAGGTTGTTCAATGGTAAACAACATGCTGTGGATTCTATTTATGGTAACTAGCAGGAAAGTTTTCAATTGTTTTATTCATTCAAAGGTGAAGTGGATAGGACAAGCCCAGGTAGTATTGTAGATATTGATCACCACACCGTGGAGTACACATTCAGGGGAGTGACAAAGACCGATGAATGCTTTAGGAGGGTTTTTGTCTGCTTTGAGGCTTGTCGCCGAGGTTTTTTGGCAGGCTACAGGCCTTATTTGGCTATTGATGCCACTTTTCTCACAGGGAGGTTTAAAGGACAGTTAGTAGCAGCTTGTGCAGTTGATACACATAGTTTTGTATTTCCAGTTGCCTATGGTGTGCTGGAGACAGAGTCTGAGGAGAGCTAGACTTGGTTTTTGCATAATCTCCGCCGGGCTATTGCACATCCCAATGGGTTGGTCATTCATACAAATGCCTGCAAAGGTTTAGAAGTGGCCGTGGACAATGTGTTCCCTGGAGTAGAGCATAGGGAATGCATGCGTCACCTTGCTGCAAATTTCATGAAGAAATTCAAAGGAAAGTTGTATACCGACAATTTATGGCCAGCATCTTTGACATGCAGTGTGAGGAAGCACAACTACCACTTGAGGCAGTTATACATGAATCCCAAAGTGAAAGAATACTGGGAAACACACCACTCCAAGTTATGGGCCAGAAGCCAATTCAGTGAAGTGAGCAAAGTTGACTATGTGCACAATAATCTAGCAGAGTCTTTCAACTCAATGATCCGGAAATTAAAGGGTCATTATATGGTGGATTTGCTTGACAGGATAAGGATAGAATACATGCAGAAATTTCATTATCGTGCAGGAATAGCCGAGGCAAAATTCATGGGCCACATTATCATCCCTGCCGTGATGAATGAACTGAAGCAGAAGACAACAGGCTTGGAAATGAACATGACTCTTTGCTCGGGTACCACAGCAGAGATATCATATTTGGATAAAGAGAAGAGGGAATGGAGATATCCAGTGGATTTAGAAGCTAGAACTTGCAGTTGTAGGCAATGGCAGATAACTGGGTTGCCATGCATTTATGCCTTGTTTTTCATCACTTCTCTCCCAGGTCCAGCAGGGAACATACAGCAGTATGTGCATGATTACTACTCTGTTGCAAGGTTCAAAACCACATATGCTTATGCCTTGCCTGCTATGGAGGGAAAACAACAATGGTACATGGTGGACCCTGGATTCAAGCTTTGCGCTCCAATTCTGAAGAGAGCAGCAGGTAGACCAAGGAAGAGTCGAATCAGACCTCGCAGCGAAGGAGCTGGACTTGGAGCGAGGAAGCGTAAGTGCACAAGGTGTGGTGGGTCTGGTCATTTTGGTAAGTATTGTGATAACACAGTAGATCCAGCGTTCGGAAAGAGTTTCGATGAAGGCTTCGATGAAAATGTTGGTCAGCAACCGGTTGCCTCAACAGATGATGAAAATGATGGTCAACAGCCGGTTGCATCAGATGAGGATTTTGACGAGGTTCCAAATGATGATGGTCAACAGCCGCATGATTTTGACGATGATCCAAAATATCCTCCAAATAATGATTCAAGTGAGGCTCCAAATGGTGATCCAAGTGAGGCTCTAAATGGTGATCATGGTGATCCAAGTGAGGCTCCAAATGATGATCCAAGTGAGGCTCTAAATGGTGACCAACCTTCTGTTGTTGTGAGTTCTGCTAGGTATGTAAATCTTGCAAGGGTCAAATACTACTGTACATCTATCACTTGACATGATCTCATTACCGTTTATGTTTTGCACAGCTCTATGGTAGGTTTGAAGAAGACGCGCAAGGTACCGACAACCAAGAGAAGAAGAGAAGAAACAATGAGCACAAGGTGCACGAGGAGCAAAGTGATGGCAAGAAGCTCAAGGAACAGACAGAAGCCCCAACGCTATCTATGAATAATTATGAAACATTATGAATAAGGGATGATGTTGTATTATGAAACATTTATCACTTGACATGTTGTATTTCTATTGGATGATGTTGGACCTATGTTAGAAGTATGTTTGACATGATGTTTAAATATCTGTTGGATGATGTTTGAATGAGCACATGGTTTTTCCTTTTTTTGAATTTTGTTTTGCTCATTTAAATTCTGATCAAACCTAACTTTGACCAAGATTTAAACAAGTCTAAAACATCAAAATGAAAAACTAAGCCTGGATACTTCTTAGTCAATCCAAAATGAAGTTGTGGTGACCTTTTTGAAATTTTCATGAAAAATGTGCTAAAAAGAGGGGTCCAAAGATAGGGTAAACGGCCTCATTTCTAAGCAAAGTTTTTTTCGACCTTGTCTAAATCAGCCAAATAACTTTCCTACACATATATTCTATATGTACAGACTATGTGCGCTGGTTTTTCCATTTTTTGATTTTTTTAATTTGTTTTGCTCATTTGAATTCTGGTCAAACTTAATTTTGACCAAGATTTAAACAAGTGTAAAACATCAAAATGAAAAACTAAGCCTGGATCCTTCTTAGTCACTCCAAAATGAAGTTGTGGTTAGTTTTTTGAAATTTTCATGTTTGTTTCCCCAAAACACTTCTCTTCACTTCATACAAGAGAGTTTGAGATACTCGAGATATCATACAATACACATAAACTTATCATTTAAATGTATGTAAAGCTTGTTTATCAACTTAAATCGTTAGTATATGACATAAGAAGACTATGTGTGCAGGTTTTTTATTTTTCTGATTTTTATTTAATTTATTATGCTTATTTGAAATCTGGTCCAAACCCCTCCCAAACCCCGCTAACCCTAGCGCTGAACAAGGACCGTTCATCTAACCCTAGCGGCGATCAAGGGCCTTCGATCTAACCCTTCTAGAAGGAATCTGCGGGGAGGAGGGGGGCGATCCGCGAGATGCAATCTGATTCGCTGGGAGATTGTTTTTTTAACAAATACCGGGCGCGCTGGATGGACCGTTGGGCCGTCTCGTTGTCTGGGCCTGAGACCGCAGTAAATAGCCCGTCTCAGCCTTTCCAGGCCTTGCATGCATGGAGGCGGCGACGTGGGTTTGCATGCGCGGGAGGCGGCGACGTGCATGCATGTGAGCGAGGCGAGCGAGGCGCGCTAGGCGAGCTAGGTGGTTCAGTGCAGTGGTTCAGGGCAGCGATTCACATGCACCGCCCGGTCAAAGAGCTATGCAGTGATTCAGATGCACGCACGCGCCCCATGCATCGTTTTCGTGCAAAAATTTAAGTGTGCAAAACGTAACGGATACACACACGCGTCCGGATTCACACACGCACCATTCTCATCCTTTCTCTCTTCCTCTCCCACCCACAGGCCTATAAATGGGGTGCCTTTCTTCCTCTCCCACCCACAAGCCAGATCCGATCCTCTCCAACTTCAAACACCCAAGCGACCGAGCTCTCCCCAAGAGAGACCAAGTGAAGATGCAGTTCAACGGGCCGACCTTCAGCCGTCCGCCTGTCGTGCCGGAGCTGCGCTACCCACCGGGCGTGCTCGTGGAGAGGGAGCTCCGTGTGTGGGCTATTTCAAGGTGGAGGGGTTCCGTCGAACTCACCCGCGCCTTCCTCAGAGCCGGCTATGCCCACCTCCCACGGGGCTCGCCGAGGATGTTCACCCTCAACGAGGTTCGTGACCGCAGCGGCATCCTCCTACTGCTCACGGTCACCTTCACCAACCCGTTTGACGCGTGAGAGCTCCTCGGCCAAGTCTTTTGGTGCGGCTGCAAGGCCATCTTCTTCACCGTCTACAACATCTACACCAACTACGAGCGCATCTTCCCCTTTCCAGGCCAGATGCACTCCCTTCCCTACGACTAGGAGGAGGAGGTGTGAAGATGAAGACGGTGTTGAAGGGGCGCGCGCGGCCAAGGTGGAAGAAGAAGGTCAAGATGAAGATGTTCAAGCCCGGAGTCAAGCTCGTCATGTTTCGTTTTTTATTTTGTTGCTTTTCTATGTCGTGTCGTGTCGTGTCATGTTTCGTCATGTGTCTGTAAACTGTCCGTGAACTTATCTAAGTTATTGCAATGGTACGGTGTGTTCCATCTTATCTAAGTTATTAGGGTTTATTATGTGCGTTAAAAAATGTCCGTGCCCAAACATATTATTTCTTCCCTAAACAAGTCATGAAGTTCGAGAACTTGTGGTTTTAATTAATGAAAATCGGAGGGGGTGAGAAGCCCTCTGTTTCATTCAAACAAAAAGTCATGAACTAACATGCAAATTTATTCCCTTTAAATCCTAAACCAAGTGCCACTCTAACCCTAAACCAAGTGCCACTCTGACCAAAATCATGTGGTAGTGCAACATACATTTTCAACCTTCCAACCCTCCAAAATTTAAGTGCAAAACAATGGAAAACCACTCTCACGCGTGTGCAAACATTCACGGTCTCACTATTTTTTTTTAAAAAAATCACAGTCTCACTATGTATACCTTCCTTCCCTACTCATGTCAAAATCTTGCCATCTGTCCTAGTGGTTACCAGCGCAGCCCTAAACACCACAAACCCATGCGGTCCTGGGTTCGAGTCCCTAGCTGCACCAATTTTTTGTGCATTTTCCACCCTTTATTTTTTTAGACAAATTATGTTTTTCTCAATGTAATGCCCTTAAAAATGTTCATTTATTTTGGCACCTCGCGTAAACCTCTACCAGAGCTGAGGCACATTTCCATGACATTTTGGTCTTTGATTTAAATTATGGTGTATTTGTATTGGATTAATTAATAGCTCCAAAAAATTTCTAACCTTAATTGTTTGGCTCCGGAATAATTCAATTAGCTTCCACAAAAAGTTTCAGCATTATGATTTACTGCCTAAATTAAATCAGAATAGAAAACAGAAAAATACGCAAGAGAACCTCCGAATGGGCCTAATTGGATGCAGTTGGCCCATTAGTCTAGCCTGCACTTGGCCCTACGCTCTGAATTTGGCCCAAGAGCAATCTTTTTTTGGACAGAAAGGCAGAGCAGAGAGCTGCATTTCATTGATCAAAAGTTTATGAATTCCTAATTTCTTCTCTTTTTTCCAACATTTAAATGTTGGTCACTTCTTCTCTTTTTGTTTCAACATTTAAACAACTTTAACCGACATTTAAACTAGGTGAATTTCTCAAACAATTTCAAGATTACAAATTCCTTCATAATTCATGCCTTTCCATACATTTTCAACATTACAACCAGTGCGATTACCATACCTACAAATGCCCAAAAGTATTTGCAAATGGGTATTGGTAGTGATTGATCTTCAAGCTTCCTAACCTTCTTCTTCAACATCCTAAGCTCAACAGCTAGCTCTCTGTCAGTGCGTGCTTCGCCCTCCATCTCTTCTTCCAAAGCTCGTCGTGCGGCCACTGCCGTTCGTGGCAGCATGCGCAACCATTCTTCATGCTCTTCTTGCAGTTCATTCATAGAGTCTTGGCCAGAGCATCGACCCAAAGAAAGAAGCATGTCACCTGCATGAACACCAAACAGATCAACCCATTGCTCAAAGATCCCGACCACGAAAATGGTGCAATTGCCCCGATTCTTACCCCATTCTCGCTGCACACGTAGAATGGACGATTCTGGTTCCTTGGTGTTTGAGAAACCCTCCGATCAACGCCCGCCCCGCACCGCGGACAGACGAAGACATGCATGTCCACACGCACCCGGCTCTGCATCCGCGAGGTGGCGCGGGAGCTTGAGGAAGACATGGAGTTCGGAGCCGAAGGGGATCTCAAGCCGCCGCGCCCTCCACTGCTAGCTTCCCACCGCCGCGCCCTCCACAGCTAGCTTCCCACCGCCGTGCTCTCTCTCTCTCGCCGTGGTCACCGCCGTGCTCTCTGTCGCCGTGGTCACCGCCGCTGTCGCCCGCTTATATAGCACACCCGCCAACGACTCTCTGCTGGGTCCCACAAGCCACGCGTGCAACAATCTGAATAAAATTGGCCGTCTCTGCCGCCTGGTCCCACCTGTAAGGGCCGAGTCAAAAGGTTGACCTGAGGGAGACGGCAAAGTTCACGGAACAAGTCGGTGCGCACGGAGTAGGGGCAAAACTGAGCACAATTCGCATCTGAGGGCAAAACTGAATATATGGACACCACTGAGGGCAAAAGGATAATTAACCCGACTATTAAATACGCAGAAATTTTAGACATTATGTGCACATCTAACAACGAATAGTAGTATTACCTTCGTCTTGATTTATTGGTCCCTTATGTATTTTGTGTCAAATTCTGATCATAGATTTAACTAACAAAATATGAATGCATGTCATCAAAAATTATATTCTTGGATTTGTATTTGTACATAGTTCTCAATGATGCTATTTTTGTGGACGGAGGTAATACATCGTAAACTAGATAGGCATGTAAGGCTAAATGATGGTGAATCTTGAAGTTGGTGACGTACATGTTTCATCTCTTGAGTTGTTTGCGCCCGAGTTTGGCTTGGTAGTGTGACCTAGCTTAGCTAGGTAGTGTGACACTTGAGTTGTTTGCGCCCGAGTTCTCAATAGTATATGAAACATTGAAGGGTTTTCAATCCAATTTTCTTCTACTTCATAGAGTTTTAAAAACCCGTCGTCAACATGGTTCGTCAAAATTTGCACGTAAAATTTCCTAAAAAAATATTGCACGTAAAGATTGTTTCCATGTCCAAGTGATGATATCTACTCGACAAAAGATGGGGTAAATAGTACATGCAAGGCATGTGCTGTAAATACACGAACCAAAAGATATAATCTCTACTATCCAAAATATTAGCATTTTTAAATTTTCATTTTTAAATTATTTATAAATTTAACCATCTACAAATTTAAAGCTACCAGAAAAATGTAGTTACTTTTATAATGTGTTGTTACTTTTACTTCAATGCATTTACAAACAAATTAATGGCCAACATCAACCTCAAGAATGTGACTCAACGTCAACTTCTAGAATGTTGCGTGCATGCTTTTGAATACTTAGGGCTTCTTTGATCTAAAGAAATCTCGTAGCATTTGGATCCTTAGTTTTTTTCCTGTGCAAATAGTTTGATTCGCACGATGAGAATCTTGAAGAACTTCTTTTCCTAAGGATTTATTTGGACTATTTTGGACGAGAAAATCCATCCACTCGAATGTCATGTTTTTAGAATTATTATTGTAAAAAATAATTGAACCAAATTATCATAGTTTTCCAATCTTGTAGGATTGAAGTGGAATGTGATAGGGATCTTATCACTTAAAGGAATTTCATGGTTTTTTAGAATTATTTTTTTACCTAGGTCATTTGATTCATAGGATTGAGTACTTAGGAATTTTTCCTTGCGATTCCTTTATACATCCCTTCTGGGGGAGAACTCCCCTCAGCCAAATGCTATTTTGATACTTAGGATTTTTTTAGCTAGGTCATTTGATTCATAGGATTGGAGCGGTTAGGAAATTTTCCTTATGATTCCTTCGTACTTTTCTTCTGGAGGAAAATTTCCATCAACCAAAAGCTCTTGATGCAACTTCTTTGGCTTTTTCCGTGGTGTCAAACACTTTTCATCAAAATTAATGTTATTGTTAATCCTACAGGGTTAAGAGGACGTACTACACTACGATTCTACATTTATCCTATTCTTGCACTTTTTGTGATGCACTACTAGGGAAAACCCTAGTAGTAGCGCGGGGTAATTGCTAGCAGTAGCGCGGGGGGCTACGCTACTGCTAGGGCGCTACAGCTAACTTTTAGCAGTAGCGCTGGTGGTACCCGCGCTACTGCTACTTCTAGTAGTAATAGCGCGGTTGCCACCCGCGCTATTACTACTTAGTTGTAGCGCGGGTCAGAGCCCCGTGCTACTACTAACTAATTCAGAATTAAAAAAATTAATTGCAGCCATGGCGGCTGCTTCTGCTCGGCGTCATCGTCCTCTCCATTCATGGCTGCTACTGGTCCTGGAGGGGATGAAGTTGTTCGTGGTGATGGTGCTTCCCCACCCAACTTGTGCCCGCAGCTCTCGTCTACTGCTGCTACAAAAGAAGAGAAATTTATTAGAAAGAGGAAGAGAGAGATAGAGAGCAGGAGGAGGAGGAACTCACCGGTGGCCGCCGGAGTTGGTGCCGACGCCCGAAACCCTAGATGAATCTCGGTGACCTGCTGCTACTTGTCGTGGGACCCTTGACCCGGTGAGGAGGTGCAAGTGGTTGCATCCATGGAGGATCTGGCCGCCGCCATGTGGATTACGCTCTGCTGGTTTCTCTCTCCTTCCAACAGCGGAGAAGAAGGAGGATGGAGGGGTAGGGGAGGGGTCTGTGAGAGGAGGTCGCCAGATTTGGAGTGGCGCCGAGGTGCGAGGCCGGTAGTGGTGGTGGGCGAGGAAGGGAATGGCGAGTGGGAGGAGAAGGGGAATCAGAAGAGTGTGGGTTTGGATTTGGGCCTCCGCACGCTATGTGTACATATGTCTTCGTGGGTCGATAGTAGTAGCGCGGTATTATAGCCCTCGCTACTACTATGACATGTCCCGGGTGGGCACAGTAGAGACCACTTAGTAGTAGCGAGGGTTATAAACCCGTGCTACTACTATCAACTTAGTAGTAGCGAGGGCTATAAACCCGCGCTACTAGTAAGTAGCAGCGAGGGGTATAAACCCACGCTACTAGTAAGCGTCTGTCATAAGCTTAAACTTTTCCCTAGTAGTGATGGATGGTTTATAATTTCTTAAAAATAATGGTTGTGTGCATCGCAATGATGGAGAGGCCGAGGGTGACCCTCCCTTGTAAAGAGAAAATAATATCCTATTCATGCATATAGGGAATAAACCTGTGACATAATCCTATACGTGAGGAGTAAAAATGAAAATACAATCTTACAAAATTGGGTTTCATACATTTATCTATGAGAAAATTTGGGGGTCTGAATTTTTTCTAATTCAAGAACCAAAAAGGTCATAATTCTATTTTCTTTATATTCATATATGGTTTGAGAATCATTTGGACAAAATAGACTATAAACCTGTATCTTTTCACATGTTTGTGTTATGAGAATCATAGAAATTTTGAATCGGAAGAAGTACTCCTGTCTTGCTCAATTCCAATAATTTTGGGTTGGGATCCTCTGCAGTAATGCACCATGAAGTACATTCGCTGTCATGTGGACCCGACCCACAAATCATTCGCTTATGATCCCTACTCAATAATTACATGTGAGACCGCTATTCCTGGATCTAAATTAAAGACATGGATGCATATGGCTACCGCAGGAAGCCATAAAACAAAATAATCCTATATATTTGTTGTGCTTCTAGAAGCCTGCACATTTTGGATCGGAAGAATTACACGGCGTGCTCATCAATCAATAAAAAAATTGTGAAACAAATTCTTGCATTACTCAAAATGAGGTGTTACAATCTGGCCCAACAAGTTTCAGGACCTCTTCTGAACCAGAGTCTAGTCAAATGGTTCGGTGTTGCAACTTACTAAAATTATTCAAGGCATGACTAACAGTATTGCAGCTCCAACGAGCATGAGTAAAGCAAAAATTTCTCTCCCCCATACTACTAATGATCTCTCTGATGATAAAAACATACTTAGATTTGTTGCCCACACCTCCTTTGATCATCATGACAGCCTTCAAACAAACAGATTTTATGTCGACGGGTAGATTACTTAGTTGTGGCGCCAACGAGTCACGAGGAGAGATCGATCCATCGATATTCGTGGGCCTAAATCACAGACATGCATGCATGGATGCATATGTATGGCAGGAACTAATTAAAGTGGGGAGGTGAAATTAAGTGGAATCGCACAAAAAGGAGAATCTATTAAAGTACAGAAGCAGTGGCCTGCTGCCCATCCAACCTAATCGTGCGATGCCGTGCCCAGCCGGGACCAAATTGCCAACCATATGCACACATGCATGCGTTGTACTCCAACATGTACTTAGCGCGATCGGGCTGATACGGACGGGCTATGGATGGATCGATCGGTGACCGTTGGATCCCGGGCGGGCGGCCTGGATGCGCGCTAGTTGAGATCCATACATGTGTCCGTGGCTGTCGATATCACGTGTGATGGTCCCTGTCGCGTGTCCTGGTCCTGGCTAGTGTAGTAGGAGTACTAGTTAGTGCGGACGCTGCACGCTCCGGATAAAAACAAACACGTCAAGATGCGAGATGCAAGATATAAGATCACGACCTAGCTGGCTAGTCGATCGCTACGGCCGGTGGCCCCTGCCGGGACTACTCCGGCTAAGCTCCCAGACGACGACGATGGCTCGCACGATGCTACTAGCTACCCATTGTCGTTAACTAGTGGGTGATGAGGACGCGAGCTGGGTGCAAGTTCAGACTTGACAACATTTTGTTCGGTACTCCTACTCCAACATTTTGGTCGGTCACCGTCGTTGGTGCAATTAAATCTGAGAACGGTTTTATACTTAAACCATATTTGAACCATACCCGTACATATATCTCTCAAACACATTCGATTTGCATGTGGTGTTTCCTCATAATACATAATTACATAGTGCATCGCAGCATGTACGCGGATCAAAGATACTCGTTGTCGATGCATCGTTGCTTATTGCATATAACCAATGCTCAGAAACCGGTTTGGACCCATAGTTTATAGCCGTGAATAACCAAACTGTTTAAACCCATAACCAACTATACCCAAATTGGTTTCTTCACATACCCAAACCAAAACCAAACTAAAAAAGATTTAGCCCAATAAAACCTGAACCAATCAAACCCAAAGTAATAACTGAACCGTTTCACCCAGTTTTTTAGTAACCATTCTCAGGTTTAGGTGCAATGGTGACATGGTGTTATCGCTCCGTCCTCAGTGACACCAACCACGGCGAGCTTTGAGTCTACACCTCGGCAAATCCCATCTGCCGATATGTGCGGCAAACTGTTGCCCTGTCGCCCAAAACTGACCTAAGAGCGACTTAATTGGGCCGGCCTGTTTAGCGTTCTACATATCCTGGTTTGGGGAACCTTCTAGAAGATTGCTGACTGAATTAGGTCCGTTTCTTTTAACCTTTTCTTTGTTTCTTTTTTTCCTCCTCTTTTTAGTATCCTTTTTAAAAAAACTTTGGAATTTTTAAAAAGATGCTCGGGGTTTTGAAAAAGGATCACATTTTCAAATACTTTTTGGAATTTCAAGAAATATTCTCATTTTCAAAAGTTATATCGAAATTACTTTTTGGGAATTTTAAAGAATATTCACGTTTATTCAAAAAAATGGGTCAAATTTTCTAAAAATGTTCTCATTTCCTTCATGTTCCTACAAATACTAAAAATATTCTCAGTTTCAGCATTTGTTTGGGAATTTATAAAAAATGTCCACGGTAGTACTTTTCATAAAATGTTTGGAAACTTTAATGTTTTTTCACGTTTAAAAAAAATAGCTCTTTTAGAAAAAAATTCATTCAAAAATAATTCAAAGAAATAAAAGAACCAACTAAAAATCCAGTTCCAACAGTGATAAGATTGCTAAAATGAACCGCTCGCTGCAGTTCAGGGTAGCTATAGTGTGCTGTCTAAACTGCGTCATTGGTTAAATGAGCTAGGCCAATAGGAAGTTCGCCTGTGCGTTTGCTTGACAGTTTGGCACTCGTTGCGTCAAAGAGGAGCTCCCCAGCCACCCCCCCCCCCCCCCCCCCCCCCCACCAATCATGTTCAACACATAATGCCGTCAAACAGTGGCGAGCAACTACCTAGCGGTTTTACCTTACGGGCTCCCGTATCACTTTTGTCGTCTAGGAGCTCGCCAAGTGGTGCGTCCAGCCGCTGCCACTTGTTGCGTGCTGGACGCTCTCTCTGGAATTCATTTTTTTTGTTTGTACATGTTTTAGATGGATTTTTTGTTTTTTCTGTCTCTTCGATCTTGGCATGGTTTTTCTTAGGGTTTAGAGAAAAATATTTTTTTTGTGAAGCACTATGCTTCTTCGAAAAAAAACTATTTTGCCACGAGAAGCACCCGAAAAAAATACGTGCTTTCACAGGAAGCATAAATTTGCTTTCGTGATAAGAACAACTGCAGAAAGAAAAAAAAACTATGCTACAAATATTCTTATGTGTAACAACATTTTTTTGTGGAAATGGGAACATTTTCTGCAAATGTGAAAAATTATATAAAGTCAAACATTTTTTAAAACACATACATTTTTAATTTGTCAACAAATTTTGAAATGCAGAAAAAGTAAGTTTTTTTTTTAATTTTACTTTTCATCCGAGCTCAAATAATCTGAATCTGCATGCAAGATCCTTCTCTGCACCCCACCAGAAAAAAAACCGACCTTCTCTGCACCCTCTCTTTCTCTATCCTCACACATTGAAAAAGGAAATCTGACATCCACCATGATTATTCCCGTGTATTGCTTCTTTTATGGGGAAACACCCACATGCATGCAAAAGGTTGCACGAATCTAAAAAGTTCTGAATGGTGGATCTTTTGGCAGAGCTCTCCACGCAGCTCATTCGTCACCACAAAGTAGTGTCGCTTCGTAGAAGCAACCCTAGTTCCATCGCTCACTCTTTGTTGTAGGCTCTCCATCACCGCGTCCTTCCCGACAGAGGCTCTTCCCAGCAGTGCACATACAGGAGGGTGGAGACGAGCTTGAGGACTCACGGAGTTCGGGATCTTGCTAGCTCACCTAATGGAGATGTTGGACCACCGCACAACGGATGTGGGCTGCTTCGGTTTAAGAGCGTGGCGTGTTAACGGATGCTCGCCGCCCCTGTGGTCTTGGTTCCAGCTGTCGCCGCCCCATCACAAGAGTCACGAAGCTCGTCGTCTTCTTGCTCTTTGATTGACAAGGACCATAGGTCGCGTTCTCATTGCCGCCTCAACCCGCTGGGCGCTGGCTAGTAGGAGCTCCGGCGCGGCCGTGCCCGCATAGGGTACCCGTGAGAGAGAAAGATGCCCCGGCCGCCTAGCCCGCGGTATCTGTCGCCGGTGCTTTGCCCTATTCTGTGGCTCAGGATTCATCTGGCGGTGATACAACCACGATTGCTATTCAAACGTCACATATTAAAGGATTTGCTTGCCCAAGATAATTACGTGCCAAAAATATTTCCATTGGGTGGAGACGACAAGGAGGTTAAGGCGTTGATTGCAGCCGTGGAAAAACAGCGTACAGTACAAAGGATTAATCCATATGGGCATTGCCCAACGTACATAGCTGTGTTTTCATGCACACATGTATCACTACCAGAATCGCCCCCTATGCCGACGGCCAGGGCCGTCAGCATAGCCCTGAGTCCCGTCGGGACAGACCTATGCCGACGGCCCCCGTCGGCATAGGGCCGTCGGCAACATATACGTCGGCATAGCCAGGGAGGCTATCGGCATAGGAAAGCCGTCGGCATAGATGCTTTCCCGATGGGGGCCGTACATCTATGCCGACGGCCCTTGCCGTCGGCAACGATCACGCCTAACGGCGGCCGCCGTCAAGTTTGCCGAACGACTGGTCGCCACGTGGCACCCCTATGCCGACGGCCTAGCCATCGGCTTAGTCAAAAACTATGCCGATGGCTGGACCGTCGGCATAGGTGTGCCACATGGCGACCAGTCGCTGCTCGTGGACCAGGGCTATGTCGACGGTTGGGCCTCGGCATTGTTTGAAACTAAGCCGACGGCCAAGCCGTCGGCATATTCCTTCATACAGAGCTCCCAGTAGCTGACACGTGGGCGCCTATGCCGACGGCCTAGCCGTCGGCACAGTTTTTAAACTAAGCCGACGGCTAGGCCGTCTGCATAGGTGCCACGTGTCAGCTACTGGGAGCTCACGCCAGCCCTATGCCGACTGCCTAGCCGTCGGCATAGTTTGCTTTTGCTTTTTTTTTTCTTTTTTCTGTTTGTTTTCAAATCAATTCAATTCAAATAACAACACATATCAGCAGATATATATGATGGAATAGACATATAAAACACAACGGGATATCATCCGGCACCATCACAACAATATATGCATAAGCATCATCACACACAAGTCTCTAAATGATCATCATCACAACCAACATAAGCATAAGCATATAAAGAAGCACACAAGTCATCTAAATGATCATCACCACACACAAGTCATCTCAAGCATCATCACCACACACAAGGATCATCGAGCACCGCGGAGGTCGTCACCGCCAAGACCGCCTCCGCCTCCACCTCCGCCTCCGCCTCCGTGGATCGGAGTGGTCGGGCTCCGTGTCTCCGGAGTGCTGCGAAGACCACCGCCAACGGTAGATCCACTTGTTCCCTGGATGTTGAAAAGACATATGCACGGGATATATGACTGTGTTGAAAGGCATGACATGCTTTGGGTGAATAGATTGGGGATGAACTAACCGGCGAGGGGCCAGCGTTCTGTGCCACAAACTCCTCAAAGCTCAGCAGCACTGGTTGTGCTGGAGGGAACTGAGGACACCTGCCGGCCGCCATTTCCTGAAAAGCCTGCTGCATCTGGCTATCCCTCTGCACTTGGTGTTCATAAAGTCTCTGATGCCACGCATGGTCTCCTGGCATGTGTACTCCAGGTAGGCCTACGGTATGACATGATGGAACTCATAAAACTACTAAATGCGGAAAATAAAGTGAGCAATGAAGATAAGAGGGAAAATACTTACAGATTGTTGCTCCTGAAAGAGGGACTGTGCACTGGTCACTGGCTGGCTCGTGCGCTGGCTCAGGCTCGGGTCGATCCGATGAAGCTGTGTGTAGGAGATACTAGGAGTGATCACAGCATCGAGAACCGCCTCCCGACCGTGCTCCTTGGGCCCCATGCTCACCACCGCCATGTCGTCCAGAGGCGCCGCAATGGGGTCAGGTGTGTCAGGATGCAACTTCAGATACGCTTCGGAGTAGGCCTGCTTCCTCCCCGCGGTCTTCTTGCCGTAGTACTCGGGCTCGCCAGGCTTGGAGTCCTTCCGCGTATGGGCGATCTCCCACGCCTGCATGTCTGAGAGCGGCCGCCTCAGTTTCTCCTCCTGCACCACCAAACAGAGGTTAGTCATACATAAGAAAGTGATGGTAAATAGAAGAAGAAGAATGTTTAATGGGGTTAGTCATACATTAACTGCCTTGTGGAGATAGTGGTTTCGGTTTCCCTAAGCATGTACTCCCTCCGTCCCTCGGTTAGCCTTATTTTTGGTTCTCATAGCCGCCCAGGCTCCAGCCTCATCACACCAAAGATCCACCAATGCCGCCCAGGACTCGTCTTTTCCATAACACCAATTTGGACACACCTACATAAATGTAGGTGTGTCCAAATTGGTGTTATGGAAGCATAAAGCATAAAGCATAATGTACCACAAGGTAATGAAAGCATAATATATGAAAGCATAATGAAAAATCTTTTATACTTACCGCCAAGAACTCGAGCCTCTCCAAGGTAATTCCCATCCTCCGCGCTTCTTCCTTGGTCATTGTAACGCCCTCGATGCAGCTATATCTCCCACGTGTCGAGGCACGACTTAGAGGCATAACCGCATTGAAAGCAATGTCGCAAGTTAGGCAATCTTCACAACATCCCATGTAATATAGATAATAAAAGGGGAGATACATAGTTGGCTTACACTCGCCACGTCAATCAAAGTACATAAATAGCATTACAACATTCAAACACTCATGGCCCGACTACGGTGCCAAAATAAAAGATAACCCAATATGCGACACGGTCCCGATCACCCCAACTGAGCACCACTACTGATCATCAGGGAAAGACACGTTGTATCGGCGTGAGTCCTCGTCGAACTCCCACTTGAGCTCAAGCGTGTCATCTAGAACGGAATCATCAGGCCCTGCATCTGGTTTGGAAGTAATCTGTGAGCCACAGGGACTCAGCAATCTCGCACCCTCGCGATCAAGACTATTTAAGCTTAATAGGTAAGGCAAGGAAAATATGTGGAGCTGCAGCAAGCGACTAGCAGATATGGTGGCTATCCTGTTCGCAAAAGAGAGCGAGAAGAGGAGGCAAAGCGCGAGCGAGTAACTAGAGGGCATCCTGCGGCAAGCATAACTCCAACACCGTGTTCACTTCCCGGACTCCGCCGAGAAGAGACCATCACGGCAACTCACTCAGTTGATTCATTTTAATTAAGTTAAGGTTCAAGTTATCTACAACCGGACATTAACAAATTCCCATCTGCCCATAACCGTGGGCACGGCTTTCAAAAGTTCAAATCCCTGCAGGGGAGTCCCAACTTAGCCCATGACAAGCTCTCACGGTCAACGAAGGAATAGACCTCCTCCCGAGACATTTCGATCAGAATCGGTATCCCGGTACTACAAGACAACTCCGACAATGGTAAAACAAGTCCAGCAACACCACCCGCTGTGCCGACAAATCCCGATAGGAGCTGCACATATCTCGTTCTCAGGGCACACCAGATAAGCTAAGCGTAAGGGAGCCAACGTAACCCAAGTTGCCAAGGGACAGCCCCGCACGGTGCTCTAGGTTGGACCAACGCTCAGAGGAGCACTGGCCCGGGGGGGGGGGGTTTAAAATAAGATGACCCTTGAGTCCGCGAAACCCAAGGGAAAAGGCTAGGTGGAAAATGGTAAAACCAAGGTTGGGAATTGCTGGAGGAGTTTTATTCAAGGCGGACTGTCAAGGGGTTCCCATTATAACCCAACCGCGTAAGGAACGCAAAATCCGGGAACATAACACCGATATGACAGAAACTAGGGCGGCAAGAGTGGAACAAAACACTAGGCGAGAGGCCGAGCCTACCACCCTTTACCAAGTATATAGATGCATTAAGATAACAAGATGATATAATGATATCCCAACAAGTAAATAATGTTCCAACAAGGAACAGTCTCCAATCTTCACCTGCAACTAGCAACGCTATAAGAGGGGCTGAGCAAAGCGGTAACATAGCCAATCAACGGTTTGCTAGGACATGGTGGGTTAGAGGTTTGACATGGCAATTTGGGAGGCATGATAAACAAGTGGTAGGCATCGTGGCATAGGCATAGCAAAAGAGCGAGCATCTAGCAAAGCAAAGATAGTAGTGATTTCGAGTGTATGATCATCTTGCCTGCAAAGTTGTCAGAGTTGACTGGATCATCGAAAGAAAACTCAACGGGCTCCTCGTTAGCGAACTCGTCTCCCGGATCTACCCAAACAAGACAAACAAGCAACAAGGACACAATCAACCACGTGCAAAACTCAAACAATAAGATGCAAAGATGGTATGCCATGCGGGATGCGATATGTGATGCATATGCAAGATTTGACAAGGAATGAATGAACCTGTCCTCAAGTTGGAAATCCAAGTGTGCCACTGGAAATATGAGATGAAATCGCTTGAAAACGATATAAAGATCACTGGAATCGGAGTTACGGTTTGGAAATGGCAAGCAAATCAAATATGGCACCGGTCTGCGATTTACAGCAAGTAGCCATCTAAATGCAACAAGAAGAACATGCTACAGCACCCAATCATGACAAGAAAATACATGGCAGGGATCCACTCATGATGCTTAACAAAAGACTAGCACTGAGCTACGGCCAATTCATCCATTAACAGGTCCAAACAAGCATGGAAAAAATGCATTTGGTAAACAGATTTCAGACTTAGTGGCCTTGAGCTAAAAGGGATCAGAAAATACATTTGCATGGCATGGAGCTACTCAAAGAGCTTAACAAAAGTCCCTTAGTGGCCTTGAGCCAAAAGGGATCAGAAAATACATTTGCAAGCATGTGAACATGGCAAAAACATAATCAGTTCTCAGATTTAGTGAAAACTGGAGCATGCTGAAACAGATATCAAGTAGGCATGTTTACAAGCTCGATGCACTCACTACAGAGAAAGTCATGACAATCTAAGCATACACCCATCAAGAATACACATTATGCAAGCTAGACATGGCAAGAACAATAGCATAGCATGCACGGATCAACTACAACATCCTCGGCAAAATTGCTAACAAGTAGACAATCTTCCCAGATTCACGAAATAGCAACAGTAGAGCTCGATTGACTCAAGCTAGGGTGCTCTATAATTGCAAACAAAGACATGGATGGATAGAGCACTACAAGATTAACAAAACATCCTTACTGATCATCCTCAAAAGAGGCACGGATCACTAGGAAACAACATGAACATATGAGATATTGAAATAAACAGATCAAGGACTTAGTGGAATTGCTAAGTCCTTGAAATCAGCATTAACGAATGCTCCACTTTGGAAGCTTGTGCTAGTCACCACACACATCACAAAAATACATGGGTTGCACCTCTGGAAAGATGGCAAAACATATAACAAAACGCATGTAGAGCTCAGGGGCATATCATGCACACAATAATCATGGCAAAAATGACAAATGTCTAAATGGAGCAGCAGATCTGACAATTATCTCAAATAGCACTCTTCTAACAGCATTTCGGGCATCAAGATGAACTCAAATGAAAATGATGCAATGATATGAAATGATGTGCTCTCTGAGACGAACATTTTGATATGCAATATGCCCAAAACGGAGCTACGGATGAGGAGTTACGATGCGATGAACATAGACAAAATAATTAGGGTTTTGGGCAAAAGTCAACCCGAGACGAATCTCAGATCTAGATCCGGCCGACGCGCTTTACGAGGATCGCCGATAATCACGCCGGAGACGGGGACGATGCCGGAGGAGGTCGCCGGAGTGGCGCGGACGCCGAGGAGGTGGTCGGAGACGCGGTGGTGCGGCCGCGGCGCGGTGCGGTGTTCCCGGCGGGCGCGGATGGGGGCCGCCGGAGCGGCGTGGAGGCGTGGGTGGTCGCCAACGCCGGTGAGGGGCGCGGCGGCCAGCGCGTCAGGCGACGAGGCGGCGCTCGGGCGCGGGCGAGCTGGGCGGTTGGCAGCGCAGCGCGGGCCTCGGGGGCCCGCCCCGGGCCGAGCGGGCCGGCGATGTGGGGTGGCTCGGCGGGCGAGTGGTGGAGCGCCACGTGGCAGCGGCGGGGCAGACCAGACACGTCCGTCGGTGGCGATTGTGTCCGCCGGCGGCAGAGGATGGATCTAGGGTTTTGGACAGGGGAAGGAGAAGGAGATTTTTGGGGGTGTCTTTATATAGAGGTAGAGGGAGCTAGGAGAGTCCAAATGAGGTGCGGTTTTCGGCCACGCGATCATGATCGAACGCTCTAGATGATGGAGAGGATTTTGGTGGGTTTTGGGCCAAATTGGAGGGGTGTTGGGCTGCAACACACACGAGGCCTTTTCGGTCCCTCGGTTAACCGTTGGAGCATCAAACGAAGTCCAAATGGTACGAAACTTGACAGGCGGTCTACCGGTAGTAAACCAAAGCCGCTTGGCAAGTCTCGGTCCAATCTGGAAATGTTTAAACCCCACACACGAAAGAAAGGTAGGAATGATCACCGGAGAAGAACGAAGCGCCGGAATGCAAAACGGACAACGGGGAAAATGCTCGAATGCATGAGATGAACACGTATACAAATGCAATGCACATGATGACATGATATGAGATGCATGACAACGATAACAAAACACGGAGACAAAAACCCGAACCCGAGAAAATAAAATAATTTAAGGCCGGAAACGGCAAGAGTTGGATTACATATTAGGTAAATCATATCCGGGGTGTTACAACACTCCACCACTACGAAAGGATGTCGTCCCGAGATCTAGGGCTGAAAGAACGCCGGGTACTCAGAATGGAGGTGATCCTCGCGTTCCCAGGTAGCTTCACGGTCGGAATGGTGTGACCACTTGACTTTGAGGAATTTGATTGACTTGTTGCGAGTCTTGCGTTCAGTCTCTTCAAGAATAGCAACGGGGTGCTCACGATAAGAGAGATCTTCTTGGAGCTCAATGTCCTCGAAGTTGACGGTGTGATCAGGAGTCTTGAAGCACTTGTGGAGCTGAGAGACATGGAACACGTCATGAACATTTGCAAAGTTTGAAGGAAGCTCGAGTTGATAGGCAAGATCGCCTCTCTTGTTGACAATCTTGAAAGGTCCCACGTATCTAGGGGCAAGCTTCCCTTTGATACCGAAGCGGCGAGTACCTTTCATAGGAGAGACACAGAGCTAAACATGATCTCCGATCTCGAAAGCCAAATCACGGTGCTTACTATCATAGTAGCTCTTCTGACGGGATTGGGCTGCTTTGAGGTTATCTCGAATGACTTTGCACATTTCCTCTGCCTCTGTGATTAAGTCATTTCCCAAAAGCTGACGTTCACCGGTTTCAGACCAGTTGAGAGGGGTATGACACTTTCTGCCATACAGAATTTCGAATGGGGCCTTGCCCGAACTTGCTTGAAAACTGTTGTTGTAGGAGAATTCAGCATAAGGAAGACAATCCTCCCACTTCATGCCGAAGGAGATCACACAAGCCCTGAGCATATCTTCAAGAATCTGGTTGACACGCTCGACTTGACCGCTAGTTTGAGGATGGAAAGCTGTGCTGAAGCGGATGTTGGTGCCCATGGCCTTCTGAAAAGAATCCCAAAACTTGGAGGTAAAGATGCTGCCACGGCCTGAAGAGATCAGTTGTGGAATACCGTGCAGAGAGACAATTCGAGAGGTATAGAGCTCCGCCGATTGAGCTACAGTGATTGACTCTTTGATCGGCAGAAAGTGAGCCACTTTAGTGAGTTTGTCGATGACAACGAATATAGCATCATTGCCACGCTTGGACTTTGGAAACCCAGTCACGAAGTCCATCTCAATGTGGTCAAACTTCCATTCTGGAATGGCAAGAGGTTGGAGGAGACCCGCTAGCCTTTGGTGTTCTGCCTTCACTCTTCTGCAGACATCACATTCATTCATGAATTGAGCAATCTCGCGCTTCATTCAAGTCCACCAATAAGCCTGCTTGAGGTCCTGATACATCTTCGTGCTCCCAGGGTGGATGGAGAGGAGAGAATTGTGAGCCTCGTTCATGATCACTTTACGAAGGTCACCTTTGGGCACAACAATACGATCCTCGAAGAAGAGAGTATCCTTGTCATCAAGGCGGTAGCACTTGTACTTGGGTTGACTCTTGGCAATCCCAATCTTCACCTTCTTCACCATAGCATCAAGAAGTTGGGCTTGGCGAATCTGGTCTTCCAAGGTAGGAGAGACTTGAAGGTTGGCAAGGAAACCTTGAGGAACAACTTGCAGATTAAGTTTGCGGAAAGCTTCACAAAGCTCGGGTTGATAAGGCTTGAGAATCAGGCTGTTGCAATAAGCCTTCCTGCTCAATGCGTCAGCAATCACATTGGCCTTGCCTGGAGTATACTCAATACTTGGATTATACTCTTGAATCATTTCGACCCATCGAGTTTGCCTGAGGTTGAGATTAGGCTGAGTGAAGATGTACTTGAGACTCTTGTGGTCAGTGAAAATGTCCACTTTTCTTCCCAATAAGAGATGTCTCCAAGTCAAAAGAGCATGCACAAATGCCGCCAACTCAAGATCATGAGTGGGGTAGTTCTTCTCGTTGGGCTTCAACTGGCGAGAGCTATAAGCCACAACTTTCTTCTCTTGCATCAACACTGCACCGAGACCTTGGAGAGAGGCATCGCAAAAGACCTCTTACGGTTTGGATTCATCAGGCGGAGTCAGAACTGGAGTAGTGACTAATTTCTCTTTCAGAGTGTTGAAAGCAATGTCACACTCCGGAGACCAAACGTACTTGACGTGCTTCTGGAGAAGATTTGAGAGAGGCTTCGCAATCTTAGAAAAGTTTTCAATGAATCTTCGACAATTGCTTGCGAGACCGAGGAAGCTACGGAGTTGCTTCATGTTCTGAGGTGGTTCCCAATTCACAATTGCAGACACCTTCTCAGGATTCACCGCAATGCCCTTGGCAGAGATGATATGACCAAGATAAAGAACCTCATCGAGCCAAAATTCGCACTTGGAGAACTTGGCGTAGAACTGGTGTTCCCTCAGCTTATCGAGTACCAAACGCAAGTGCTTGGCATGATCTTCCTTGTTCTTCGAAAAGACCAGAATGTCGTCGAGATAGACCAAAACGAAGTCATTGGTGTAGGCGTTGAAGATGAAGTTCATCATGCGAGAGAAAGCCGGAGGAGCGTTGACGAGGCCAAAAGACATGACAGTGTATTCATATGAACCATAGCTTGTCCTGAAAGCCGTCTTGGGAATATCTTGCTCACGGATTCGAATCTGATGATAACCCATACGGAGATCAAGCTTGGAGAATACTTGGGCGCCTTTGAGTTGTTCGAACAGCTCGTTGATGTTGGGAAGTGGGTATTTGTTCTTGATGGTCTTCTTGTTCAATGGACGGTAATCAACACAAAGTCGGTCCGTTCCATCCTTCTTCTTCACAAAAAGAACACCACAACCCCACGGAGAAGAACTAGGTCGGATGAGACCCATTCTCTCTTGAATATCGAGTTGCTTCTTCAGCTCCTTCAATTCTTCAGGTCCGAGCTTGTAAGTACGCCTGCACACTGGTTCCGTGCCAGGCTCAAGATCGATGACAAATTCAACTGGCCGGTGTGGAGGCATTCCTGGAAGCTCTTCTGGAAAGACGTCTTGATATTCACAAACGACTGGAATTTGCGAGATAGCATCCAGTTCACCCTTCTCATTGAGAGAAAATAGACGGATGGTATCGTCATTCGCGGCAAAGACAATTACATCCTCAGACGAATGAGTCAATTGAATCTGCCTGGCTGCACAATCAAGCTGAGCCTTGTGCTTAGAAAGCCAATCCATCCCGAGAATAAGATCAATATCCGAGTTACCAAGAACCATTGGAGAAGCCAGAAACTTGAAATCACCCATCATGATAGAAACATCCGGGACTATTGAAGTAGCCCTCATAGACTTAGCCGGAGAAACCACTCCCATAGGTTTACCCAACATTTGCGAAATGAAGTCATGCTTGGAAACAAATGATCTTGACATGAAACAATGCGATGCACCCGTGTCAAAAAGAACTTTTGCGGGAAAAGAGTTAACTGGAAAGTTACCCATGATGACATCTGACGAGTCCTCTGCCTGAGCTGCATTCAGCAAGTTGACCTTGGCGTGCTTGGGGTTATGCTTGACCACAGCTGTACTTGCCGATCTCACAGGAGGAGGAGGAAGACGCCTCTGGTTGAAGCACTTGTTGGCATAGTGACCCTTCTGTTGGCACTTGTTGCACGTGACTTCTGAAAGCGAACGGTGATACGGAGCACTTGATCTTGGAGCTTGAGACAAAGTCTTGTTCTGAAAGCCAGGGTTGGGTGGGTGGGAAGATCTACTGCCACCCTTGCTCTTCTACTGATACGTCCGACGGAACGGAGGAGGAGGAAGCCAATACTTCTGCTGCTTGGCCACTTGAGTAGAGGAAGAAGAAGTAGCATCTCTGACTCGCTTCTTGGAAGCATGACACCTCAGTTGAGCAGCCTCTTGCTTCAATGCCATGTTGTAGAACTCATCGTACCTCAAGGGCTCAAAGAGAACAAGAGCTAGCTGGATTTCTTCTCTGAGACCACCCCTGAACTGGTATATCATGCTCTTCTCATCAGGTACATCCTGCTTAGCAAACCGGGCGAGCTTCTGAAACAACTTGTTGTAGTCATAGACAGACAAAGAGCCTTGCTTCAGGTTGCGGAATTCCTCATGCTTGCTTTCAACCATGCTCTGAGGGATATGATGAGCTTTGAAGTCTTGACGGAATTCATCCCAAGTAATCACACGGCCTCCTCTGGAATCATTGTACTGCTGGAACCATTCTGCAGCTTGATCTTTGAGTTGGAAGGAAGCGAACTTGACAAAGTCCTCAGGCCTGACGTTACTGCACTCGAAATGCTTGCACAGATCCACGAGCCAATCGTCAGCATCAGTTGCCTCAACACACTTGCTGAAAGTCTTTGGCCCGTTAGCAAGGAACTGGTTGAGTGTAGCAAAGTGATTCTGATTGTTGCCTTGGTTTCCTTGGTTCGCTTGATTGCGCTCTTGAAGAATTTGCATGATCAACTATGTGTTTGCATTGGTTGCGGCCATCACAGCTTGCCATGCCTCCGGAGGAGGTGGAGGTGGTGGCGGATCCTGATTCTGATTCTGATTGGTGCTCTTAGCGGGAGCCATCCTGAAGAGGGTGACAACCATTAGCACATTGACAGATAAGATGAAGCTGAATCCAACGGAATGAAAATTGCAACATGAAGTCTTCACATCCGAACAAAATGAACGAATGCATTCCACTTGAATGGTCACATATCCATAAATTGAGAAGCCACTTAGAATTTAGGTAGAGAAATAAATCAACAAGGTACGGATCAAGAACGAATACTCGGTAAGAAATCCTAATCTCAAACCAAATATCCGTGGAAGAAGAACTAGAGCTACAAGAATTTCCACCTATGAAACTCCCGAACCTTTCCGGTTATGCAATCAGGTGTTGGGGATACAGGGGAAGCATAATATCTCACCCAAATCTAGCAAATCCTACATCCAGCTGTATCCATCCTTCAACACATAACCAAGAAAAACTTCGGAAACCATCTACCTCAACCTTCGAAAAGCATCCGTTACACAAGTTATGGCGATACTCCCGAACTCCCGCCCCAGTACTGGGTGGCGTCGAGGTTATCTCACCAACGAACTGCATAAAAGAGATTTTCGATGTCGGCGTACTAAACTCAGGTATTCCAGAATTGCAACGATAAAATTGTGATGACAACACCTCGGCGCTCAACTCCCCGGGACACTGCCACAACCCCTAAAGACAGGAGGCACCAAGAACAATGTTCTCGTCACAAAACCATCGGAACAATTCCAAGATACCCGTGTGATCCTAAAATTTTTTTTAGTGAAATTTGAGAAGAGAAGAGTCAAAACTCTACGTCGGGATGCCTTACCAGAGCGATGAGGAGACTGGGGAGTAAAAAGAATTCCTAAACTCTCCGATATATAATTCCTAAATGACTCAAAACATTTTTCTAGACTCAACAACGGCTGCTAAAAATGATCAAGCAATGGGGGCTCCTAAGGTCGGGGAAGGCTCTGATTACCAACTTGTAACGCCCTCGATGCGGCTATATCTCCCACGTGTCGAGGCACGACTTAGAGGCATAACCGCATTGAAACCAATGTCGCAAGTTAGGCAATCTTCACAACATCCCATGTAATATAGATAATAAAAGGGGAGATACATAGTTGGCTTACACTCGCCACATCAATCAAAGTACATAAATAGCATTACAACATTCAAACACTCACGGCCCGACTACGATGCCAAAATAAAAGATAACCCAACATGCGACACGGTCCCGATCACCCCAACTGGGCACCACTACTGATCATCAGGGAAAGACACGTAGTATCGGCGTGAGTCCTCGTTGAACTCCCACTTGAGCTCAAGCGCGTCATCTGGAACGGAATCATCAGGCCCTGCATCTGGTTTGGAAGTAATCTGTGAGCCACAGGGACTCAACAATCTCGCACCCTCGCGATCAAGACTATTTAAGCTTAATAGGTAAGGCAAGGAAAATATGTGGAGCTGCAGCAAGCGACTAGCAGATATGGTGGCTATCCTGTTCGCAAAAGAGAGCGAGAAGAGGAGGCAAAGCGCGAGCGAGTAACTAGAGGGCATCCTGCGGCAAGCATAACTCCAACACCGTGTTCACTTCCCGGACTCCGCCGAGAAGAGACCATCACGGCAACTCACTCAGTTGATTCATTTTAATTAAGTTAAGGTTCAAGTTATCTACAACCGGACCTTAACAAATTCCCATCTACCCATAACCACGGGCACGACTTTCGAAAGTTCAAATCCCTGCAGGGGAGTCCCAACTTAGCCATGACAAGCTCTCATGGTCAACGAAGGAATAGACCTCCTCCCGAGACATTCCGATCAGACTCGGTATCCCGGTACTACAAGACAACTCCGACAATGGTAAAACAAGTCCAGCAACACCACCCGCTGTGCCGACAAATCCCGATAGGAGCTGCAAATATCTCGTTCTCAGGGCACACCGGATAAGCTAAGCGTACGGGAGCCAACGTAACCCAAGTTGCCAAGGGACGGCCCCGCACGGTGCTCTAGGTTGGACCAACGCTCAGAGGAGCACTGGCCCCGGGGGGGGGGGTTTAAAATAAGATGACCCTTTAGTCCACGAAACCCAAGGGAAAAGGCTAGGTGGAAAATGGTAAAACCAAGGTTGGGCATTGCTGGAGGAGTTTTATTCAAGGCGGACTGTCAAGGGGTTCTCATTATAACCCAACCGCGTAAGGAACGCAAAATCCGGGAACATAACATCGACATGACGGAAACTAGGGTGGCAAGAGTGGAACAAAACACTAGGCGAGAGGCCGAGCCTTCCACCCTTTACCAAGTATATATATGCATTAAGATAACAAGATGATATAATGATATCCCAACAAGTAAATAATGTTCCAACAAGGAACGATCTCCAATCTTCACCTGCAACTAGCAACGCTATAAGAGGGGCTGAGCAAAGCGGTAACATAGCCAATCAACGGTTTGCTAGGACATGGTGTGTTCGAGGTTTGACATGGCAATTTGGGAGGCATGATAAAAAAGTGGTAGGCATCGTGGCATAGGCATAGCAAAAGAGCGAGCATCTATCAAAGCAAAGATAGTAGTGATTTCGAGGGTATGATCATCTTGCCTGCAAAGTTGTCAGAGTTGACTGGATCCTCGAAAGCAAACTCAACGGGCTCCTCGTTAGCGAAATCGTCTCCCGGCTCTACCCAAACAAGACAAACAAGAAACAAGGACACAATCAACCACGTGCAAAACTCAAACAATAAGATGCAAAGATGGTATGCTATGCGGGATGCGATATGTGATGCATATGCAAGATTTGACAAGGAATTAATGATCCTGGCCTCAACTTGGAAATACAAGTGTGCCACTGGAAATATGAGATGAAATCGCTTGAAAACGATATAAAGATCACCGGAATCGGAGTTACGGTTTGGAAATGGCAAGCAAATCAAATATGGCACCGGTCTGCGATTTACAGCAAGTAGCCATCTAAATGCAACAAGAAGAACATGCTACAGCACCCAATCATGACAAGAAAATACATGGTAGGGATCCACTCATGATGCTTAATAAAAGACTAGCACTGAGCTACGGCCAATTCGTCTACTAACAGGTCCAAACAAGCATCGCAAAAATGCATTTCGTAAACAGATTTCAGACTTAGTGAAATTAACACTTGCCTGGAATTTCAGATCAGATAGCACTCTTTGGAGCATGAAAACTATATGCTACAGGACCTGAAGATGGCAAAGTAAAGGATGGCATGGAGCTACTCAAAGATCTTAACAAAAGTCCCTTAGTGACCTTGAGCCAATAGGGATCAGAAAATACATTTGCAAGCATGTGAACATGGCAAAAACATAATCAGTTCTCAGACTTAGTGAGAACTGGAGCATGCTGAAACAGATATCAAGTAGGCATGTTTACGAGCTCGATGCACTCACTACAGAGCAAGTCATGACAATCTAAGCATACACCCATCAAGAATACACATTATGCAAGCTAGACATGGCAAGAACAATAGCATAGCGTGCACGGATCAACTACAACATCCTCGGCAAAATTGCTAACAAGTAGACAATCTGCCCAGATTCACGAAATAGCAACAGTAGAGCTCGATTGACTCAAGCTAGGGTGCTCTATAATTGCAAACAAAGACATGGATGGATAGAGCACTACAAGATTAACAAAACATCCTTACTGATCATCCTCAAAAGAGGCACGGATCACTAGGAAACAACATAAACATATGGCATATTGAAATAAACAGATCAAGGACTTAGTGGAATTGCTAAGTCCCTGAAATCAGCATTAACGAATGCTCCACTTTGCAAGCTTGTGCTAGTGACCACACACATCACAAAAATACATGGGTTGCACCTTTGGAAAGATGGCAAAACATATAACAAAACGCATGTAGAGCTCAGGGGCATATCATGCACACAATAATCATGGCAAAAATGACAAATGTCTAAATGGTGCGGCGTTCCTGGCGGGCGCGAATGGCGACGGGGACCGCCGGAGCGGCGCGGCGGCGCGGGCGGTTGCCGGCGCCGGCAAGGGGCGCAGCGGCCAGTGCGTCAGGCGACGAGGCGGCGCTCGGGCGCGGGCGAGCCGGGCGGTTGGCGGCGCAGCGCGGGCCTCGGGGGCCCTCCCCGGGCCGAGCGGGCCGACGATGTGGGGCGGCTCGGCGGGTGAGTGGCGGAGCGCCACGTGGCAGCGGCGGGGCGGACCGGACACGTCTGTCGGTGGCGATTGTGTCCGCCGGCAGCAGAGGATGGATCTAGGGTTTTGGACGGGGGAAGGAGAAAGAGATTTTCGGGGGTGTCTTTATATAGAGGTAGAGGGAGCTAGGAGAGTCCAAATGAGGTGCGGTTTTCGGCCACGCGATCATGATCAAACGCTCTAGATGATGGAGAGGGTTTTGGTGGGATTTGGGCCAAATTGGAGGGGTGTTGGGCTGCAACACACACGAGGCCTTTTCGGTCCCTCGGTTAACCGTTGGAGCATCAAACGAAGTCCAAATGGTACGAAACTTGACAGGCGGTCTACCGGTAGTAAACCAAGGCCGCTTGGCAAGTCTCGGTCCAATCCGGAAATGTTTAAACCCCACACATGAAAGAAAGGTAGGAATGACCACCGAAGAAGAACGAAGCGCCGGAATGCAAAACGGACAATGGGGAAAATGCTCGAATGCATGAGATGAACACGTATGCAAATGCAATGCACATGATGACATGATATGAGATGCATGACAACGATAACGACACACGGAGACAAAAACCCGAACCCGAGAAAATAAAATAACTTAAGGCCGGAAACGGCAAGAGTTGGATTACATATTAGGTAAATCATATCCGAGGTGTTACAGTCATCTTCACACCAAGAACGTCGTGGTAGTATGTGGAGATGGCCACATAGCGCACCTCGTACTGCATCTGGCAGGCCTACTTCTTGCATTGACGCAGCACGATCTGGTCCACTCTAGCCCTGTGCTCCAGAAGAACTCGATAGAATTCCTACAATCATGCATGAAACAAGAATGGAAGAAGCCATGAGTTAAATCATTTTCATGAAACTAGAATGGACTTGTTCTTCTGAAGAGAACTCACCCAGAAAGTAGTGATCACGGCCTTGGCATGGGCTTCATGGTCCGCGTGGCGGGCCGCTTCCCAGTGGTCCCAGCTCGTGGCCAAAACCCGACGTGCCGGCTGCCTGACTGGATCCGGACAGTACAACCCCGGCCAGTATAACTTCAGCAAGACGGTGATGAGGCCGTTGGGAATACGGACCCCTTTAGAATATATCCAGTTGCTGCAAAAGAATGAACTATTAGCATGTGACAAGCAAAATAAATAACAACCGGAATAAGCATGTGACAAGCAAAATAATGAACCACTTACTCTTTTCCCGTGGGCTCAATGAGCCACTTCTGCTCCTCAGTAGCAGGAACCTGCTTTGGTAGCTTTGCGTTACCACGCAGCCACCCCTTCTTGTCAACCCCCTTCCCGTCACCACCATCATCCCCGCCACCACCCTCCTCCTCGCCTGCCTCCCCCTCCCCAACCTCCTCCCCAACCTCCTCCTCCTCCTCCTCCTCCTCCTCGCCTGCCTCCTCCTCCACCTCCTCCTCCTCCTCCACCACCACCACCTCCTCCTCCTCCTCCCTAGAGTGTACCTCACTAGAGGAGGGCCTCGAAGACAACACCCCTAAGTCGGTGAGGGTGCGCTCTTTCTGGCCGCGACCCCCTGTAGTGGCTCTCCCCCTAGCACCTCGTCCTCTAGAGGCTCTCCCCCCGCCCCCTCCTCCTCTAGGGGCACCTCTCCCTCGACCTCCCTGTGAGGAGTCATCGTCAAGTAGCCGAGGGGGAGGATTACGTGCTCGACCACTCCGACTAGGCAGGCCGACGACCTTGCGTAGGAAACCCACGCCGTCGGCCTTCCCCTTGCCCATGTTCCACGAACCTGCATTGAAAAGAGAAAAAGCAATTAGTAAATTAATGAAATGAAAGAAAAGGCATGATAATAAACACATCAATAAAAATGCATAAACAGGCATATTCCTAAACTATAGAAAAAAAATACTTGAAACGTACATCTGCTAGAACCCATATGAATCATCACTGTTGTAACCTCTTTCTCGGTCCGTCTCATCATCACTATCAATCATATCATCTTCATTGTCCGACGGAGGTGGAGGCTCTTCCTCGTCGCCAGCCTCTTCGTTTAACTTTTCTAGCATAAGTATGTCATTTTCATTAACAATGGTCTCACCATCATTCCATGCATCGTCGACGTTTGGGTCCACATCATCATCACCCAATGGTCTAGCGTCATCGTTTCTAACCACATCATCATCATCAGGTTGCTCTTGATAGAACACTCCCTAGTATGTCATGGGGTTAATGTTGTAGTAATCGTCTTCATTCGGGTCTGGTAGCTTACCATGTGGCGACACCTTGAACACAACTTCCCAACCCTTTAGATACACTTTCTGGCATGGGTAAGGCAGATAATATACTTGTGTAGCTTGGGTAGCCGCAATGAAGAGATCGGCTCCGGCATAGACGGTTGATGGTTTAACTTCGACCAAACAATTGGAAGGCGTATGTTTTACCCCCTCCCGCGGATCGAACCATCGGCATTTGAACACAGGCAGACTTAGGGTCTCACGCCCCTGGCGGAATTTAACCTCGTATATATTTTGTACCCTTCCATAGTAGTCTACTGAATTTTGACCGGGGGTGTACACTCCAGTATTTATAGTTTTGGGATCGGGGCGGCTGTTTTGGTGCTCCTCTGTATGGAAGCGATACCCATTCACATCATACTTTTTACATGTCATGACGGCAGGGTCAAAACCCATGGAAACCCATCTCAATTCATCATCCATAGATATGTTCGGATCTTTTCCCTACAAGTATAATGGAAATTGTTGCGTGCATTAGTTCGGTTAACTAATAAATGTTGAAGTAGGTATTTAATAGGGGAGTGTGGAAAATTACTTTCTCCATGAACCAAGCAACACAATTTTTACATCCAGAGTTTCCATGACGGAGAAGAGTAAGTGCCTCCGCCTCAGTAGGAGGATTCACTCCCGTCCATTCCTATTGAACGAAATCACTAAAAAAAGATAAGCGGTGTTAGACCGGGACTAAGTGAACATGAAACATGATGATGTGAAAGACATAAAGGAATGGTGTAGTGGTATTACCTCATCCACACTTCCTCAACTTCCTTGATGTTGTGCAAGATATAGAACATGAGGTCCTCCCACTCTTGTCGTGGCATGTTATAAGATTTCGAGGCGCCAGCCCTCCCACCTTGCGCATTGAATAGATCAAGCCTGGGTTGATACTTGGCCTCTTCTATATTGTATCGAGGCACCTTGTTATGCAGATGGGGAACGTGGTCTGGATAGTATGATGTCCTGAGGTCTGACACCTCCTCTAGGATAACTGCCTCAGCTATGGAAGCTTCAATCTTAGCTTTGTTTCCACATTTCCGTCGGAGATTCTTGTTCTGCCTCTCAGGGCCGTACTGCCAGAGATTTTGCACAGGGCCCCCCAACAATACCTCATTCGCGATGTGCATAATGAGATGTGCCATCAGAGTAAAGAAGCCTGGCGGAAAGATCTTCTCTAGCTTGACTATCAACTCCGGTGCCTTCTTATGCAATTTTTCAATCACCTCTTTACTTACTTCTTTAGCACAGAGCGTGCGGAAGAAATGGCTAAGCTCGGCAAGCACTCGCCAGACATGCTCGGGGACATAGCCTCGAACCATCACCGGCATTATCCGCTCAATCCATACATGGTAGTCATGACTCTTCAGGCCGGTCACTTTGCCCGTTGAAAGATTGACTCCCTTACTTATATTCGATGCATAACCATCGATGAACTTCAAAATTTGTTTCAACCAGATAAGTACTTCTTTTTTTTCTGGCGGTTTAAGGACAAAGTCAGCATCTGGCTTGAACCAGTTTTTTCGACCGCCTGTGGGAGGCTTCATGTTCAAGCGTGGTCTATCACAAATTCTCTGTTGATCGGCTCTAGCTTTTACGTTATCCTTCGTCTTATCATGAATGTTGAGGATCGTGTGGAAAAGGGACTCTGCCACATTCTTTTTGGTGTGCATCACATCAATATTGTAAGGAAGTTTGAGGTCCTTGAAATAGGGAAGCTGCGAGAAGGGGGTAATGTGAGTCCAGTTGTGCGTCTCACCATATCCCTCGAAGCCTTTGGCTTTGGCTTTGGCTTTGCCTTTTACTTTAGGCTTGAGAGCTTTTAGCTGAGCAAGAACATCTGCCCCCGAAAATGTTGGAATCTCGGTTACTTCATGAACAACCCGGCCTTTCGTGAAGTTCTTCTTGTCTTCCCTGTCTGGATGGTCTGGAGGGAGGAACTGTCGATGCAGGTCAAAGGCTACATACATGCCACCCTTACTCAGCCAAATCATTCGCAGAGCCTGCATGCACACTGGGCATGGCATCTTACCACTTGTACACCATCCGCAGAATAGAGCATAGCCGGGAAAGTCATGCATGCAATAGTGCAACCAAACTTTCATCAAGAAATTTCTCTGCAGATCCCGGTCGTATGTCAACCTCGGAAAGTACCAAGAATGGTGCAAAGCATCCACAAGCGGCTGCATAAACACACCCAATTGCTTCCCCGGGTATTCAGGCCCCGAAATGGTGAGCGACAAGAACATGGTCTTCCGTTGCATTAGGCACCGGGAGGAAGATTGAGCGGAATTACAAACACAAGCCAGCAGCTTTATGGATTGGACGACATACCATATGGATTCAACCCATCACCTGATATGGCTATTCTGACATTCCCAGCCTCGGCTGCTTCCTCGGGGTATTCTTCATCGAATGACTTCCATGCTTCCCCTCCCGATGGATGTACGATTTTTTTTGGATTGTACCTTATACCTTCCTTGTGCCACTTCATCATTTTGGCAGACTCCTTCGTGATGAAAAGGCGATGCAGTCTTTTTATAAAATCAAGATACCGAAGAACCTTAACGGGGATGGTTAGTTGCTTTTTCTCACCATCCTCACCGACCACCTCAATGTACCGAGACGAACCGCACTTCCTACAGTACTTGTCATCCGCATACTCGTGCCTAAACAAAAGGCAATTCTTCGGGCAAACATCTATTTTCTCATAATCCATAGAGAGTGCCTTCATGATTTTCTTTGTATCCTACATGCTTTTCGGCAGTTCATGACCCTCAGGGAGGCTGTTAGCCCATACTCCCAGGAATGCTTCGAAGCATTTCTGGCTATAGCCGTACTCAGCCTTGACTACAATCAGTTGCGAGATGGCATCCAGTTGAGATATTTTCGCACCCGCATAAAGAGTTTTCTTCGCTGAGGCCAAGACCTCCAAGAAGGCCTTTGCGGTTGCCTCCGGCTCCTCCGGTTCATTCTCTGAAGGTGTCGCATTTGCCATTTCTGCAACAATGACATCATCTAGCATGTCCCTGACCCCGTTGTCCTCATATCCATCGATGTGTTGTCGCATCACCTCCTCTCTACCACGGTCCTGCTCGGCTATGTTTATCGGCGGCATGTCAAAGTTTGGCATATATCCATGCGTGCAAAGGTGCTCACTGATGTCCGTCTGATTTCTACGGTGACGTCTGGCACATCTCGCACAGGGGCATGGTGGGATAATTCTTATTGGACAACGGAATATCTCCTTCAAATACACATCGGTTTTCGCGATCCACTCTGAGGTTACTCGATTCCAACGGATAAAACCACTGTACATCCACCGATTATCTGCCATCCTCTGCTTTTTTGCAACCCACACAACATAATTAAGGATTCACTTAAATTAATCACATCAAATTTTCAGTTTCTACCGCGTTTAATCCACCTACATCTCTAATAGGTAAAGATGGGTCCTAATCCCACCCGAGGATGTGTAGATTGAGTACGCTCTCCATTCTACCCCGTTCCGAGACAAAATTTCGGCAGCACCTCCCCGCTGTTCTCCAGATACACGTCTCGGCAAATAGCCGAGAGAATGTGCTCCGGAGAACAATGGGGAGGCGCCGCCGAAATCCTGTCTCGGAACGGGGTAGAACATGGAGAACATACCCAATCTACACATCCTCGGGCTGTCCATGGAAACGCTGGACAATCTGAAAGAGCTGCGGTGATAAATATGCAATTGAATGCATATTTATCGATGCAACCCTTTCGGACGGGAGACGCCTAGGTTACATCAGTTGACATGAGAATGAAATCTAGTGATATGAAAAATTGGAGGAGATGGACTTGTAGCTCACCCTCGGTTGTAGAGGAAGTAGTCGAACAGCAGAGGGATGCTCAGGGGGACCAACGCGTCGGACAACAGTCACTCCAATGAAATGCGAAACCATAAAGCCTGCAAATTCCATCGCGTCAAAAAATTAGTACATCACTACTCATAGAGCATATTTAAAACATTTAAACATGCATTCATTTATTTTTGCATCATGTAGGCAAAAAAAGTAACAACATTAACAATATATTCATCATCGTCATCACATATTCATCATCATTATCACTTATTCGTCTAACCAATTTTTTTTTACTACCTATATTCACATATTCATCCTCGTCATCACATATTCATCATCGCCATCACATATTCATCATCGCCATCACATATTCATCATCGTCACCAATTTTTTTTCAAGGTATGCAACATATAGCATCTCATCTAACCAAATTTTTTTACTACCTATCTCACTATCTATCTAACTATCTACCTATCTAACTATGTATCTAACTATCTAAATACCTATCTAAATACCTACCTAAATACCGATCTAACTATCTATATCTAACTAGCTACAAAATTACTAAAAAACACTAAAAACTTCAAAAAAATCACCTTCGAGAGGGCCGGCCGGAGTTGGGGCGGGGAGGCGCGGGGTAGGGGCGGGGCGGCCGGCGCAGGGTCGGGGCGGGGCGGCCGGCGCGAGGTCGGGGCGGGGAGGCGCGGGCGGCGGCGGGCTCGGGGCCGGCGGTGGCGTGCTCAGGGCGGGCGGCGGAGGTGGTGGGCGGCGGCGCAGGTGTGGGTCGGGGAGGAAGGGGGAGATGGCGAATGGGTGGTGGGGGCGAACCGCAAGGGGATAAGGTCGGCCCTATGCCGATGGCCTGGCCGTCGGCATAGGCCTGGCCCTTTATCACGTCATCGATCTGTGGACATGTGCGCTGCTATGCCGACGGCTACAGCTAAGCCGTCGGCATAGATACTTTGCATTTTTCTTTGTTACGACATATGTGTGACTCTCAGCACACTGTAAAAATAGTCCCACCTCGCCCAAAGACAAGCGTAGGAGGGCCCACCGTAACACCTGGCGGCATTGCTACCCCCCTCCGGTACCCCGTCCCGTCTAACCCTAACACAGACGACCGCCGGATCTAGCTCTTTGACATCCGCCGGACTGGGTCTGGCCGGTGGACCTTTTCACATGGTTGTCGTAGCCCAGACCATAGCTGCACTCCCCAACACCATTCCGGCCCAACCCACCCAAAGATACCCTCCGTGTCGGCCCGACGTGGCCGTTTCCCCCCTCTGGGACACGGCAGCAGCCACGCCCGTGAGGTCTACACGGCAGGACGGGGGCCCTGGGGGAGTAGTAATGCCACCGGAGCATCGCATCGGGCCCTCATACATGCGGGGTGGTGTGGTGGCATGTCCGAAGAGGCGGCACGCGTGTCCGGGGTGTGCCCCCCCTCACGGACGGCGCTGCCGCCGGCACCTGGAGGGGAGAAACGGACGCGTCGGGTCTAGACGGAGGGGATCTTGCTGTGGGTCTGGCCCGGATGTTGCTCCAGAGTGTTCCTATGGGCTGACCTAACACAACCGGGTGGGGAGGTCCATTGGTCAAAGCCCGTCCGTGCAAAGTCAAAGGGCTAGATCGCGTGGTCAAACGCTACAGGGTTAGGCGGGACGGGGGTACTGGGGGGGGGTAGCAATGCCACCGGAGCGTCGCACCGGGCCCTCATACATGCGGGGTGGTGTGGTGGCATGTCCGAAGAGGCGGGACGCGTGACCTCCCCACCCAGTGCCCCGTCCCGCCTAACCCTGTAGCGTTTGACCACGGGATCTAGCCCTTTGACTTTGCACGGACGGGCTTTGACCAGTGGACCTCCCCACCCGGTTGTGTTAGGTCAGTCCATAGGAACACTTTGGAGCAACATCTGGGCCAGACCCACAGCAAGATCCCCTCCGTGTAGACCCGACGCGTCCGTTTCCCCCCTCTAGGTGCTGGCGGCGGCGCCGTCCGTGAGGGAGGGCACACCCCGGACACGCGTGCCGGGTGTTTGCAACCGCCACAACACTTCCAGACTTGTGAGAGGCCGCCTACGCAAGATTTGGTGGCATGCTAGCCCCCGAAGGCCGCCGGCCACAGCCGTAGACGTGCGAAGGGCAATCCGCGTAGAGGGAATTTTTCGGATACTTCTCCATCATCAAAAATTATGGAAAAATACCATCGTTCCTATAGCACATGTGCCCACGTCGTGCAAAAAAACTCATGATTTTATCGTGCTCCGAGTATTTAGTAATATTGACACCGCATCGTTACCGCAAAACGTCTACTACCGTGTCATCGCCGTCCGTGAGGGGGGGCCACGCCCCGGAGACGCGTCCCGCCTCTTCGGACATGCCACCACACCACTCCGCATGTATGAGGGCCCGGTGCGACGCTCCGGTGGCATTGCTACCCCCCAGTGCCCCCGTCCCGCCTAACCCTGTAGCATTTGACCACGGGATCTAGCCCTTTGACTTTGCACGGACGGGTTTTGACCAGTGGACCTCCCCACCCGGTTGTGTTAGGTCAGCCCATAGGAACACTTTGGAGCAACATCCGGGCCAGACCCACAGCAAGATCCCCTCCGTGTAGACCCCACGTGTCCGTTTCCCCCCTCTAGGTGCCGGCGGCGGCGCTGTCCGTGAGGGGGGGGGGGGCACACCCCGGACATGCGTGCCGGGCGTTTGCAACCGCCACATCACTTCCAGACTTGTGAGAGGCCGCCTACGCAAGATTTGGCGGCATACTTCTCCATCACCAAAAATTATGAAAAAATACCATCGTTCCTATAGCACATGTGCCCATGTCGTGCAAAAAAACTCATGATTTTATCGCGCTCCGAGTATTTAGTAATATTGACGCCGCATTGTTACCGCAGAACGTCTACTACCGTGTCATTGTTACCGCAAAACTCTACGGGCGTCTACGCATGCATGAACACTTTCACGTATGCATCGGGACCCGTGCGATATTTCAGTGACATAGCTACACCCCGAATCCCCCCACCAACCAGAATTCCTTCCGTGTCGACCGTTTCTCCCCTCCGTGACACGGCGATAGCGACGTTCGTAACGGGGGGCAATCGATATACCATCGGGTATGTTTTTTTAGATATGGCATAATTATCTTATGCCACAACAAAAACTAAAATAAAGTAAAAATAACAAAACAAAGTAAAAATAAAAAAATAAAGTAAAATACACGTATGCCGACGGCAAGGCCGTCGGCATATCTGTGCACACACGGAGGTTGTCCCACGAATCGATGATGTGGTGTGGCACACGGATCGATGACGTGGCGAAGGGGCCTATGCCGACGGCTGTGCAGTAGGCATACCTCTGCCGCAGATAACCAAAGTAAAAATAAAAAATTAAGTAAAATAAACGTATGCTGACGGCAAGGCCGTCGGCATATCTATGCACACACGGAGGTTGTCCCACGGATCGATGATGTGGCGTGGCACACAGATCGATGACGTGGCAGAGGGACCTATGCCGACGGCTATGCCGTAGGCATACCTCTGCCACAGATATGCCGACGGCCGCCGTTACCACCCGTCGGCGTAGGATCAACGCCATCAAATGGTCAGCGCTGACTGGGCAGGTGGGCCCGGGCTATGCCGACGGCCTGTCCTATGCCGACGGGCCCCGTAGGCGTATCTCGAACGGTCCCGACGGCCTCGTCTATGCCGACGGCCTCGTCGGCATAGATGGATGTATGCCGACGGCTATTCTACGCCTACGGCCTATCCTTGGCCGTCGGCATAGGTCCATAGATGCCGACGGGGGCCGTCGGCAACCCTAGTTTTTCTGGTAGTGTATTAGGGAATCAAAGATCATGTACACATGCAAGTGGGTCTAACCAGAAATTGATTAAAAATCAAGTTGTGTACATGCATGACAAAGAACAGGACGTTCTTGTCCACAACTTGGGGCAGGCGCACAAATTAAGCAACAAGGAAATACTAAGAGGATTTTCATTCATCTTCTTGCCTCACAAGAAAATAGTAACAGAAGGATTTCCTGTCCGTTAAGTTGTTAAGCCTGAAGGATTCTGGATGGGGTCCACCAGCAGGAGATACACGCCAAGAAATAAACATTGCAAGAGTCCTAGGTACTTATGTCACGGTGGAGTTGTATCTTATTCTGTGTGCCTGAGATAGACTAGGGAATTAATGGGCCGGTCACCTTGTGGGTCAAGTTAGGAGGATTGGTTACTACTATAAAACCAAGATTGCGCGTCATGTAAAAAGCAGAGGTTATTTTTTTTATGGAATAGACACGACGTGTTTTTCAGGTTAAACACCCGTATCAAGTTTTGGAGGGATCTTTAGAAAACCTCTGTGTTGCGGTTTCTCTTCGTGAAAATTATTTTGCGCGTGAGTACCTTCGTCGAGATTGGTTTTCTCATGTTGAGCCGCAACAACAGATCGGATCTCGCCAACAACTTCGTGTACATCGCGTGCGCGGGCGAGAGGTTGCTACTGCTGGTGGTGGAGTGTCGTGAAACATCGGGCCACAACAACTGATCGGATCTCGCCAACGAGGTTCGGTCTACATCAGGCGGTGCGCGCACGCTTGAGTCATTAGGAGTGAAGGGGGATACAGAGAAAACCAACGGATCAAACAGTGGTTCAAAACCCGGCCAAATACAGGTGTAATTGGAAAACCGGGGTAACATTTACAGTCGGTAAATGACCAACCAAGCGAGAGTGGATTTTTGGAGCACAGGTGCATTGGAGCACCTTATTTGAAATAGTGTAAAAATCCTAGTAAAGTTTTAAAAATTAAAAAGAATTCCACATGATCATATGAATGTATATATATTAGTATATATATTACACGTATGTAAAGTTTGGTGATGAAATAAGTAAACATGTGAGCTATATATACAAAAAAATGACAAAATGGTAATTTTTAAATATGAATAATACATGCATGGTTGATCTTTTCAAAATCATGATTTTGTCATTTTTGTGGAACTCACATGTTTACATATTCCATAATCAGAATTTACACGTGTAATATACGTCCATACAAACATGCATGTGGTTTTTTTTTTGAAAATTTATTGAAACTTCAAAATATCATGTTGGCACTGTTAAAAATATAGGGCTCACTGGAGCTGGTGCATCAAAGTGACCTTTTGCCAACCAAGCACGCAACCGAAGGGCACACTTGTTTTCTTTTACGGAGGTAGTATATTTTATGGGGGTAATGGGATACCATTCGAAGCGGAGCCTATTGTGGTATTGTTGTTGTTAATAAAGATCTAGAGCTGTACCAACTGCGCCAACTATCAATTCGTGTCGGACAAAGAGTCTTGGCGAAGACCGAGATGTACTGGAATTATAGGATACAGATCGAGGTGTTCTCTTTTTATATTTCGGCAGCGCAAAGACGTCCACCGCGGCCCATGGGCAACCCAAATGATGCTGCCCAAGCTCCATGCTCCACAGCAAAACGGCTCTTGTGGTCGCCGGTGGTGGACTGACGCGCCGTCTGTGTGTTGGCCGTTGTTGCGGTCGGAGCTGCTGAGCATCATCGAGCCGTTGATGTGTTGGTGTTGCCAAGCATGCCGGTGCAGCGCCGCCGGTGCTGCGGAGGAAGTAGCGCTGCGCTCGAGGATCTCATCACGGCGGGATGCTTCCACGTAGCGCGCGTGGTGATGCGCCTCTGCAGATCTCAGTGAGCAGCGGAGCTGCAGGGCAACATGCCGGTGGACAGGGAGCTGCAGCGCGGCGCGGCGGGTGTGGCGGAGCTGTATGCAGTCAACACGTGATGTTGTACTCGCTGGCGGACCTCACTGGCGGCGGAGCTGCAGTGCAGCGTTCATGGTGTTGTGACTGTCTCATCACCAGCACGCGGCAGAGCTGCATTGCAACACATCGTGCTGCGACCAGTGGACCTTACCGGTGACAGGAGCTATAGTCAACGCATCGCTCGCGGGGGAGCTGCATTGCAACACGTCATGCTGCGACCGGTGGACCTCACCGGCGGGGGGAGCTGCAGTGCAGCGCATCGCCTGCACGGCGGAGCTGCAGTGCAACGCGTCGTGCTACGAGTGGTGGACCTCACTGACGGCAGGAGCTGCAGTGCAGCGTACAGCGGCGACGGTGGCTGCTATGACCCTCGGGAGTTGAGCTTTGCTCCAACGGCTGCTGAGAAACGTGGGGGACAGAGACGCTGGGAGGGGCCTGATCCGACGTTCGTCAGCGGGGCAATCAAACGGCTGTCAACCCGACTGATTTTCCATCAAAAGCAGTCGGTTGATTTGTAGCAGTGACCCTTCAAAAAGAGAAGATCTAGTCTTTTGAGGGAAAAAAAAATCTAGCGCTGTACCAGCGAACCAGCGGTACCAACTCCGATTTGGATCAAGAGTCCTGGCGCCAAGAAAAACCGAGGTGTACACGGATTATAATTTATAGTAATTTGCTAGCACACCGATGTAGGTATTCTCCTTTTATATTTCGGCAGCGCAAAGACAACCGAGCAAGTCGATTTTGTTAGGAATCATCACTCGGCCGGCACAAAGAGAACCAAGAGTTGGCCGTCGGTGTTGGTACATTGGTCACACAAGAACCAAGAGATGTCAGGATGAGTAGCACAAGCTAGGTACATGAGTGAACCAACCACTTGAGAATATCTCAATTGATCTAGTCGTGCCTTTGAATTTTCGAATCTGCACGCTAGGATCATATGGTGTTGCAGGCGGTTTGCAATCCGTGTATCCAAAACGGCTCAAAATCTTCTCAACATAGTGGGATTGCAAAAGTGTAATTCCACACTTAGTGTCTCTCAGTAGTTTGATGTTCAAGATAACATCAGCCACGCCCAGGACTTTCATCTCAAACTTATGAGATAGAAAATCCTTGACCTCCTCAACGACTTTGAGGTGGGTCCCAAATATCAGTATGTCATCGACATACTGATACATCTCCATCATATCTATAATTTTTGGTTATTCCATGCCAATATTCTATAATTTTTACATACTTTTGGTAACTTTTTAATACTATTTTTGGGACTAACATATTGATCCAGTGCCCAGTGTCAGTTCCTATTTGTTGCATGTTTTTGTTTCACAGAAAATCCATGTCAAACGGAGTCCAAACGCGATAAAAACTTACAGAGATTTTTTGGAATATATGTGTTTTTTGGGAAAAAAGAATCAACGCGAGACGATGCTCGAGGGGCCCACAAGGACGGAGGGCGCCCCCTGGTCCTTGTGGCCACCCCATAAGGCGGTTGGTGCCCTTCTTCTTGCGCAAGAAAGCTAATATCCGGATAAAAATCATGTTAAAATTTCAACCCAATCGGAGTTACGAATCTCCGGGAATTTAAGAAACGGTGAAAGGTCAGAACCGGGGAACGCGGGAACAGAAGGAAACAGAGAGAGAGAGAGAGAGAGATCCAATCTCGGAGGGTCTCTCGCCCCACCGCCATGGAAGGCAAGGACCGGAGGGGGAACCCTTCTCCCATCTAGGGGGAGGGTCAAGTAAGAAGAAGAAGAAGATGGGCTCTCTCCCCCTCTCTCCCGGTGGCGCCGGAACGCTGCTGGGGCCATCATCGCAACGACAATCTACACCAACAACTTCGCCGCCATCATCACCAACTCTCTCCCCCTCTATGCAGCGGTGTAACACCCCTTCTCCCCGCTGCCATCTCTACTTGAACATGGTGCTCAACGCTATGTATTATTTCCCAATGATTTATGGCTATCCTATGATGTTTGAGTTGATCCGTTTTGTCCTATGGGTTCATTGATGATCGTGATTGGTTTGAGTTGCATGTTTTATTATTGGTGATGTCCTATGGTGCTCTCCGTGTCGCGCAAGCTTGCAGGCATCCACGTTGTAGGGTTTGCAATATGTTCATGGTTTGCCTATTGTCTGCGTTGCGTGAGTGATAGAAACACAAACACGGATAAGTGGGTTATGGCGTATGGGAATAAAGAGGACTTGATACTTTTATGCTATGGTTGGGTTTTACCTTAATGATCTTTGGTAGTTGCGGATGCTTGCTAGAGTTCCAATCATAAGTGCATATGATCCAAGAAGAGAAAGTATG